>NC_060250.1:11643939-11949336 GCF_921293095.1 Ischnura elegans | reverse complement strand
TAAGGGCCCATGAGATAGTTGTTGTACATAATTCTTAGCAGCTAATAATAAGGCTTTGCTGTTAAAAAGGAGAGGAATAAAAATATAACACATGCACTGACATGCACATTTAAACAAATGTACAGATTGTTGATATAGGAACCACTATCAAAATAGACTATCGATTAAAATTAAAAATATTTCAATGATACATTTTACCATGATCATTCAGTATGCAAAATAAATAACACACTATTCATTACATGTACTAGGGGCCGAAAAAGTATCCTAATTTATAAAGTGGCGCCAAAACCGCTATCGTTAAAAATGCAGCCTTATCTTTCGTGGAGTACTTAACGTTGGCCAAAGAAAACGACGCGCAAAAATTTGAACGGCGAATATAGTTGTTCGAACTACCAAATCACATAAAAGATGAAGGTATTATTCATGGTGAAACAAAAACACAGTACTGTTCCACAAAATTTATTTTAGCTGTCTACTAGTTTCGACGTTTACACCATCATTATCAAGACTAACTAATTACTAGAGTTAGTCTTGATAATGACGGTGTAAACGTCGAAACTAGTAGACAGCTAAAATAAATTTTGTGGAATAGTACTGTGTTTTTGTTTCACCATGAATATTTCATCGTTCCACCAAGTAACGCCCAAATCAGTTGATTTTATGAAGGTATTAGTTTGCCGCAAAAATGTTCTCTCAAAATGATCACTCCACGGCACGTTTTCAATGAATGTCTTTCCGTAGCATGGCAACATAGCAACAAAGAGGGCATTTGTTTACTTTTCACTCAAAGCTTTGAGTATCGAAAGTGCACCTTTTCATATTTTATGTAAATTTACTTTTTAACCTGTTTTTCCTAAAGCGTTGAACGTCAGGAAATTCAGTTAAGAGCATATGACAGCACAGTGTTTCAATTTCGACCCTCAACCGAGTGGACTTGGAATAGTGAAAACATACAACGCCGGAAGAAATCATAGATGGTCCACAAACGTAAGTAGCCCCACCCCATTTGTTGGGAAACTTTTTAACCAGTAGGAAATGTATGATAAACAAAGATATCGAGATGCCCTCTAATTTTCTTTTACAGCTCACAGCACGTGTTTTGATACAATCATCAATGGTTGTGTGGCAATCCAAACGATGCACGATCAGTACCTGATGATGATTGTATTGCAATAGGGTAGTTTCCCTCATCAAATAAAACGAAAGGCATTGATTGCGATTCGTTACCCACCATTAATTTATTCATAATATACAAATTATTTGGTTTTACAAGTCCCTGTTTAGACGAATGCTAATGGTGAATTTTAACCTCATTTGAAAAAGGCCAGATTGGCGCTCATGCGATGCCACTCCACGTGACTTCACAGGAACCTATTAGATAAGAGTAGATACGAGTAGATTATTTAAACCAAGCGCTACCTGCTAGCAGGGTGGTGAAGGCTATTCGAGTTCTCCACCGAACTTCGAATAGCCTTCAATACCAGCACGCGCCGGAAAAGCATCCGATCTTTCTTCTTGCTAGCAGGGTACTCTGCTACCTGCTAGCAGCCTGCATCTCAGCGGCGCACATACCCTCGCCCCAAGGTCACCTCACACGGCGGTAGCGGGAACCATAATGACGTCACACGGGCTTTTCCCAGCATTCATACTTAGCCCTCGCGTTTGCGCGCGCTTGAAAATTTTCACTTTTCATTTAATCGCAAAAAATAGATATCGTAATTTAAAAATCTAAAAGCTTGAAATGCGCACTCCAGGAGTAATAATCTTTCGATTTAGCCTGTAAAAAAATAATAGGAAACCACCCTATTGAAACACGCGTTGTGAGCTGTCAAAAATAAAATTATTGGGCTACACTTTATCTTTGTTTATCATTCCATATGTTGCTCCACGATATCTCACCGCAATAAGTTGACTTCATAGCAAATTCAGGAAAGAAGATTCTGTATAAATGATTAGCTGTTAACTTTTAAGTTTGATCGTGCTCGATGTGGGAATAAAATGATCCATTCCGCCTTTCTACGATTAAAATGAGTCATATTTACGGTTCTCTGAACGGCGAAACGAAGAGGCTTCAGGAATTTCGATTTTGAGGCTTCGTTTCCGAGCGAGCGTTTCCGGGGCAACTGTCGCCGACAATCACAGGTGACCGCCGCGGCCGATCCACTGACGTGACAACCGCCTCTCTTTCTCTCTCTCTTATGTCCGGCCGCGCCATTCCAACCGGGCTGATGGACCGTGGATGTCAAACGACGCCGCGACAGCGAGAGAGGGAGAATATTTGGGATGTTTTTGAAGCGTTTTTCGGCGCATGCAAATGCAGTGCGTGATTCCGTGCGCGGCGCCGAGTGTGTCTGGCACGGCGCTTTAGGGTCACCGTTTCGTGGAGAGGAGTTGAATGGAGGTGAATCGCTCTCGTCTGGCCTTGACACCCACTTGACGATTATTTTGGAACGACGAGGATTGGTGCCGAATCGTGGTCGCCTCTGAGTGTTGTGCGCATGGCTGCTGATCGAAGGGCACCGGGTTCAGATCCCGGGTCATGCCATCGGCTACTCTTCCCTCATAAAATGCAACGTGTCTGACACTGACTGACTTTCGCTCACTTATCAACGCAAAGCCCAAATCACAACAAGATACAACCATAAAATGTAGAGGATAAATCCCTTCTGTCATTTATAGGCGTACTAAAAAAAGGATTTTTTTCGGGAATTTTTTTTTCATTTTCCCACTGTTAATACTTTTTTGACTCTCTTATTAAAAAGTTGAGATCTTTGCAGACATTTTTATCGCTCCTTTTTTTAGAGCACTTCCACTGAAGATATAGATTGTAAATTTTTATCAATTCGAGGAAAAAGGAATGCATTTCCAACGTAACTTTAATTATTTTATTCGTTGTTTTACTATTCTCTTTTATCTCGTTATAGTACTTTCGAACCAAATTTATCCATTTTTCTTGGATTGCGACCGTAAGAATTAACCGCAACGACCGGGGGTGAAAGTGAGCTTATAACATGTTCAAATGCGACGCTATTTTACCTAAACCGACTGTTAACAGGAAACCACTCCTAAATAGTAATTTTAAGCCATATTTTACAATTAGTCTTCACTTCCCGATGCCTTTCATCATTTACCTTTCACCAGTGATAAATAAAAATTGTAGCAGTTCTAGGTGGCATAGGGAGGGTAAGAGGTCCCCCCACAAATGCAAGTGCAAATTGCACGAGAATGAGCTCAGTGTGACGTTTCCGGCAGAACTCTGTGGAACGACGGTGTACAGGAAAATAAAATTCACCCTGATATCATTGAAATTTTTTTCACAGTTATCAATGGTTAACGTTTTAATTGAATTTTGATTTTCTTACTTCCTTTTGCTTTAATATTTTGTGGGCTCTATTCAAACTGATCAGAATGAGCCGCTGAGTTGAAGCTGCGAGTGAGTATAGGAAGTGCGTGTGATCAGGACGGGCATCAGAGTTTCCTTCGATTGAAAAAAGAACCTGTCAATAGCCTGTTTTTAATGATCAGGCATAAAAGTTTTTATGGATGCATTGAATCATCAGCAGAAGTAAATGATACTTCATAAACGCATACTTCGATAAATATTATTCTAAAATAGCCGTGAAACAGTACCATATTGCAGGTCACCATTTTGGAGAGGAGGATGCATACATAGAAGTTGACATGCTTTGAAACCCTTGTGCCCATTATTGTAATCTAAAAGCCAATTGTAATGATACCTTGAGGCGACAATAAGGTTCTACAAACCAAGGACAGTCTGGGTCACTATCTAGTAGCGAGATATGGGTACTCCGAGAGCGAGGAAAATGAATTGGATGTAAACGATTCCCTATTCCTAGAAAATATATCAAGTAGTTTTTAAATCTTCTGTTGGACAATTATCAGACTTTAAAAAAAGTAAGTAGGAAAAGTTAAATGATATATAAAATAAATTTACCTCATGTAGTGCCATGAACCCGTGATATAGATATGGTTCTCTCCAAACAAGGCAAAAACTTTTGAGGGCTTGATTGAGGTTTCTTATGGCAGTGAAGGGTTGTAAATGGGAGTGGAGTTGCAATTTCTTGTTTGTGAGTGTTAAGAAAAACATGCTTTGAATTTGGTCTCTTTTTCTCTTCTGAACAGTTATTTGAAAAGATCAACTATTATTTTCATCTACTTCAACTTGTCAGTCGAGAATTGTGAAAAATCTGGCAACAGATGAAACGAAACATTCAGTGGAATCAAAACCAGAAACTCGCAGAAATGTTCTCTGGCTTAGATTTTGAGCCAAAAATGCATGATTCGTCTTTAAAAGCCGTCATATGAAATATTCTTTCCATTCATTTCAACTCGGGACACGCGATCGACTTCGAAAAATCTAGAGTGAAAATATTTGTATCCAGGGTGATCCGCCGGGCGTTAGACTTAAGGAGATGCAAGGAAAACTACGACGAGAACTTTTGGCCTCTAATTCAGCCATTTGTTGGGGTTCATGCTTTGAATTCTGATGAAATAATATGTCTATCTAGTAACTGATTCATGCGTCTGATCTGGACTTCCGTGACTCATGTTAAGAAAAATATTTGAATTGCAATGAAATAATAACTCCTTCTACCCTTGCCTTTCCAGCTTCTGCCACTGCATGAATGATTTTTCTTGTCCCCCTTTGAAAAGCTGTCTTATTCTCTCAGAAAATTTGATCAGAAACGGCCACAAAACAGCCGATGTTGCAGGGATGCCGACTTACAAAAAATATTGAGGGGGGTCCAAACCACCGACCTTGCCCCGGGAAATTTGATAAGTAGTGAGTTTTAAGTTTTTTAAGCATTTTAGAATAGTCATATGTCATTAGAACCCTGATAACTCGAATCTCGATTTCTGGACACTCCGGGGAAAATCAACAACCCTGACACATTTTTTCCTCACACCCGTAAGGAATTTTTGAGGGGGCTCGGACCCATGGAGTCGGCGCCACTGCGATTGAGTATGTGGGGTACACCCAAAAGAACTCAATACACAAATTTCACATAGCAATTGTTTCATGGCTGGAAGTGCAATATACTGGCGAGTGTGGAGAATGGGAGATGAAGGTGGTGGTGGTGGAAGTGTAAGGACATGATCGGAACTTCCGAGTCTCATATTGAATAAAGGAAAAAATAGGAGTGGAAGCCATAAATGTGAAATGCCCCACCGTAAAGTTACGATCCTCATTTTTTTATTGGGGGGAGGGGGTCCTTCCATCGAAAGTGGTTTGTTTAGTACGGTCGTTGGAGTTATCAGCGTGGTTGTCGGGAAGGAAAGGGAAGGGTTGTCATGGTTGCCACGGTTGAGGGAGGGCGTGCTTGGAGAAATGCGAGACGGGAATTTGTTGAGAAGGGATAAGATATGAAGTGGGTCAGGAGGCGTTATCGATTGATGCCGGGACAGATATGGTTACGTATTTTAATGCCACTCAATCCAGCGGCGTATTTTCCTTATTTTGCGTGGGGTGGTGGGGAGAAACTCCATTTATATTCGCCCCTGAAGGGACTAACGTTAGCTACCGGTGAACCTTGAGGGGACTACTTTTATTAAACGTTGTAAGCACTGCACGAAACAAGTAATTTTGTACGCACTCAGGCGCACGGGTGCAAAGTTATGCGGACCAAGACCTTGTTCGGTAAAAGGTAGTAGATTCGTTTTGGAAGAAGTTGGCTTGGTGTTGTAAATGGTAGCATAACTGGGAAGTTACCAGGCACCCTTTGGTCAGCGCCCAAATGCTCCAACCATTAGGCTACCCCTGCAAATGCAATGGTACTGAAAAGAAGTCTAGGGGATGGTGATTCAGATAAAGCATTCAATTCTGTAATATTTCTATGCAGTGGAAATAAAGCCTGGCTCACACGATCATTTTCTTTCGTCACGAAAAGTGATCACTTTTCCCGTCGCGAAAAGCGATCGCTCTAGTGATCATTTTTCTGAATCACACGGTCACTCCCGCCGTCGCTTTTCGCATCATTTCAGATATCACAGCTCGTTGTAATAGGACCCGCATCACGAAAATATATAGCGTGTTTAGTGTTTACCTATGTCGTTCCCACAATTGTCAAACGTTGCGCTGCAATCGCTCCATACGGTCATGCGTTCTGATTGGCTGATATGGGGTTTAGCGACGGAAAAAGTGACCGGACGAGTGATGAACAATAGCAATGGGAATCCTCATCGCGATCGCGAAAAACAATTGCCAGCGACGATCATTTTGCGAGTGATCACTTTCGCAACGAAAAATAATTATCGTGTGATTCAGGCTTAAACGAATTTTTCAACAATGATGCAGTATAGACATCCCCAAACTGAGCTGAAATCTCAATACACAAAAATGAAATGACGATAATTTCCTCCGCTGGCACCAATATGATAATGCCTCACTCAGTCATTCAGTCAGTTAGTAAGATAGATGAGGTCACGGCCCACCCAACATTAAGTCACTGACGAGTAAACTTCACACTCCGAGGACGAATAGGACTTATTCTAATAGAATAAGCAATATGCATCATGTGTAGCGTCTTTTTTTTTAACGTAAAAATAAATATTATTTAAGCCGTTGCTCATGTCAAGCACCTCGGGCGGCAACATTCCCTTAATTAATCGAAATAAATTTTAAAGTCTGTATTAGCAAAACACTTCTTTCGCATCATTTATATCCGCAAAGTCTTTTTTAAGTTCTAGTTTAGGTCAAGTACATTTTTTTAGTTGTCTATGGAAGTGTGGAATGAATGCCAGCGAGAAATTTAAGGGATATAAATGGATCCGAATGAAAAAGAGACAAGGTAACCCGGAACTGTTGGAGAATGATTCGGAAACAAAAACATACGAACTTCAGGGCACTTATTTTTAGAAGGGACTCTCGTACGGACTTATTTTTAATGAACTATTTGAAATAGACAATGGATTTAGTAATTTTTTATGCCATAGTCCTGGTCCTTCTGGACAAAATGGGTCACATAGGCCCTAAAAATCCGCCCAATTATTGTGAATGACTTGGATTGTACCTCAAAATAAATATAACGAGGGCACTGTAGCCAAAAGCTGAGGATAATATTCTGTCCACATGCATCTCAATAATTCTGGCATAAATTGTGGAAACTGGAAATAGTCGAACAAATCCTTTAAAATTATTGTTACTATTTTAAAGTAATCCTTATACCTCTTGTTTTTGTGAATTACAATATATTGAAAATAACAGAAAATTTATTTCACCACTATTAATATGTTTTTTTATTAAATAAAATTCCACTCAAGATCATCATCAATTGAAAATCATCAGCAATAAATGATGATGCTAGTATATTACAGTGTAAAATGTTGACTGGAATAAATTAATAATATATTGGGGGGAATTTCATGCAAGTATTCACTAACTGATTTAACGATGTTTTGCAAAGTATAGGCTTCATCAATCAATTTATAGGGAACAACATACTTTCTTTACGCTGTCATAGTAAAATATTTGCAAACAAACTTACTGCTGTGAGTCAAACGGAAAGGCCGAAGGTTGACGTTGGGGTGATCTGTGGTATCGTACGAAGTAATTTTCCCTAAATGGTCTGATGGAATGGGCCTCTCAAAAGATGACTGTGTGTCGGGCGTCTTTTCAACAAGGGCTTCGGATCTTTTATCGGGACTCTTTCAGACGGCGGAGGAGGAAAGTGGCGCGATCTCGAGGGTACAAATGAAACCCTCTCATAGGACTCCACCGTCTCAAGTGCTTCGATACGTGGAGAGTCTGTTCCGCCTAACCGCCTCTTCCTCCGCTCGTTGAAGAAACGCCCCAAGGGAACTTTTCTCTCTTTGCCCTAATATGTTTGATTATTTTCTTTTTTTTCGATGTACTTCTGCATTCATGCTCCAAGCGTCCCTGTGCATCGTCGTAAAACATCTGTTTACATTGAATCCTTCCCAAAAAAATGTGAATTCGAAAATTATCTTCTCACTCGAAAACTGTTATTTTGATGAAGGACGTTATTTATTTGTTTTTTTTTCGATTTTGGCAAAAATACTTTAAGTGGTATTTTTATTTGAGAGGGCAAGCTTGTCTGCCAATTATCATCAGGATTTGTGAGGTCATGGGTCAGCTCGAGTCTCAGTTGGCATGAGATGACCCGTGGGCATAACAACTGTTAACATTTTGATGCTATTAACTCATACTTGAACAAAATTTCAATTTGGACCTGGGTGAATAAATAGATAACCTTCCTATTTAGATAGATTGAGGCTGAAGAGTCTCTCACGACGATTAAATGGTGCCCTTAATTGTTTTGGAAGATGCGTTTATTGCTGAAAAATTTATTTTACTTTGTATCACCGCTCTGGTTGCAGTGCTGCAGTTCAGAATGAAACCGCCAGATTGAAGCATACGGTTGGGCTCACTGTAAATAGAATTTGGGAATAAACAATGGTAATCATCGTCAAATAAATGAATTTGATTATTATTGTTGATATTGATCCAAAGTTCAATATTACCCTGCATTGTTGCATTGTATCAAGATTATTTGTGCAACATTAAGTCAAAATTCACTGGTAACAATGCTTGTAAGACTAATAATACCTATTGCAAAATCCCTAAACTTTTTTTCAGTTCAGGTTACTACTTTTTCCGGAGATAATAAATAAAACGCTGAAAATATAAATATTATATTGATAAACATTTTATGCTGTAATATTAACTCGTTGCAATAGGTGGGGGAGAACTCTCTTCATTTTCTTCCCGAGCGTCCCGGACGAATGGTGGAGATTCTCTTCATTTAGATGCGAAAACTTAAAGCAATTTTAAGCATACTTTAAACATACTTCAAGCATACTGCTGGTATATGGCAGTACGTTTTCAGTTATTGATTGTCACTCATAATGAACTGACGTATCGTAATGTTTCATTAGGCAAAGAGATATTTTAAACATTAACTTTTTAACCATAGGAATAGATGGAATAATGATTTTGCTATTTCCTATTTACTAAGGTGACCTTGACAATGTTACGCTGTAATGAAACCATGGTCGGTATAAATAAATTACCATGTGGAAATAACAAAGTTATTATTCCTTCTATTCATACGATTAAGGATTTCCACCAAGTTACGCCCGCTACTATTAATTTTTAACCATGTTTAAACCAAATGCAGTTTGCCCAAATTGGGACATATTTTCAATCTCAACACCTCTAACCAGGTACATCTTTCCAATACATTAAAATACTCCGGTACGGAACGTGTTAAGGCGTGTTTACACGATAAATTAACAAGTACGAGTTAATGTCTGTTTGCATAAATGATTTTGGTGCACTGAAAAGGAACATTTACGAATGCAGAAACCGAATTAGAACAGGCTCTATTTTAAGTACCTGTCTTCGCACAAGTTGGATGATTACACGATGAATTTCCATGTTCATTCACGCGTTCATACATTTAGACATTAATACGTACGGGTTAATGTACCGTATAAACGGGACTTTTAAAGTGTGGATTCTTACTATTCCTTACCGAGTGTCGCTATCGTGATATCTGACTCCGAGACGAAAATTTTTGGCGTCTTACAGGGTGGGTCGGCGAACGGAAAGAAATGGATGGAAGAAGTCGGGGGAAGGGGAGGTTGAGGTGTGGCAGAAAAAGGCAGAGGAAGGGGAAGGGGAGGGGGGGAGTCGGGATAGGGGGAGGGGGAGAATATATACGACTTTTGGTGCGGGAAGGGGGAAGCGATGAAAGGCTCCTGACCTCATCGTCAATTTTCCGGATATTTTAATATTCTATATTTACGGCCTCCTTTCGGGTAAACTTGCGTCGGAGGAGAAGTCGCTTTTCTTCCCCCCCTCCTCCTCCCTTTGGCAGCTACCCTCCCCCTCCCTCGGAATGACGCTAGCGTGCCTTGTGTCACTCTTGAAAGGAAAAGCGTTTTCCGACAAAAAATAACAAGATTCCTTCACGCTTTCCGACGATTGAAATTGGAGGTGGGTTTTTATTTTCCCGGCACTTCCCGGCTCCCACCATTTCCAGGGCCTTCCTTCCACCCCTTAAAAAAAAAAACCTTCAGGTACCCCTATTTCCCCCCCCCCCCACCCCTCCATCCCTCGCCTCCCGTTATTACTTTGCATTCGGATGAATTATGGGAATAATGCCCGTTTCATTAAAAACCCTCTCCAGATCTTTCTCCTGCCGGGTAGGAATATTTTTTTTTATTCAATAAGTGCGTGAATGCTTGGGGTTGGGGGGTGGGGGGAAGGTGGGGGAGAGACTTTTGGAGTGTCACCGTATTATGGCATTATTTAGAACCTCTCTCTCTCCCTCTCCCCTCTCTTTCCCCTCTCTGGGTTTGTAAGTTTTCATTCCGTTTCTGCCGCTAGAGAGCACTGCGTTCTTTATGGGCCTGACTGCTCAGGAAATATCATAGAGAACGGGAGGCCACATTAAGTGGCTTTGAGAATGGCTTATGACTGTCACGCGAACGGGGAATAAATGTAATGATTTAGAGGTTTATCTTCGGATGGGTTAAGCTTGTTTTTGAATGGGTTGACGGGATGCTGCGTTCCGCGACAACCTGGTTTTTTCATCGGCGTCTCTTTGAGCCTGGCTGATTTAGGAATGAGGACGATATTAAAATGTCATATTTCTATTTAAATCAATTTTCATTCATATTTTCTCTGAATTAATAGTACTCCAAAATCATTCCAGTATCGTAGTTTTCGTGATATTTTAATATCCAATGAAGGACAAATCGATTAAATAACTTTCACTGTTGACTTCTCGAAATAAGACTAGCTCATAGCTGAAATGATTTTGGTTGCGACAGCCAAGTTTCACCGCATTATTATTAAGTACAATGGATATGATAATATGGCTTGGAAATGTTGGATACTGCCTTCAATTAAGTGATCATTCACTAGCAGAAGCCGTTGAAGATTACAAACCTGAGAAAAAAAGGTATGTCGCGAGGGAGAACATGAAGTTGGCAGTTATACTCGGCATCTTCGTGAATTTCATAATGATATGATAAAAATTTTATCAACTTCTTAATTTCTCAGCTGAAAATAAGAAAATCAGAGTAGCAAACCATTGTTCTTCAGTTTTGAAGCCTATACGCTTTACAATCAATAATTCATCAATTGATAATAATTTCCAAATGATTATCTGAAATTGATTAATCACTATGATATTCATAATTTATTTTGTTCTCTTCATTGTATTTTCTAGAGTTTTTTTTTGTGTCGCTAGTACTAAAGATGGCAAATGAATTCGCCACAACTTTGGTTATGCCCTGAATTTAATTTTTTCCTCGGCAGAAAATAAAATAAAAAAGACTGATAGACACTTTCCTCATGATCAGGATGATTTATTTTAAAAATCAGGGAAAAAAGTAATATTTTAGTGCCTTTTATTACCATTCATGGTGAACCATGGGAATCTACATCAACAGTTCCCTAATCCTTGCGTTGTTTTCCGTTGCTGCATCTT
This sequence comes from Ischnura elegans, assembly GCF_921293095.1. Taxonomy (NCBI): domain Eukaryota; kingdom Metazoa; phylum Arthropoda; class Insecta; order Odonata; family Coenagrionidae; genus Ischnura; species Ischnura elegans. The sequence goes on along the minus strand of NC_060250.1, from coordinate 11,937,853 downwards.
TGTTGGATTTTTATTTTCGAATGTTGATGTGCTGTATTGAGAGGATTTTTGAGTATTTCCAGATGACGATCGGCCGCAGTAATGAAGAGTGATTAATTAGCTGCTTGGCGAGGGTGCGTTATAAATACGGTTATTCCTCTTGTATTTTTGACAACGGGCTTTCCCGGAGACAAAAGCAGTCGGAAATATGTGGGTGTAGCCCTGCGGCCATTTTTCCGAGTCCCGAAAACAGATTGTTTTGCATGACGCGAGAAACGCATTCGTTCTCTTTTTTCTCACGAGGAGGCGCACTATTCATGCGACCTCTTGCGGAGTGAATTACGCGAATCCGACGTTGGTGCATGGCCCGTTCCCTCTGAACTCGACTAAGCCGGGGATTTTGAAAGGAAAAAAATATATACTACGAAGCGTATATCAAAAGCCGAAAAAGTATGTTATCTGCTTCTCTCGCATTTTTTCTTTTATGCCTCTTTTCGTTCTTTAGACGATTGTTATGAAGCCGCTACGGAGTACTGGTCAGTGGAAAAACAGAAGCAGCAAACGATAAAATATTGCATTACCTTTGCGGGGGCTTTGTCTCTTTAAAGTTGGGGAAGTGGCGGAAATTTTTTTCACTCCGCGATAGAAAATGCCGAGGCAAGCGAATAGGAAGGAGGAAAAGTGGTAAAAAATATTCGTGCGATATCAGTTTCGCGTACACTCTTCAGTAGATCGAAAGCAATGGTCCGCCTTTTATATGCCTATTTATCACACTATGTACCTCATTTTATGTTTTAACGCTAAGGTTGGTTTGGATTGTCAAGGCGAGAGCTCATCTCATATTAAGCCTCAGGCATGGGAATTTTACATGTAGGCTAACTTGCATAATTTATACATGCATTGGTATATTAGGAACGTGTGTTTATTCGCATCCGAAACTTGGGCTCTCAGGCAAGCAAAAAAAACTACAGGCCTTCGAAATATGGTGCTGGAAAAGATTTTTTTAATGCTGGGCAGTGAGGTTTGCCATCTTGAATGTAGTAAAATATTAATGAGAAGGGGTTCTAATTAGTTAACTCCATGTGTAAAAGAAGAGGAATGGTCGGTGTCCTTCTTCGTCATCCATGGTGGATAACATCTACATCTACATAATACCCTGCGAGCCACCTCGAGGGTGTTTGGCAGGGGATTACCAATCACCAACATGCAGCATGCATGACGACTGCCACATGTACACCTCACGGTCATAGAAATATTACGCATACTAGCAAAATATGCATGCATATTCATTTAAAAAACTTACTAACGTTAGTAATTTCTAGAGAAAATACATGCAAGGTTAAAATTATGGAAAAAGACATGCAATCAGTCATCCTAGCAAGCGACGCCATTAATCCTATCCATTGAGACAATGTCGCTATCCTTAATGGTACGAGGGAAGAATGACATTTTAAATCTCTCCGTTTTGCAGTCTAATTCTTCTATTTTCTTCTCATGATCACGTCTACTACAGTAAACGAAGGATATGATTCACGTCGTCTGAGAAAATATCTTCTTCGAATTTATTAAGTAATTTAAGCCTATACTTTGTCTACGCTCCTGTAAAAATTCCCATCCTGACTCGTGTAACATAATGGAAACGCTGCACTTTTGCAACTCATCACAAATCTGGCCTCCCTGCGCTGTATTCGATTGATCTAAGCTATCAGTCCTACTTCATAACGGTCCTGGCTGCATATTTTAAGTGAGGCCTCACTAGAGTCAGGTAGCTTATTTCTTTCACCTTTTTGGGGCATTTAACGTGAATTCTTTTTATGAATCCCAGTTTACGGATAACTACGTTAACGGAGGGGGGATGGAATTGAATATTCGTACTGGAAGAGGTTGACCAAGAAAATATTGCCCAAAAGAGATGATGGCCGGTAGAATAAACGCGAATGTGAAGAGACAGCCATTCGAAAAACGATTTGGAGCTGTGAGTCAAAATTTCTCCGGCAGCCAGGCGAATGTGACTTTGCTGGACGATTCGTCCTCGGGTGTAGCCGCACTCGACCGCTAGTTTCCGATTACTCCACTAGAATGCGCACACTTAGTCCATTTCTCCGTAAAAAATGTGGAATGGAAAAAACCACGAATACTACGAAAGAGGATCCTCAAGTCGTCCTCTGAATGTGTTGTCATCCACCGCGCATTTAAATGGGTTTACAAATTCACCACTCGTATCGCTGATGGACAAATGGATCCGAGTTTAAAGGGGAAATAAGTTATAATCAGGGGTGTTAACCTAAGTTTACATATATGATGATGTGTTATAATACATTTATAACTTTTCAATACTACTCCTCGCAATTACAAACGTTGTAATGCAAAATTTTGGAAAAATTGGATCGTATTGCACTCATCACCGCCCCGCGGACATTTTTGAAAACCGATCAAAATTGGACAGAAGTGGCAACAGAAATAGGCTTCAGTGGGATGGAATTGGGTCTGATCTATGCAATAGTCCCTTTATAAAAAACACTTTCGAGGCCAACCGATGTGGTTCGAATGCGGAAGCTATGGAAGATATTTTCCCGGGCTCCAATCTGAATTGGCTTGTGCACTATTTCATCCTATTTTTCGATCATAATAAAAAGACACATATTTTCCGTTTTTCCATCCAACGCCTGCTCATTAAGCAACCTACCGCGAATTATCTACGACATTAGCCCTCTCGCAGATTAGTTGGTGACGTCACGAACTTTGTCGAGCTACTGCTCCCAGGAGTTGTTCATGTTCCTCCTGTGGTTCGTAGTTGTTTTACGCTCTTGCTGCCGACTCCTCCTCTCCATGAAAGGTACTTTCGGATCGAGTTAACGGACCAAAAATTTAATGACGCCAACAACTCTTGAAAATTGAGTGAAAGCGATATTTTTATTGTAAATTTATAAGCAAAAGATTGGATGAATAATTCACCTCCGCCATAACTTATCCTTCTCGTACATATAACGAACACATCAAATTATATCCAATTCCGTTTCTGATTGAACGACTCCATTCTTCTATAAATTTTTAATTTCATGCGTGGAAGAATATACGTATACTTGTACTTATATAGTTCTAATACATTATTTGTATTGTATTGTAACAATTGCGGATCCTTCGCTACAGTTTTGTCCTTCTACCTAAAGGGTCAGTTACGGTAGGTCTTTGTGGAGGTAGGTCATTAAAAAGGCAGATGATGCACATATATTATGAATAGTAGAATCGCTTAATCTGGAAAATTAACTGGCCTGAATACTTATCACAATGTCTGATATCTGCGAGCTATCTTACGGCCTATAAATATTATTTTCCAGAAGTGTTGATCCTTACACAGTCCATTGCAATTGGTTAAACCTTTTGGATTGAAATCAGTAGTTCTGCCGGTTTGCTGATTTAAATATGCCAGGTAATAATAGATGACAGGCAAGATTAATGGATGGCTGGGTACAGCGCTTGGCTGTTGATTGGAAGGTTCCGGGTTCGATGCTCGGGTGATGGCTTCGAACATCCCCAAACAAACTCCTCATAGTGTGAGGTGGGCCATAAAAAGGAATTGCTCTCTCCTACTCTGAATTTTACACGACTTTGGCTACATCTGGGGTGGGCTCTACCCTCGCCTAACCGATACAACCTTCGACTTGAGTCACTGAGTGAATGAGTGAGGCAATATTGAACAACTAGTTACCGTTAATATGAAAGGAATTTAGTCGATGACCCTTCAGGCTTTTCTTTCTATCAGAGTGCACACAGACCCTTTAAATCCGTGAATAATTCGAGATTTTCTGCTCCAAGTCGGGAATTTCTTTTACAAGTGCAGTCTTTTACAAGTCTAAAATATCACAAATTCAGTGTGAAAAGTTATGAGAATTACCAGTTTTTCTGCACGTCTTCAATGCTGCCAAAGCAATTGTTTAGTTTCCAAGATGGATAAATCTACCACAATATACTGTATGCATTCGTAAAAAATGAAGCCACACATCTAATAGGCCTAATATTAAACATTAAAACTTTTTGTTCCAAATTCCAGTGAATTAGCATGTGCCGTTTTTGAATCCATGCGGGCTGGACTATTATCATTATTTTGGGCCACCTGTCTTATGACTCATCGTCATAGCCTTTTAACTAGAGAAGATGCGAGTACCTATAGGCATTCCTTTGATTTTATCTTCTGGAAAACTGTGAATGTGAAACTTAACTGCCGATGAAACTGATGTTCTATTACCTTGCCAATTATGCGACTTATTTATTTTAATATTTCCAATGCATTTATTGTTGCTTTATTTAAATCATGAACTAGAAATAGTTTTAAAAACATATTATACATTCGGCCTGTAAAATTAAGTTTTGTTCATACAAAAACAAGGGTAATATGAACAAAAATACAACAAGGAAATTCGTAAAACGTTACCGCTTAAACCATGGACTTATCCGTACATTTTATGTTTTAACTTAAGCAGTTAAAATATCAATAGAGTTCACATTGATGGATTTAGGAAATAATGTCTAAACTATTGCAACACGTCAGCGGCACTGAAGTAGTAACAATTTTATCCCATCGGAAGATAAGGAAAAGAATTGACTGGACCGTTGAGATTTACGGCAGCAATGGTCTTCCCCAGGGAGCTTAATCACCTTTATCTGGAGCAATCGCTACAAGTTTAATATTTGAGGGCGCTCGCGAACTCTGTAACTGGAATTTATGGATGGGGTTTCGGAGGATGATATCTGGGGCCGCACGTTAATGCCGCGGCGGCCGTTAACGTAACTGCCAACTCCCCAAAACTGCATCGCTCCCAGTGTAAAGCCCACGAGTGAGGGGTGAGTGATATTTCGGCTCTCTTAAAGGCTTCGGCCGCACTCGAGTGCTTGCTTGAGATTGATCTGAGCCTAAAACGCTCTCAGCTGAACTTTAAGTGCGACGAGAAGCCACAAAAGTGGCCAGTGCCCCGTATCCAATGGACCTATTCGCCCACTTCCCGAAATATCTCCTGTAAACATACGGGTTTTGGACCGAACAGCGTGGATGTTATGGTTTTGAAGAGAAGATTTGTCGGAAATAAAACGATATGGCAATCTCGAATGTTATTGCAACTCGCCCTGATGTTTTTAAACCATTATTTTCATCTTGAGCTTCCGAGTGAGAACACGTTTATTGTTTCTGTTTTGCCAAAATGTATTCGTTGATGGAATGGGGAAGTCTAACCGTTCAATAGGAATTATTCAGTTTAAATCTATTACGGAAATTTCAAGTAGCCTTCTGTTCAAGGTACTTTGCGAGAACCTAATTACCGTGGTTGATACGATCACATGGATGAAATGAGGAAAATAGACTGCAGAACCGAGTGACTTAAGAATCTTATTCCGTGTACAATAAGGCACCGCAATGCCTACGATAGTTTAGCGGTAGAATAGCTTGACTCAGACCAAGTAGAATAGGTACTTGTGCAGTTAAGAACTTATTATATTTTTTTAAATAATTACAATTGGAATGAATATTTTGGCATGTTATAACTCGTGAATAAATCACTTGCTACGCTAAATTTTCTTTTTTATACCACTGACTAGTATTTTTGACTGCATGGAAGCGTGTTTGTGTCCTTAGCCTTCTCTTGGTTATTGGTCTGACCGCGTGTCGTTGTCCTGAGTGCTTGGCCCGTGTTCGGGGTACGAGCGCGCGTCTGATTGGTGGCTAGAATAGTGCTGCATGCCTGATTTTGAATCACCCCGTACCACACACCTTGGTGGTGGCTTACAAGGTACCTCGTAGATGTAGATTTCACTTTGTGCTGCGATCAATGCGCGTTACCCATTATAAGAGCCGCTGATAAAATACGGGGCTCATTCGGTGTTCATGGAACTCAGCTCACCGGTTTAATAAATCACTCCCATCATTAACATTTCTCTTCAACGATGTATGCAGTTAGTGATGGAAAAATATATTTCTATTGAAATCGAAAATCGAACTTAGTCAAGGAAAGATCGAAGAAATTGAGATCAAGCCATGAACTTAATGTTTCGATGCAAACTCGATTTTTAAATCGTGACCGTGTATGTATCACTACATATATTTTAGTCAGTAATCAGTATATATTGGGGACTACTACGGATCGTGTGACATTCCATTTTTCCCTCGTCGACTCTTCCTAAAGTCTCCAGTTCCTTAGCGAAACCCGATATACCCACAGGTGTATCTGGGTATTTGATACCCGAATTCATTCATCGAGAAAAAATATCAGATTACAATTTATGGGTATAGTTTGGCATCTCACATGTTTGAGTCTTTGACAAAGGGGTATCATTTACCGTTCGACTCAGTGGCTAATTTGCATTTCCTGGAGAAAACGATAACATCCTGGAAAACGACAGTGTTGCCATATTTCTGCAGTGGGACAGCATCCTCACACAGTACGCTCTAAAATTAAATTTATTTAATAAATTATGAGAATAACAGTTTTAACCATATAAATTCTAAATAAACTATGCATTTATTAGTTTTTTTAGTTACACTTTTTCACACTGTGATAAAAATGGACTCCGTTGCGCCCTGTTGCTGATTTTGCGTATTTGATGTTGCTAAAATATGGCTTTCGGTTCCAGTTCGCTGTCTTCTTTTGCTATCACTTTCTATATCCACTTTTTCTTTTGCTTACTCAATGCTTTGAAGTAACTTCCGAGTGTCGAGTGAAACATCTGAGGGTAAAGTATCGGGCCTATAAAACCAAGGTTTGTATAAAACTCAGTAACAAAAAAAAGGCTTAATCGGTGTAATCAACTAAAGAATTCCCTTAAGCGAGTGATTTATTTCTCCAGGTAATTCAGCCCAAATGCCACTAAATCCTGCACTAACGACTAGGGTGTGTTCATGGTTCGTAAATCATGAGTTTAATAGTTGTCTGCTCGACTTGAAGTCTGCGGTTATCGTCAGCTAATTGAGTTGTCGACTCGTAACTATCATTGCCTACCTTCAATTTCCCTTTCTTTCCACTTTTTATTTGTTCCTCTTTATGGCTAAACAACGTGATTTCTCTATTTTATATGGCTTTAATTGAATCCTTCTGTTGTAATCTGATCACAGCGTTGTTATGGCTGTGATACTTATTCCAAATGTTAATCACGAAAGAAAATAAGAGTTTTAGAACTCTTGAAATAAAAACCAAAGTGCATAGATAAGTGATTTTTGATTTAGTATAGGGAGATAAATAGGCTTGCGCCATAAATTTCGATCACGAATTGAAAATCCTTGTTTTTTTTTCATGCTAGCTTGATTTCTCTATAGTGAAAATATCGCAATGATGGCGGAACCTCCAGCTAATCACCGCTACGAAGTGTATAGCCAACCGCTTTCTCTCTATCTTCAATAGGCTGGTATAATTCGCTATTTTAGTTACAGAATAAAAACTTTTCGTCTCACCTTGCGCGGAGGCAGCAGAATTTGGAAACTATATAAACATTTCACGTGTGATCATGGAGGCTTATAATTTCAAAGAGAACCAGTTATTTACATTTCTTGGTATACAGCATTAATTAATTAGTTCCGAATATTGAGTTATTTTCCTTCTCTTAAACTCTATGTTTAATGCCAATTCAGCGTTTTGTAGTAAAGGTCTTGAAACATATACTCCAAGACAATGAATCGACATTCCTATTATTGTAATCTTTAGATAGCACAGTCTGCCGGCCTCTGCTTCGGTGAGGTGAAGTCTTCGACTGCCAGATCGAAAGTCGTGGGTTCGTATCTGAGCTGGTTGTCTCTTCTCAGGGCATGGGTGTCGTCGTGCTTAATTAATCGTTAGATTCCCTCGCTGCATTGCGCAGTGAGCGAGCGGTGATGATAAATTAAACTCTAACACTCCATATCCCCCTTTCCTTTAACGGTTCCTTATGTTCATATTCGACGTTTTAGGTCTTAACAAAACTCAAAACTGTGTCTCAAATTTGAAGCTTATATCCCATCGTAGGATTATTCCCGGGTTACCCACCGGGTCAGGTTTTCCAACGCCGGTGATTCGTTAATCAGTTTGTCACTCATACACCCTAATTTCGATGCGCAATTCGATCGATACGTCGCGTTGGCACTTAAAAACTGGCACGGTGGACAACCGTGCCAGTTTTTTCATTTTGAAGAATTCATTGCAACTATAGCCGGAATCTACGATTACCTTCTAATTCTTTTCACATATATCTATTTGATACTTATCGTTAAAACTAACAAATTGAGATGAGATTGCTATGGTAGATGACTGTTGAAATATTATTGCGGCTTTTCTGAGTATGTAATCTTTATTTGAGCATAATAATGGCATTCATCCTAAGGACATCATCGATAAATCCGAAAAAGGGATTTTGAATACAGTATTCCCCTGGAAAAGCTTTCTCTTAGATTTTTTCCTTCATAAACTTTTTTATCTAGTGAATAACTCGCCTACACTGAACACGCTCAATTCACTTCATCTGCTTTTAAAGCTATATCCAGCTGAGAATACTTGCGTTACTATAGTAAAATTGACGTAACTATGGGGGGATGAGGGGATATATTGCCCCCCCCCCCCAAAGTCTCAGAGAAATAAAGATATTGTCTAGTTATGACGCATAATAACTGCATCTGCTGAAAGGCAAAGAGAATTTATTAATATCATGGCCGTGAGACGCGTCAGTGAATACCGCCCGGTGACTAACCCCCACAACTTGGGGGGGGGGGGGGTCGCCCTCTCAACCCCCAAAGCATATTCCCAGTTACGCCACTGTACAGTAGCATTACAAGATATCAAATCCGTTCCACAAAATACGTGTCTTCTTTTCATCGACTCCGTCGGACCTAGAATTGTAATTAAGATCGGAGAAAAATTTTTCTGTGTCGCTCTGGAAGATATCTTTTCTCAATTTCTCAACCTTAACCTGCAAAAGTAACAGAGATATTCCAGAGTACTCGAGTCTTCTCATAGTTTTTCAAACTTTCTCTACAAGGTGAATAAATTAGAAAAGATAATGAATAGGCCATTTCCGGTTTTTCTTCACGGAAATAAAAAAAGCTACAAACAAATCCGCAGCTAATAATTCTGGGCATTCCTTTCGCAGTATGATAACGATCAAAACGTAACAGAGAGAATTCCTGCATATTCATGGAGAAATTAACATTCCCATAAAGTGCCTTAGTTATTTTTAATATTGTGATTGTTTGGTTATCACAGATAGTAAAATATCCTGCAGTAAGGGCAAAATATTTAATGCTCTCGCGGGATACTGTTTTGCAAAATAAACAGGGAAAAATTCCGTTCAACGAAATAACAGCGGGTGGAGAAATGTCGCGTGCGTTAAAATTTGAACAACCATTTTATGAAATCTTAACGAGTTAACCAGCGCTGTTATGCCGAAGGGATATAAGCATTCCATCAAATATTCAACGGTCAACAATTTAAAAACAGCGAATCTTCAAATTGAATAATTCATAGCCACCGGTGGCATCGGTAGACTATGGTTTATGCAATTCTCATGCATTAAAGAATTATCACGAAGAATATTGATAACTTTAACCCTGATTGCAACCAAAATTAGATTCCATTAATACTCAGGAATACATCGCTTACAGCAATTTACGGGAAATGCATTGATTGAATGCTATCATTTGAACATATTTGATACAATTATCCTCCAGCAAAACCGGAACAACAATCTAGAATTAGAAACTACAACAATAATAGTAATGTCATTAAACACGCTTTAAAAACACCTGATGACACGGAAGTTGAAAAATAATATCGCTTCTATCGATGGTGATGAAGAAAAATACTAGTCACACAGATAGAAAAGGAGAATCTAGCAAGGACAGGAAGCCGCATCTTGAGGAATGACAGCCTGATGAATACAGTAGTCAAGAGAAAAGTAGCTGGCAAGAGCGGAGAGGAAGACCTCGGATACAAAATTATGGAACTGGTACTGAAGGATTTGAAAAAGAAGAAATACTTAGGTGTGAAAAAGATTAGCTGTTAGGAGAATTGAGTGGAGAGCTTCGTCAAACCAATGGTTCTTAGTGATTGTTGACCGGTGACAAACTTTATAAAATGGATTCAACTGCCTGGTACAATATAGCTCGAAAGAAATGAAAGGTGTGAAATCGGCGATCTTTGATGTAATATCGAGGAATTTACCGAAATTGGAGGAAGAAGGAGAATACTTTGGCCGTATCTTATACGAATCATACGCGGCAGGAGAGAGATTGAAGAGAGGTATTTGCAAAAGTGCTATTGACTGCCAAACCAAAAGTACATGTAGCCGAAAAGCGAAGGATAAACAATCACTCTACCCTCACTGTCCGCAGGAATACTAAGAGTTTTTGAGCATACTCTCGACTACGAATTCCAGAGATAAATTTCAGAGACAGTTCTCATGCATCAAACCAAATCAACAGAGAGACAGCAGAAGAAGCCAATCCAAGATGCCACTGCGGAGGTGATATCTCCCATACCATGAGCAGTGGCGCCGACTCCATGGCCCGAGCCCCCTCAAAAATTCGTTATGGATGTGGGGAAAAAATGTGTGAGACTTGTTGATTTTCCCCGTATCCAGATATCGAGATTCGAGTTATCAGGGGTCTAATGTTGATCATATGACTCTTCTAAGATCCTTAAAAAACTTAAAACTCACAAGTTATAAAATTTCCCGGGGCAAGATCCCCGGTTTAGGCCCCCCCCAATATTTCTTGTAAGTTAGCATCCCTGACCATGAGATTCGATGTATAATTGCAGTTTAAAAGATTGTTGGTTGAGAGAGGTCAACGTTGGAGGCATTCCAAATGTGGCCTTACAGGCGAATGATGAAGGTGAATTGGACTGATAGATGATGCCACGAATATGTACCAATATAATCTCCAGTCACCCTGTACGTGTATTTCTCTCTCGTGCATTGAAAAGTCGCCACAAAAAGAATATTTTATTTGATGGGCTTTAGATTCCAAAATCTTCCAGAATCTTCTGGCCTGCCTATCACGAACTTTCTTCTTTCATCCAATTTAAGGGTTATAAGTTATTTCCTACTCCCTTCCAATCTATCTAAAAATCCTATTCTCTTCCTTCCTCTCCCTCTTTTACCCAACATTCTACCCTCTAACACTGTTTTTAAATTCCCTTCCCCGCTCAGTACTCGCTCATTCAAACCTTCTGTGTACTCCGTATCTCATCTAGAATCTATCCCTCATCACCCACCATCCCCAGCACTTCGTCGCTCCTCCTCCTCTCCGTCCACTTCACCTTCTCCATACCCACATCTCGAAAGCCTCCAGTCTTCTCTCGTCCTCCTTCCCAAGTATCCATGTTTTTGCACCTTAAAAGCGCTACTCTTCCAGATCATAGTCTTAAAATAAAAGAGCCCAATTATGCGTACACAAGAGGAGAACTGGTCGACACATCCTATTTATTTCTCGGAAAGAGGTCCTTCGCCTGAATAGCTAGCGCGCTTCAACCACTAACTTCCAAACTCTACGTGGGCGCTTTTAATTCCGGCTGTCGCGGCGTAAAAATCCATCGGACCATTTTATGTGCTTCTCCCCATCTTGGCTGCGCCACCATAACTACAGACCGACCTTCCCTCGGGTCGGTTGCCAGCGCTGCGAAAAAATCTCCCAATCCATATCGGAATTATGACTAAGCGAGCGTCGTCAGAGAGCGTGCTCTTCGAAAATATGTCGTAACTAACACCTGTAACACCAGAACCCCTTTTTTCTAAAAACCATCATTTTTTTGTATTTTTTCCTCCCTTTGTTTCCACCTCCTTTGCTCGTCGCCGGTGGCAACCGTAATCATTCACACCAAAGGGCACCAACATGCACGGACTGCTCTCAGTCGACCGGAAAATAAGCGATTGAGCGCCGTTGCGCGAGTGAATGGCCCCGTAAAGAGCGTGGAATCATGCTGAAAAAATAGCATACCCACTCCCTCAAACTTCTACACTATTCCGGAGCTACCAGTTACTTGCTTAAGCCTTTTACTGCCACCGGGCCGATATATCGGCCCTCGCTGGTTGAGCGAAAACTGCCAGGGGCCGATTTATCGGCCCAAATTATTTCACATTTTTTTCGTGATTGTGGCCTTTTCAATGGCTGTAATTTATGTAAACCCCCATAATCTATCTATAATTATAAGATATAAGCATACCTTAAGAATTGGGAAAAAATTTAGACGTATTAAATAAAATTAAGTAGCTGAAAATTTTTAAAATCTGAAATGTTGCTAATTCCGGAAAATAGCCTTCGCAGTCTCCGTACATCCCACCTGAAATGGGCTGGCAGTAAAAGGATTAAAATATACTTCATCACAATCAGGGGCGGAGCTAGGAATCGAGGCTGGGGGAGGTTTATGTGCAACTAATATCGGGGTGTGTTGGGGTATGAAATATGCGGTTAGCGGTATAGATAAGCGGTAGGTGCGAGATTAATGAATTGCGGAATTTTAAAGATAAATAGTTCAAAATGGTGAGTTTTTACGGCTTTATTTTATTCATCCTTACACCTTTATATTAGTAATATAAATCAAATTAATTAAAATGGATTAAACTTAAAAATTTCTCAGAGCTCTAGGGGGGGGGGGTGTTATCCCCCAAAACCCCCCTCGCTGTGCCACTGATCATAATGAAACTCTCATGGTGTCATGAAGTACACTTAAAAGTTTCTTGCGCATTAAATAGGAAGGGGTTAATCGAGGGCTTTCTGGGATAGAATCAAATAAGATTTTAGTATTTTTTACAAAAAGGAGAGGTTGCTGCAGGGGAGCGACGTGGAGAAAATCGTCTCAGGACCTCACTATATTTCTAGGTTCAACATGAACGACAAATTAATAGAGATACTTTGCCGAACGGATTCGGCATCGGAATTTGTTCATTCGCCGAACAAAGAAAGACTTTAATAAATGCTTGGTGGGGCTCAGAAGTCAAACCACTCCAACAGATACATTATTTTCCTTTAAGAAACAAACACTCGGGGTCCTGACACGCCCATTTAAACTGCTTTAGGCGTAGCAAGGAAATGTCATTCTCAAAATCATGATGATGGAGATGTAATGGAGCTACATTACGTTCACTAGGCGACCGATATTCCTTTCACCATTTTGTTTGGATTGTGAATGTTTAGTGTACTTGTTGAAATCATCAGCATTTTTATTATTTAATCAGCATCGTGCGAATATAGTTAGTAATGGCTTGAGGACCTTAATCCTATCATTTGTTCTGCGAGTGAAGGTACACTTTCCTGGACCTTTCAGTATATCTGTGGTTCATGAGATTTTTTTGTCAATTTACGCTACTCGAGAAACTCAATGTTGTATTAATAAGAGCTGGAATTATTCCATTATTTATCTATCTAGCTGAGTTATCCATGCCGTATTGATTTGACTATCGTTTTGAATTCAGGATGAGTATCGGATGCTCTACCCTACATATCAAGAACAACTTATAGGGGCTATTTTATGAACATGATAGGAAATCATTTAAATAAATTTCGAATGAACGTAGCTGTCATGAATTCGTTTATATGCCATGTTTTGCTATTTACGAACTTGAAATAGAATACTGCGTTTAATATTGCTCCGGAAAGAAAGTGATTTTCATAGAGAATTACAATATGATAAACAATAGATTTGCAGTAGTTGTGCTACATTTTTATCGGCAGTCGAGTTCATTTTGAACAGTACTTTTACTCACGTTTGGTCCTCTAATGAGCCGAACATCAATTGAGCTGGCGCAAAACACTTACCTGAAAAGAAAAATATTCCAATTAAATTGTGTTTTTTAAGTAATTACACAGCGTACACTTAAATCTGAATTTTCATTTAAAATCTACCTTCGCCATAAGTTTTACTTTTAAATTAATAAACTGCCGCATATGTTAATTGGTATGCTTTTGTTGATGAAGTATAAATTTTCTTTGAAAATATTCAATTTGTCCGGCAAAGCTAGTCAAAGAGTCTACTCTTATACTACTACTAGTCTAGTCTTATAATTTATTATTGTGTTCTAGTATTTCTATGAAACTTTTTTACGAAAGCAACCAAACAACAACAGTCAACAAAAGTGTATACATGCTTTATCTTTATGGACCTGTTCCTTTCTTAATGTATTTATTGTGATGCTCTAAAGGTTTTTGTCCAAATTATTAACATTTGGATGGGCAACAGTCTACGTTATTAATGTTACATTGGAAGGTGAATTGTATGGATAGGTGGAGGAACGGCGAAGTACTTGAGGTGGTGGGTGAGGAGAGGCAGCCTCTACATGAGATACGGAGGAGACAGGCCTTATTGTGAATTGAACAGGGAAACACATGGAGACCGCCAGAATATTTTTTTAATACTGCATGTAAACCCACCCTACTAGGTGGAATACTTAAATAAAAGAAGAAAGAATTTTTAAAAGACAATAAAAAACACGCTGCGGAGCGTGTTTTTTCTTCGGTCTTTGAAAATTACATTTCAAAATAATAATGCACCGTATTTAATTTTTGCTTCTTGAAATTATTTTCACCTGGTTGGGTTTCAGCCCTGAGGATGCTATTTCATATGAAGCGGAACCTTGGCCAGGCTAATTTGTGAAATCATTGGACCAAACCTTTGTGTATCTTACATAATAAATATTTACATACTCAGAGATGAACTTCGTTTGGGATACAGGGAGCACAATACCTTTGAGTGGGATCGGATAAATATTTTTACGGAAATCCAATTAGCCAAACCGCAATTGCGGAAAATCGGGCCGTCATCTCACTGAAGCGCAAGGTTGTGATTTGTCCATTAAAATTTGTTATCTGATTCACCAAAATTAATCGTATCAGTGACAAAATAGCAACAATAACCGCAATAACTCCACGATTCCGGTACGTGTATTGTTGTACAGCTCAATTTAAAAAAATACTGTTTAGAATATTGCATGTAATTTTATTTTTGTAATATCGCTCATAATGACTGTACGCATTTTTTCCAATTTAATAGTAATGCATTGATGCTCTTAGAAATAACATTAAATGTTCTAAACGCAGACGAACTGACGTATTTTATTTATAGACCAACACCTGAAGATATTGTCTGCTCATTAAAATTTGTCCTCATTTTCTCGTTTCTGGAAGAACTTTTAAAAGAGTGAAGGAATTACAAGTTTTCTTGGATATTACACCATTACTTATGCCACTTATTTTTTAGATTACAAAAAGAAGAAGAAGAAAAAATATTAAAAAAAGAGGTGTTCTAAGTAATAGTGTAATATCCAAGAAAACTTATAATGGAATGCCACGAAGTTAGTAATGAGTTAGCGAATTTTGTTAGAGAAGGGATTATTCACAAGAGTCAGTGACACCACATGTGAAACCGTTGGGCGAGCTTCGGGAATTAGCAGAGTGCCGGTGACGTCACTACTTTGTTCCAACATACCTCGAGCGTCACAATGGTAACGTGGATATTTTGTCATGTGACTTTTGATTAGCTAATGGTGGAATATTGCTGTACTTTTGGATACCAAGAAAAATCAGCATCGGGAAACTCAGTGACCTTTCATTGGCGAATAATGTTTGGTAATATTTTAAAATATTATTGCATTTCATTTTGATGTGTGCCTAGTTGATACCGCCTGGGCTCGCTGATATGTAAATTAACCACGTCACGTGATAAGTGCTTACGATGGGTGCACGTGTTTACTAATGAGCTACCCGCCCCCACTACTTTTATCCCTACTCAAATTGTAAGTGGGCGCGACCGAGGATAAAGAGGGAGGTGGTGACCCTCTTGGCAGGAGTTGGTAACGTCATCAACTTATCTGAGAAAGGGCCTAGGCCGTTGATTTTTCGCTCCGAAAACTTCGAGGGGTAGACGACGGACCGAAAAAGTCACCGGTCGAACGTTTTTTTGTTGAACCAACAAATGAGACTTTCAAAAATCATTGAAGTTGGCTAGCCTATTCTTATTTCTATGCTTAGAAGAATTGCGATGCTTTCAAATTACGAAATCTCAAGAATCACGATGACCGGTATGTAATACTTCTCGGTCTGCCGTAGGTATGGATGGATGCAGAGCGTAGAGAGTGATACCAAATGAAAGAGGCAAGGAGGTGGAGTAGGTTAGGATTCTGAGGGTAAAAACGCACCGATCCGAAACGCTAATACTGTATTCATGTAAATACATCGATTACAAGTAAAATTACTTGAGATGTAATCGTTTATAATAATTTGATTTCTTTTATTGTAGAATGGATCACTTGCTCCAAGTCTGATGGGAACGATAAACTATCAGAGAAAAAAAAACCCGGCGTGGTCTTAAACAGATTTTCTCGGTTCCAAATCCGAGATTATTTTGTTGTACTGGGTTGATTGTCAGGTCGGATGGAAATTATTTTGTTACCACAATCTTAAAAGAACATGCATTCTCCGTTGAAAAGATTCACACACACTGTAAACTAATATTTAAAAAAATCAACGAAACAACAATGCACATGGTAACTCATAGAAATTAACATTGAAATTGCATTCACAATATACATATACCAACATATTTCAACATTAGTATATGCCGATTCTTGAGTTCATTTATCAGAGAGACTTTGGCGAACAGATAAGTAACAGAAGCAGGTGAAATGTAGTACAATGACATCCTGTAAGTATTAAAAGAAAATAGAGATGGCACTTTTCCACAGGCTTATTTAAAGTACGATGCGTTTCAACTGTTAGGCCATTATCAAGTACAAGGAAGGCCTAAGTAAGACGAACATATAAGTGTAGGAATTATTTTTTTTCTAATTAAAATTATGCTATTAATAAATCCTTGGCGGGACTCTGTAAACTCATCTCCATTTTTTTGTTAACGTATGATGACCTGAACCCCCTTCGTCTCTCGTATGCCTATTGAGGCGGCTTGCGGGTTAGTATGCAGACGTGGAATACCATCTACCGGTAACCTATTGTACTCACCTCCTTCCGTTGAATGCCTTCGTCTCTAAGATGTCTTACGGCTGCATTCGATTATGGTTACACGCGGGCTCGCGCTCACAATCAGTAGTTGGGGAAACTACCGCCAAGGTAGCGCGCCGTGACAAGTGGGAAGGTGCCCAAGGGCGATGGAGTGGGTGGATATATTCCGCGCCGCTGTCCTGTTCCCGCGGCATATGGCATCGCACCGCAGATCTCATTGAGCGGATCAAATCCAATTTCCATCTCGGCCGATATCAACGCGGGGGGCAGGGAGACCACGTTCCCACAGTCTAACCCGTTCGTACCCGACATTCCTACCCCTTTATCAAATTCCTAGCAACACTATAAGGCGAATGAATGATTCTGGAAGTGCCTGCACCTGTTCCCTCTCCATTCGATTTCAATTACTCCACCGACTGTTCCCATCCATTTCGTAACAATAGGAACCTTGAGCGTAATCTCTACTACTGCTGAGAAAATATCCGAAGACGATCATAGTGCAACAATCCTAATATTATGTATGATTTGTGGCAAGATGTTCTAATATTGCTATTCTGAAGTCCTTTATATATCCCTTTAATAACCCCACTTGCTGAAAGGGACGGGTGAAAAATCGGCATTTCATTATGGATGCCTGCTGTCTTTAAATAGTTGATAGAATAATATGATTAAAAACAGAAAGACGGTGAAAAGATGATTACAACTTTCCTTGACCCTTCCCTGAAAATATAATCCTCGGTAGAAAATATATCGTATATGATTTTGAGACTGTCACGGCCATGTAGCCAAGTGGACACGGGTAATTCTGAGGAAATTACGACCGTAGGACAAACCACCTAAATATCTTCAAAGGCGCATGCAGAAATTTGACTGGGCGGAAAAGGGTGAATTATTCGTATGTTGAAGAGTTGCATGACATAGTATGAACTATTTATATATATTTTATAGTCGTTTACTTTCAGCTCGTAGGAATGAACTCGTTAATTTCAAAAGGTATTCCTTTGATTAACCAAACGATCGCGAGCCGAAATTTTTTCATTACTCTTATAATTTTCATACTCCTATACAGTTTTACGATTCCCACTTCATTTAATCTAAAAATATAATTTCTTCATTAATTGCTATATACATTTTTATGATTACTACTTCATTTCATCTAAAAAATGAAATTCGTTATTTCAGCAAATTGCAATTTTCATCTGAGTAGCTTCCTCACTTGACTCGAGTAATATTAGGCAATTATAATTTACAAATTTTAATGCGGTTGAACCCTTATTTTTTTACTCATTAACTACTTATTCGAATCATAGTAACGAGATATACCTACTACTTACCATGGAAAAATGTAATTGCATTGAGGAATTTTAGAACATATTTTATTGCGCTTGTAACAGTGCCCGCTTTTCTGCTGGAATACAGAGGTTAAATGCTTTGATTTATTGCATCGCACTTATGCTGAACGTTGGAATTGCTTTTTTCTTTCTTTGCTGCCCTCGGTCGAGTTCCCAATTTTCCACCGTTGTGAATTGCAAATATTTTTAAACCATGTGTCGGTGTTTTTCTGAAAGCGCAGGGATAAAATAAAATGTCTATTCGCGTATGTCAGTAGAGAAATGTATAATTTATTTTTTTTAACAATTTGAGCGAAAAACTCTTATAAAAACTTTTCTATTTGTAAAAATTATTAACATTATTAAGTATTTGAGGCTATATCATAGGTATTATACTTAAAACTTATTTAACCAATGGAAAAGAACTTCACCTTATAATAATGATAGTAACAATTATAGTATAATTGAAAGTAGGTAATAATGATAATAAAGATTAGTCATCTACTGCGAGGATTCATGATAAGCACATGAGGATTTTGTCAATTATTGTAAACGACACATTTACAAAACATTTAAAAAACATGTATACTACAACAAAACTTTGAAAAATCAAAGTTGAAAAGTCCAGCTCAAAGTATTTTGATTAACATCACCGACATGACATCACGGATTTAGACAAAAGGTAACATCTCAGAATGGGATTTGACTCAGACTATTATTTCAATATTTTCTCTTTTTAACGTCTGTATCACTTCGAGATCGTCTCAGTGTATATTTACAGTGAGCAATTTCCACAAGAATAATCAAGAGAGTTCCCATTTAATTTTCCGTTCCATGATTATTATTATTGATTAATTGGAAATTCGGGCGTTTTTAATTAGCTGTTGATTATCATTTCATAGCTATTATGCTGAAGTATCCGACTTTTTTTGAGAGTATCTTCATGAAAAGTAATAAAATTTAGAAAGTAACTCTTCTCTCCATGTTAGTAAGCAAAATCGAACAGCGGATGAGAGAATAACTATTCTATCAACTGTTTTACACTGCACAATTACATTGTATTCATTCGAGTGAATATGTGCGAGATACGATCAAGAAATTTAATGTATAAATTATTGCCCTGATGAAGATATAAGAAAATATCGAAGCGTCGGCAAACATTTTTTGCATATGATTTCCCTGACCTGATGGGGGAGGTGGACGAGTATATTAATTGACCACCGAATTCCGTAATTTCATTCATCGCCTGATGATGCGTCCTGCAACGGTCGCGAAAGCTTGCACGACAAAGCGCAACACGCAGCTGCACCCGGAAGCCATTATCAACGATGCCCCTCGCTGCGAAAACCTACGTTCAAAGCTATCCAGCCTCTACGGGGAGGAAATTCACCAGAAGACTCGAAGATTGGAAAATCTACGGAAGAAGAAATTTCAGCTACTTTCGTCCCTAGCCTTTCTACAGCGTTGCCGTGATTCTGATACAATTCCCATCTGTGTGAAGGTGACTCATCACATCCAGAGCCCAGCAGCCAAGAGGATTCTACATCGAACCAGTTTGGCACTTCTGAGGGAGCGCGTTAAATCTACACGCTACTCTCTCCATTGCTGCACCATGGAGCTGTATTCTCTCCACCTGGAGCTCTCACGCACTCTGCGACCGGAGGATTGGAACCACATCGATCGTATCACCAACGAATCCGCCAGCAGAACCTTTTCTTCGTCTACCAGCAAGCAGAAGAAAAAATTTCAACATCTCCACGAGAGACAGCATCCTCAGCCACCCAACAACAAGGAAAAGTTAATTTGCAACCTTGCGGGCATTCAACTGAGTGACGCAGCCACATCGGTTCTCGCGAAAGGATTAAACTTTGCCTTCTCGCCACGCCATATCCCCGTGGAAGATATCATTACCGGAGTAGAAGTCGCCCTGCGGAAGCTTCCACATCAAGATGCCGAAGAGATTCGGCAAGATGTCGCCAACGTTTTGACGAAGTCTAAGCCTCCACGTCCCAACCTACCTTTGGACCAAAGACGAGCGCTCGACGACCTGAAATCCAATCGTGACATCATCATTCTGGGAGCCGACAAAGGGAATTCCACAGTCGTCATCAACAGAAAGGATTACCAGGCCAAGATTAAGTCACTATTGGAGGATCCGACGTACGAAAAATTGAAGAAGGACCCGACTGCTAAAATTGAACGAGAAGTAAGGGAGCTAATTAAGCGCTCTTCCATTTCTAACGAAGAACAATTTCAAATTTTGCCTTCGTCCGCCAGACCTCCTCGTCTCTACGGGCTGCCGAAGATTCATAAAGAAGGAGTTCCGCTTCGTCCTATCGTCAGCTGCATTGGGTCACCAACCTACGCATTGGCACGCTATCTCGCCAACCACCTCCAACCCTTCATCGGACAGACGGGATCCTGCGTGAAGAATTCGAAAGAATTCATCGAAGTTCTGAAACAACTGAGAATCGCTGACAATGACATCCTCGTCAGTTTCGACGTTGTTTCACTTTTCACAAAGGTTCCCATAAAAGAGTCTGTTGACATCATAAAAAGGCTCACCAAATTCGGGCTTCCGACGGATTTTCCGAAACTCGCGGATTTCTGCCTGAGGAGCAACTACTTTCTTTGGGACGGAGAATTTTACAAACAAAAGGATGGAGCAGCTATGGGGAGCCCCCTCTCGCCTGTTGTTGCCAACTTATACATGGAGCATTTTGAAGAAGACGCCTTGGCCTCGAGCAAGCTTCGACCATCTTGCTGGATTAGATATGTCGACGACACATTTGTCATATGGCCACATGGAAAAGACACGCTAAAAGAATTCGCCGATCATCTGAACAGCATCCACCCATCCATCCAATTCACCATGGAGATAGAGATGAATGGAGAACTACCCTTTTTAGACGTACTGGTGCAGAGAGGCATGAACGGATCGCTGAGACACGCGGTGTACAGGAAAGCAACACACACGGACCGTTACCTCCACGCGCACTCCCACCATCATCCTCAACAGAAAGCATCGGTCATGAAAACACTCCTTCATAGGGCCAGAGTGGTTTCTGACGATGGCGCTCTGAAGAAAGAAGAGGATCGCGTGAAAGAAACCTTCAGACAGAATGGATATTCGGAAGCCTTCATCCATCGCCAG
The DNA here is from genome assembly GCF_921293095.1 of Ischnura elegans. Taxonomy (NCBI): domain Eukaryota; kingdom Metazoa; phylum Arthropoda; class Insecta; order Odonata; family Coenagrionidae; genus Ischnura; species Ischnura elegans. The sequence continues at coordinate 11,916,432 of NC_060250.1, read as the reverse complement.
GCAAGAATTCCGAATAAACGCCTACCTGAAGATTGCGCGGAGAGAAGAGAGAAAAACAAGCCAGTGGCCTATGCCACCATCCCATACGTCGCTGGAACGTCTGAGAGAATTTCGCGTGTGCTGAGAAAAGCAGGCATCGTGACGCGCCACAGAGCATTAAAGAAGATGAGCGACTTGTTTCCATCTGCCAAGGACCGACTACATCCCCTCAACGTGGAAGGCGTTTATAGAATCCCGTGCTCATGCGGGAAATCTTACGTCGGGCAGACAGGGCGCTCCGTGACTTCTCGTGTCAAAGAACACAGCCGTGCGATATTACATCGTGACACGGAGAAATCGGCGATAGCGGAGCATGCCTACTCAGAAGATGGACATCGAATTTTAATCGACAAGACGCAGGTTTTAGCCCAAGAAAAATTTTATCATCGACGACTAATTCGGGAGGCTATTGAAATTGAAAAATGTCCCCAAAATTTCAACAGAGTGGACGGCGTTAAACTCAGCCAGACGTGGAAAACGATTTTCCGAAAGAGAAGACGACGAATATGTTACCAACAAGGTTATTCGCTAGACAAGAAGAGTCCGCTCGTCGCTCAAGGACAGGGGTGAGAGTTCTGCTGACGTCAACTCCGCCCCCCTCCCCCACTACTCCGGTGGATGGGGGAGGTGGACGAGTATATTAATTGACCACCGAATTCCGTAATTTCATTCATCGCCTGATGATGCGTCCTGCAACGGTCGCGAAAGCTTGCACGACAAAGCGCAACACGCAGCTGCACCCGGAAGCCATTATCAAAGAACTTACTTTTCTTTTGAAGTTCGCGTTTTAGAATCTAACAGGATTACTTACATACAATGATATCATCTTCCCGCTTTAAAGCAATACACAAATTGAAATAGTTATTGCCTATTTTCCTAAAAATTTATTTTTCAATTCCAATGCGTATTTCCCTGGTTTGTCATTGTGATTTGCTTTTATTTCCTATTATTATTACTCTTAGGAATATTAATTTCTCATTAAAGACGTCAATTACGCTAATTACGAAGCTTTTACCGAAGTAATGGAGAAAACATGGAACTAATTTCTTCCCCAATAGAGCCGTCTCTGATATACAGGTACCCTGTACGCTTTCTTCGTAATCCTCTCGGGCCGTAGTCGACAGAGAAATGAGTACCTATCGGAAAACGTGCATAATTTTCATGGGAGTATTTGTCAGGATCTCACACCCTTACCGCCATGTACAAGTGTAGATACATACTCTCAGCAGTTTTGAATAGGCTTAAATCGATTTTCTAAGTATAGGTAGCTTATTAAGGTCCATGATATATTATATATTAGAATATAGTGGTGTGTACCAATGAAAAACTCGAATAACGAGGAAAACGTTAAAATTCTTGTAAGTTTTCGGAGAATAGTGGTCAATACGAAGCTTAGTGAGGCGATTGATTCATCATAAAAAGTAATGCAAGTACGATAAACGCCACATATATCCTTTTATCAAGGCATAATCTAGTTCTGGAATCATCGACTTAGTGTATATATTTGAGAGTATTAAGGAGCTGTTCAGTGTTATCCATATTACCGATTAACACGAGTGCTACTTTACAGGAAGACAAGAATTATTTTCGAGTAATTTGTTCATTTATTTTCCGTATTATGTGAACTGAAGAACCAAGTGGCAAACAAATTTCATAGTTATTTAAAATTTTCGTTTCCTTAATAAAAGATAAAACCGAGGAGGTGCTGCATTAAATCAGAGTATTAATTTCGATTCTAAAATATTCGTACTCTATCTCTTTGGTTTTAAAAAAAATTATGTTTATGGAATTTTGGTGTTTTGAGTGACATTTTGTGCACGTTGTTTACAATTCAATATCGTATGCAGCCCCTGTTATTTGATGTTATTAATTTCAATGAAACCCATCATCTGCGGAAGAGTTTTGATGGATGTTTAATTGATTCTTATCCCTGCTTGTTTTCAACAATCGTGTAACGTTTCTAAGGAGCTAAATTTAGAGCATTCATCTGTTTCCGCATGTGCGGATGTTTCCTATCGCTACATTTTCCCTATCCAATTGTTTTTGTGATTGAAAGTTTTGACATTTTGAGGATCGGTTACTGGGTCGGAAAATATTGACACGTGCGCGACCCAGTTGTTTTCTTGGCGTGTTTGTCTGAGAGGTGCGTTTATTTGATAAGGAAATGCGATAATTGGAAAATTATATACTTTACCCAGTTTTATTCATTCAATCATTGAGAAAAATGCTGAAGCTTTGATTTTATAAAAGCCTGGAAATTTAGCTTTTGACTCGTATTGCTTAAAATCAAGTCGTTTGATTGTTACTTTTTCCTTTTTCTGTGAAATATTTGTTCTTGATACGATTATCATCAAAATCTCCGTGTACCATTCGTTTTTTTGCATTTGAGGTATTTTGGGTTTTACGCAATCAATCAATTCAAAAGCTCTCTTAATTGGAAGCCGAGATAGAAAGTGTATAAAAAATATTTTAGAAAAAAAGCATTCGATTGATATGTGTAAATCTCTAGTACGTTTTCCCTTAGGTGCTGCTACAGATAGGAATGTTGTTAGACGAAATTCTGGAAGCACGTCGCCCTCATAAGCTCAGAAACATGCATGCGCGACAAATTTGCAGCTTCATAACGAGCGATAAGAACATTCGACTTCCTTGTTTCAATCTTGCGGATTTCAATCGTGCATTTATCGAACATGAAAATCACCGCTTCAGAATTGCTTCAACTGGATGATGGATCTGCTTGCGTAAAAAAAGTGAGTCTTTTCAATATGCATCTTTGATGTGAAATAACTTTTAGTGACTTCTGCCTTTCAAAGGACTCGATTGCACACCCGAGGTTCATCTTTTTCAGTCGAATTAAAAACCTCCGTGATTGAGGTATTAATTATATTTCCCCCAATTTTCTGTGGAAGCATTTTTATTGCATCTTACGATCGACAAGGTAAGTTAAATCACCCGCTTATGAGGAAGTGTAATTAAAAAAAGGTGTGTGCTTTGAAAAAAATTAAGACATTCTGCCAAAACAATGGACGATAATTTTTATGTGATGAAAAACCTTTACAGCGACACATCCTTGAGGGATCCTAAAATCTCAGAGAAAATTTCATTTTAAATACCTGAGTGTGTCTGGCGACGTACGTACCTTTAGTTTAAAAAAGTTATGACTACAATTTAGACGTCCATTGCTTTACTTTATTTTTTCTAGAAAAACGATTCATATTATAAATCTCGCTTTTTGCCCTGGAAATTATCGCAATTGAGCCTTTTGAAGGATTCATATGATTTTATTAAATTCAGCGTCTTTTCAAATTCTAATTAAAAAAATGCACGCTTGGAATCCGTTACCGTGTTTTCAGGGTGAAAGCTGGAATAACAATTAAAAAAGGACAGTGTAAAATACTCACGGGAATTTCATTTTCGACGCAAGAGATACGTCCTGTCATTGTAATCACGGTAGTAATTACGACCTGACGCCATTGCAAATGTATCAGCCGCAGGCGGGTCTAAAATCTTTGAGTTTCATCCGCCACCTTCCACTCTATGTAATGATGTAATTTTTATGTCACTATTATTGACAGCAACAAACGCAAATAAAATGGTACACTAAAATCCGTAATGGCAAAAAAAAAGCAATCAAGTAACTTAACTCCGACAAACATTGTTCAACATCGACCTCCTCCGTTTCCCTTCCATGATTTGAAAGAAATGAAAGACGTATTTAAAATGAAAACAGCTTAATCGCACTCCTTTCGGACTTCACTGACCTTCTGTTTAACTTTCGTTTTAACGCGAGCGGGTCTGAAGAATGAGCGAGTCTATTTTTAAAGCCCTTATTTGCTCTTTGGATTCGCGAGGGGAAATAATCTGATGGGATGTAAGGGATACATAGGCAGGCGAAAGTCGGTTTGTCGGTGCAACTTAGGAGGTTTGGAGAGAATAAGATGGTGGAGTGAGAGACAGGTGCAGCATGGCGTTGGAGGCGGAGAGATAGTCGGAAAGAATACGATGTTAAAGTATCAAATGCGAAAATTATCCACGTAAACAATGGCGGAGAGATTATCGGGTTGAAACGGTCTTCCTTTTTACATTTTCACCACTAGTATTTTTTTAAATTAAAATTCAGCGATGGCTTTAGATTAACTCAGTAGGAAACCTCGTGAACGTAAATTATAGTTTTTTTCGGCGAATGATGCCTGAACTTACTCTACATCAAATGCTACATTAAATGTATGCCTGTTCAGAGGAGGTGGTAATATGTTGTCGATGTCATGTTCAGCTTGAAAGATTTTCATTTTCTCTAGGAGTCTGCAAATTAATATTTTCTTCGGCCATCTAGTCTCATCAATTCTATTAACATGACCAAACCAGAGAAGTTGCTTCCTCTCCACCTCGTCGACTGTACCTTTTTCCTATTCCATCATCTTCATTATTTTATAATTTCCAACTCTAACATCTATAATTCAATTGGAAAAATCGAAGGTAGCCTTAAACGCCCAGTTGTCTTTTCCGCCGGATATGCGGTAGGTACTTACGCTCTTGTCCTTGTACGTGGGCGTGGTATTTGTGGAATGAGCGAAGGAGCGGATCCGTATGGTTGGTTGTGCGTGAGATTGGACATTAATCGGGAGGCGTTTGCGTGGATGATGAAACTGTATGCAAGGGGAGGAATGTTGGGCGTGGGAAGAGCCGAGGCTATTTCGGAAGAAGGGGTTGTGGAATGAGGCCTGTGGATATGAGTGAGTGCCTGGCGAGATATAAGGGATGGAGCCAGGTGGGCGAGAGCGAACGGAGGCTGGAGTGGAGGAGATTGTTGGAAAGGGTGCGTGTGATGGGAAAACAAAAGAATACTTAATGACCGCAAGTGGCTGCAGATTGCACGGGAAGGAGTGGGGAATAGGAGATAGCTTTAGCCATGTCTTACCTATGTCAACACTTCTATACCGTACCATGTCGTATCTTCAGCCGGCCTTCGTGGCGGAGGGGTAAAGTGCTCGCCTGCCGAACAATAGATCGCGGATTCGAATCCCGCCTGGGTAGGTTGCCCCTTTCCAAGGCATGGTTGTTTGTACACGTGTAATTGTAAAATTTGCTGAAAAATCCGACGCAAAATGGCCAATATGTGCTGTATTCGGAAAAAAATGAATAAAATACGGACGTACAGAATGTTAAACGGGCGTTACTCTAAACGTTACGTTAAACGAATCAGGATGAGAGATGCTAGAGACTCGAAGGCTGCGCGCTAAGCTTAGACTGCTTGGGCAATTGAGAATGGATAACTTTCAGAGCGACACGGTGAACATCATATTAGAACCCCATTATATTTCCAGGCCCGACAGAAACGATACATCTACATCTACATAATACCCTGCGAACCACTTCTAGGGTTGTTGGCAGGGGGTGATACATTGAGAGAGATATTTTTCCGAATGGATATGTATGGGAATTCGTTTTTCCACGCGAACAATGAAGGACTTCATCAATAAATGCTGGGTGGAACTGCGTTGGAGCATTTCCTTTTTATTTTTTAATCCTAAAACGCCAAAATACGAATATGGAGACTTCTTGCGGGGTGGTATGTAGGTGTAAAAATGCATATACATATGTAAGCTTATTCACTATGCATGACGAAACAACAGAGTAACACAGAGACGCGCTGTCAAAGTATTTTCCCGGAGATTTCAAAGCACACTGGATTTAACCTCTGAGGTTTTTATTCGCTTCAGTCTAAAAAGGCCAATGGATTAGAAAACTCCGGGAGAATATTTCTAGAGTATGGCCTTTTAATTGATAGTTTGTTTTTGTGCTCCAAACCGTTAGACAAACATTATGTTTGCGCTACACCTATCAAAATCTACTCTTCTGTGTGGTGCATATATTATGTATCTAGGGTTACCGGGCATCACAATCGAATTTACAAGAACAGAGGAATGAATGGCCGCGGCAACGTACGAGCAGCTCGATGGTAACGCCACCTGGCAGTAAATAAATGAGGGTTCATTTTTTATGCCTTGATTGCCTAATAATATGGTATTCACACCTTAATCTGAAGACCCCTCAAAAATTCATTCTTCCGCCGTCGTCAAAATGTTGGGTGGGCTCAGTCTTCATTGTAAGTATTATTATTTTCTTTTAAAACTTGGCGCGAAAATATTTGAACTAACCCATGTCCTAGTAATTCTTAGTCTAGATGGCGTTGCAGCAGGTATGTCCATAGGGTAAGTATAGAATATATTTACTCTATCGTGTGCCTCATCAGAAACTGCGAGAGTGGTAAGGACACGAACAGGCCATCGTTCAAATAAAAATACTAGTTAGTGATTGAAAAACGGAAAGTAAGCGTACAAGTGACTGATGTAAGATGTATAACATACCAAATACTTCATGCAGATAGTTTGTATTTACAAATATAATAAGTTATTAAGTACAAATGCAGGCCTAATATGCCTAGTCGGATTCAAACTATCCAAGTGCTACTATCTTCCTGGGCTTTGGTGGCTATGCACTTAAGGGTACGCAAATTGTCACCCCCAACCTGTTGCAGTAGATAGTAGGCTAGCTTCACGCGCATTCGGTTCCTATCGGAAGGGCACGTTTTCGATTCCTTTTCGCTGGAGTGCGACGTGTGTAAACCGGCGTTTAAGTCATGCGTTCAGTACCAGATACACACCGCGTACCACCGAACACCCCTACGACTCTAATCGGATTCAAACGATTCCTAGAAGTCGCGAATTTGTGTCAAGGGAATTGAATGTGCACATTAGAAGCAAAGAATATAGAAGTGAGGCTTCAAAATTAATTCCTTTTTGCCTTATTCCAATATGTTAAGCGAGTTGGAAAGGGAATCTTTAATGAAAGGTGGAGAAAAGTATAAGCTAAATACAATAAGTAAATTCGGAGAAGACTTTTTCTCAGAGTACGTGAAACATAGCTATTCTTAGTTTATCATCATCTACATCTATATAATACCCCGCAAGCCGCCTAAAAGGCGTGTGGCAGGGGGTGTTAGGACACAAAAAAAAGTACTCTAACGAGGTTTGTACTAGCGTTTATTAAAGTCCTTTATAGTTCGGGGGAAAAACGAATTCCCATAGTCATGCTCACTGATCATCATACTGTAGTAGATGTGATTACGAGAAGAAAATAAAGGAAATAGGCTGCAAAACAGAGAGATTTAAAATGCCAGTGCTTCCTATCATTATCAGGGATAACGGCGGTGTCTCGATTAATGAAATTAATGGCGCCGCTCGTTAGGACAATTGATAGTATGTCTTTATTTTTATATAGGTCTAATTTTGTTCGATATCACTGAGGTAATTACTCTCCGTTGGCAAGTCTTACCTTTTCATGAATGCACAAAAAATTTTTTTATTGTGTACAATTTTTTTATGAACATGAGGTGTGCAGTGAGCGTGAGATGCACACTGTGCATCCTCTTGCATGATACATGTTGGTGATTGGCCACCCCTGCCAAACACGCTAGAAGTGGATCGTGCGATATTATGTAGAAATAGACCATAATAACTGAATCTTATTGCACATATCTACATCGCAAAGTTCATTTTAGCTCGCTGATTCCAGATCTCGCGAGGAAATCATTTTCAGTCATTCGGAGTTCTACTTCGGAGCATGCTTTTCCTTAGGTTTCATTTTGTGTTTTGCACAAACAACCTTTGTGCACGCTTTCGATTTGCCGAATCCGCTCCACGGGACGTGTATCCGTAAGTAAGCCCTCCGGGACGGTTGGGTTGTTTTGACTGCAGATCTGAAGGGTATCGCGGAAAAAAACACGAGTCAAGAGTGCTCGGCCGAGAAAAAAATCTTTCTGTGAAGTAAAAAATTGCGTGCAAAGAGTCCATGGAGTGTTTGGTTGTGGCGTGGTCCTTGGTTTATCGTGGAGATTTATTCCTGGAAAGTACGAATTTTTAAACCTCTTGAAAAAAAGGGTAAAGCGTCATTGAAAAGAGGCAGCCTCTTCGGAACTTCATAACACAACCAAGTTCAAGAGCCCTTGCCTGTTTGAAAGGGGAGTGAGTGTTGGCGAATTGTAATGGCGGATGGATGCGGTGTGAACTGGATGTTTATCGCCGAAATATAGCGGAATAATATCCGCTGGAAGAGCTCTTATGCTTAAACGCAGTGCGATATTTATACCCGTGGAAGAATCTGTTTGATGCTTACGACGGAGAACAGAATCCAGCCTACTGTGCTGTGCTGGCGTGAATGCGAGACATTCCGATTAAAAATAGCGAAAGGATTAATATTTAGCGTTTGTATGAAGAGAAGTGAGAGGGTAATGTTTGGTTCCCAATGGTTCCCGAAGAGTTTGGGAGAAAATGGAGCTGGATCATTTGTATATCAGCTTAGGACTTCGAAGATTTATACCGCGAATTGGGACCAAGATTGATTGACGCAAAAAGTTATTTACACAGGGAAAAAAAGTGTTACTTTATTTCTTTGAGCAAACTTAGGGTGCAAAAATTCTATTTTGTGGAAGGTTTGCGTTTTAATCCATTCGAGTAAAATTATAATTCATAATCAAACAAACTTTTAAACTTAGTATTGTTCTCTCTGGACAAATAGCAAAGAGAATTAAGAGAGACTTAAAGAATACCAATGAATTTATTCCTCTGCCTCAAGTCCTGGAACTATAATTTTGGGGGCTGATAAAACAAATTGCTATTTTCGGAATTTACCTCAAACGTTTTTTTGAGATAATAAGGGTAGAATTTAATTCCTGTCCTGAAATGCAAATATTACATACAACACATTAGCGTCACTGGAATAGGAAGACGGTGAACTGAATTCATCTATCTTCACATTGGAAATAGGGTACACGTCCGTCTTCATTTTAATTATGAAACGTAATTGTAAACTCAAAAATTATTTTGATGTTAACTGCCACGGGTTGCGGAACTTTTCCCAAGAAAATATCACCATTCTGCCGAAACCCGGGTCTGATAACATTAAAAGAAATATAGATTTTACAATTGTGCAAATTTATTGAGATTTATTGCATATATATTAAGAACTCATAAAAAGAATTGTCTGAGATTATTCCTTACTTTTACCTTCTCACCTTTTGTAAGGTAGGAATTATTTTATAAAATCATTCAGAATAATAACGACGTTTAGTTAACCTAATATTGCATCTTCAGAGTTTGATACTTTTTTCATAAAATAATAAATAACTGAGATTTTCCTGCCTTTCAATAAACTTGAACTTATAATTACGTAGGATCACTGAATATGCCAATTGGATGAGAACAGGAGAAGGTTGGTTTGAGTGGTGTGTCAGATTGAAATGGACTGGGCCTTTGTTAGGAGTCACCCTTTGATATAACGACGGCACATAACGTGACCATAATGTGAATAATTGATTAATATTCACCGATGCGTAATCAACTGACGGAACGAGGGTACTAATCTCTCAAATGGCTGCTGGTTATGGTCGTCATGCCTCGGGTCGTGAGATGGAAAAGAGACTTTGCGATCGATCACATTAAGCGACTTGACCCAATCATTTTGGAACCAAATCGTAATTTCAGGTCGGAGAGAAATTTTAAAATGAGTGAAAATTCATTATGCACGCATTTATGACAGGTAGCTGTAGTTAGTTGTTGTTTCTGTGGAAAATAATTCAGTATAACAAGAACTTAGCCTCGCTCAAAAACTTCCAATTCAAAAATTTTTAAGGAAATGGGTTCTCTCAAGGTTTATAAAGATTATAATGCATTAAAAACTTATTGCTGTTCACTCAGGACAAAGACCAAATAAAACGAAGGGAGACCTAAAGTTAAGATTAAAGGTTTCTTCAATCAAGTCCTGAAACTATAGTTTCGAAGGGATAGATCAAATCGTGGTATACAGGGAGGAATACATTGAAAAAAGTAATGAACCATTGTGTGACTGTCTAATTTATCAGCCTGCCACCAATATTAAGAATCCACAATAATGGCATTTTGAAGAAGTTAATTTCTGACGAATAAAATGTACGTGATTCATTCGATTTGCATCAGAAATTTTAATGGAAAACGATGCCATAAAAGAGTCCAACACTCCAATGTGAACATAATCAAATAGAGTGGAGTTCCACTGATCCGAACTAATTGGGACCAAATCCGATTTGCTAAAATAAAAGTAAAAACCGGTTTGGAATGGGGAACCAAATTACAAGCGCTCGCAGTGCATAGGACCACGTAACTGGGCAAGACTTTACTCACTTTAAACCCCTTCTTCGACGCTGTTAATCCATAGGCGCGCTGGGCACACTTTCGGCAGTCGTCACTCCCCATTATTGTAATTTACTTTAAATAGAATATTGAATTTAGTTTATTTTGTTTATTATATGTGTACTAGAAGAATAGAGAAGGTGAGGTGGACGGAGAGGAGGAGAAACGATGAAGTGCTGGACATGGTGAGTGAGGAGAGGCAGCTTCTAGATTAGATAAGGAGGAGACAGATAGTATGGATGGAGTGACTACTGATCGGAGAGGGGATGTTGAAAACAATCATGGAGCGGAATATTTTGAGTAAATGAGGGACAGAAAGGTAGAGAATAGGATTTTTAAGTAGAAGGAAAGGAAGTCGGCCTTATTTTATGCATTGAAGAGGGAATTTCCATGAAGGGAAAGGAGACTGCTTGAAAGGATACTTCTTAAATACTCCATGCAGGTTTACCTTAATGGGTAGAAAACTGATAAAAAGGTAGTTTTGCACGAGGCAGTGAAAAAAAATCTGGTCATCCTTATCTTGGGCTGCCTTCTCCAAAACATTAACACGTTCGCTGCCGGGCCCGAATTCTACTGTCATTCCGCGTGTGCCAGGCGAATATTTTCGAACCTATTACCAAACGGCAATAACGATATTGAGCCTATCTCCAGGTGTTACTAATATTTCTCGGTATATTTGGACTCATTATGTGATGCGCTATCGATTGTAACTTAAGTCACGTGCGACGCCATAGGGCGTCTCCCCACTTTTGACAATACCTAAAATTTGATGAGACGCCATTTGGCGGCTCAGGTCATTGGATCTTCGTTCCAACGTTTTAGTGTACACTCAAAAGCTATGGTTGAAAATACTGTTAAAACAAATTTTAATTGTTGATAATGCTTTTAATAATATTTGCTATCGTATCCGGAGATGATTAGTGCAATGATTTATACTTGGGAGGCTTGGGTACGGCTGATCCGGAGAGATCATAAATTTTGTAGAAACACGTTTGGCTTTACTGAGGGCAACTTTGCGACTCATCGTCTGCAAGAATTATTTGTAACATCCACGACAGCCAACACGGGCTTTTCTAAAATGAAGAAACAGCGCTAATATCTAATAGTGCGAAAAATACTAATTCTTGATTTTATATTATGATAATTTTATCCTCTAAATTACCAGACTTCGAAGGCTTCCTTCAGTGTTATTTGTATTTACCAGGTAGTGCGTCAATTTATTTAGACCCTATCAACGGAATCCCGAAGAATATGCAGCCATTCTTCTATAATTTATCGTCTTAACTACTGGAGAGAGATCATGTGGGCACCTGGATTCCGTGTTTCATTCCACAGTATAAAAGCATTAACAATGCAAGTCCCAAAAAGAGCATCATCGGCCACCTTGTGATACCACCTTACTTTTTTTCGATGGGTGCACTGATACAACGAAAGGGTCTAAGCAATGTCAATTCCTCCCTTTATTTTATTGTACTCAAACACCATCTTTGGCTTAGTAACCATGGCCCTCTTCGATTTCTTTCCCCGTTGGGATTATTTCCTATCTGATGGTGGTGGAGATCATGAATACGTCACGCTGATCTTTTCATTTCTTTACCGTTGCTCCACAAGTTTTTCATAGCACTGAAATGCCTTTCTTTAAGTTAGCAGTCGTTATTTCTCTTAACAGCCCTTTCCTATTTTTCCTAATGGTACCCACAAAATGAGACTTATCTCACAACATTTCTTTCCATAAGCGTGGGATGAATCAAATCACTAGAAGTATCTAAACATTACAGCAGGAGTAGGGGTGCCGACTTACAAAAAATATTGGGGGGGCCCAAACCGGGGACCCTGTCTCTGTAAATTTTATAAGTAGTGAATTTTATGTTTTTTAAGCATTTTAGAATAGTCATATGATCGACATTAGAACCCTGATCACTCGAATCGCTATATCTGGACACTCCGGGGAAAATTGACAAGCATGAACATTTTTTCCTCACATCTGTAACGAATTATTGGGGGGGCTCGGTCCCCCTCAGGCCCCATGGAGTCGGCGCCACTGAGCAGGAGTTATTAGATTGTGAATAAAAAAATGGAATAAGGAATCATACCTGTATTAGAAGAAGAAAGATTACCTGACTCTGAGGATTCATACGACTCCTCAGACACCCTGAATTAGCGGTGTCTCCTTCAGAAAATCCTTCAAGGTCGTTGGTGGAAGCCGAATTGTCAGAATGAAACATATGCTCGATTTCTTCTTCGTTAAAACGTCTTTTTCCCCCAATAATGCGTGACGGAGTACACATGATATATTCACTAAACTGGTTATCACTTCCGTATCGAAGGCACAGACACAGAGAATACATTTGGTATACTGATACGCTCCAAACTCGGTTAGGTACGAGGGACAAGTGAGGGAAGGAAAAAAAACGAAAAAAGCTCTGCAAATGTAATTTGAAACATTGTGTGGAGATATAATACCTCGAGCTTCCACTTGAAGCATAGAAATTGAAGCATAGCCATTGAAAAATGGCACTCTCGAAAAAAACATGAGAAACCGAAGACGAAAAAAAATGAAATTCGAGCTGAAATGTGTTACCAATACCCTCCCTTCACAGAAGATAACATTGTCTCGTCAGTGCATAAGGAAATGTAGCTTAAATTTCAAGTTCTATACATCGCTTGATGATTCAAGGAAAACGCTACTTTGACGCCCATTGGCGTCTCACTAGTTGCGTCCAGCAGCTATGCGAGACGCCATATGGCGTCTCACTAACTCGAATTTGAAGTTATGTGAGACGCCCTATGGCGGCGCGTGGCAGGGAACGTGTTAAAAGGTCTGCTCCTCTGCATTCTGTATTACGTATAATCATCTGTAGGTCATTTTGTGTTATAATCCCCAATAAATCCCATTCGAAATTTAATTTTCGAAATTTTGTTTTATGTTTGCCAAGATAGATGATAGGCTCGAAAGTGTTTAAGCTGTCCAATAAGTTAGTTTAAAAAATACAAAGACCCGTATATATCTGTTCCTCAAGATGTCGTCAACTTCACGGTAGAAGGTTAGTTAAACGAGGAAGAGGAAGGAAGAGAATAGATTTTTAGATAGAATGAAAATCAGTAGGTAGGTATTATTGTGGAATAACGGGGGAGGGGGTAAATATAATAATCACAATAAGGGAGTAGGCCTTATAGGAATTGTAGAGGGAAGTCCATGAAGGAAGGGGAGATTGCCAGAATACTTCATGGAAACCTACCTTAATCGGTAGAATACTTTAATAAATAAATAAAATATGTGTTTAACATTTTAAAATTTTAAGATAAAGGAATTATTGCAATGCTTTTAAGGCCTAAATATCAAAGAGGAGAACTGTTGATCAAATAAAAAAAGGCTGATGTTCTTTAACTTAATTAGAAAAAAAGTTTAATGAAAAAAGTTCGTCTGGGGGCGGTCGGATGAAGCGGATGTTTGAATTAAACGTGTACGGGTTGTCGGAACTCCACTGCATTCAGGAAATATTTATTTTGAATTTCATATAACGTTACAAGAACTTTATTTTACACTTGAGTGTAGTTTGCTGAGAAATCGTGATGTTTCCACAAATTATCATGTTCGTAAGCGGCTCTTGTGGACGAAGTTTCATGTCGTGAAAGTACGTGACGTGAATACAGCTTCCGGCGTGCATAATCGTCCTTACATGCAGAATAGCGATGTAACGAATGCATTTGCGTAATTAACTAGTTCATTCCTGGTGCTCTTGCGATACAAACTCAGCCAGTTAATGGCTTGTGTTAGAATCGGAATTGCATTCACGTCGGGGATGTCCGCCTAGACCGTCACAACTTCTCACATGAGACTACCTATTCCAACTCACTCTGAAAGCTGAAGAGCAGGTAAAACACATGTCACCGTGTACTACTCTTTCAATTCTTCTCTTTGAGTCTGAGAAAAGGCTCTTTTATGCTTACTTTTTCTCCTCAGTGTCATGGTAAAAAAATAGAATACTAATTTAAGTGGATCGAGACAAAGCTCGGAATTACATGACTGCGATAGTTTCTCTTGCTAAATGTGGCCCAGGGCATGTCATCCCCTTCTCCCTTTCCGCATGCAAAATTCCTTTATGATCCTGTTTAAGTTGTTTGTTTTCATACGCATTCCGAAACCTTTTACCGCTGTGAGATGCCTTCCGTGTTGTTGAACGTGAATGCATTTTATCTCCTTTTGTTTTTTTACTCTTTTCAAAATAGATATTCTTGGCGAATGAATGCAATTGTCCATCTACCTGGTTCCTTTTAGCCAGGTTAAGGGTTTTTTGTGAGCTCAAGACCCCCCTGAAATTGTTTGGTGTATTTATATCCCGAGATGTGTTTACCCACACTGCAAGGGATGTTGGAATTATGCTTATAGCAAAGGGATGATGCCTCCTTTTTTAATTTTGTGTATCTACTTTTCACTCCGAAAGGAATCGATAATCGCAGATTTTATAACTTTTGCTAATCCTCCGACGGGGGAGGCAAACCTCCAAAAGTGGGACCCTGTTTCTTCAAGTAACACCACACATTCCCCTCTAAACTTGTATTGATTAGTCCTCTTACCTTTTTTCATCTGACAAGAGTCTTTCGTTCCAATAAAATGGAGCCCTTTGATGAAACCTCTCTTTTCTTATCCACAGTAGGCAGGGCTGGGTATTATACAGGCCGAGGAGTATTTGAAATACAAAATACTGCACAAAATGTATTTGAAATGCAAAATACCAAATACCTTGGACTTCGGTATTTGAAATTCAAAATAGTATTTCAAATACTTTTTAAAATACAAAATACACTTGCAAGGAAACTAAGACATCTTTTAAAAAGTTCTCACACACAAATAAACATAAAAATTCTAACATACACATATACATTTGAGATTTTTCAATATGAAAATTATCAAATGTTGCTCTCTATGAATGAAATATTCCCCTTGAGGAATACAAGTTTTTCAAAAAGTTTGTCTGACAGAGATCCCCTCACAGGGGAATGTATAAACCCAGCAAGTGAAAATAGTCTTTCCACTGGTGAAGATGAGCATAGGCTTGTATTAAATCTGATGAACATTTTCTTAATATTCGGATAATTTTGTAAACTCGACAGCGATTTGTCAGTAGGTAGCATCTTTTTCTGTGTACGTAAGTGATTCTGGTACACTAGCTTTGATGTATCTTACGAAGTTATGACTTTTGCGTCGGCTAAAGTTGAGGGGACGATCGTTGCTGCTTCTTGGTTCTTGCATATACCTCTATCACATTTGGCAGACGCATTTTCCAAGCAGAAGTTCCAGTTTGAGTTTAGTCCTGAATTTTTATTTGATGAGGAACGTAGAGATAAAAATCAGATGATTTCTCTTCATTTTAATTTTCTTCGGATGAATTGATGAAGAAATTTTTTTATACTATTTCCCATACAAGAATTGACGATGTCGACTCAACGCTCTCCGACAATTCTCTTTTTTTTCCCCAGTTGTCGAGTTTCTTTAGGACTCAATCCAGCAGCCATCATCTTTAGTTTCGTCCGCTGGTCTCTCAACATACTTCTTCATTGGGGGGACATCATGCTCCTTCTTGCACTTACACGCAAAAATATCGCATAATTTCAAATGTTCTTTCAAAAGTGCTTGAGTTTTTTACTTCAGCAAAAACCCTACTTTTGGCCAATTCGCAATTTCCGTAAGTTTTAGTACTTCCTGTTGTACCGCTAAATCCATTTAGTCACACACATAATGGAAGGAAAGCGTCACCATAGTTCGCACACCTTTGTAGCCACTCGAGAGGCCTTTTCATGGACCGTAGGCTCCTTTCCTGCGTTCTCGGATCTAAAACTATTTCATCACTTCTCTAAAGGTTGGTAACATCGATTTGTTTAACCCCGACGAGGCGCCTAATAAGGGACAAGTCGTCTCACTAAGCTTACTTTATTACCTTCTACCATCTTCCGATTTATATTATCAAAGATAAACGACCTCCTAGCAGCATACGCGGGATGAATTTTGCTGTATTGGAGGCGTGGGAGGGGTAGAAGCGAGCGGGGAGGGGAGGGGATCGGCCTGCGGCTCTTGTATCCGCGACGCTGCATGGGCGTTGGAATATTTTCTTCGCGGACGCGGACTCAAATTAGGCATTTTGTGGCTAAACGGTGGCAGATACGTCAAAATGCACGAAATGTTAGCTCTGAAGGACAGTAACTCGGCAAAATCCATAGGAAATGACCATATAATACTATATTTTTCGAATTTCGACCTTCCCCCCCTGAATTGCATTTGAGCGAGGGTCAGGGGTTCACCTAGAGGTTTCAAAATTTTCAGGCCTTATTTTTGATCGGTCCCACAACTTTTTTTCATTGGGCCAGATGGATTTGAAAAAAATTGATTTTTCCGATCCGCCCTAGCGTACATCCAAGCCCTGGATGGAGGGAAAGTGAACCAAGGAGGGAATCGGAAATCTCTGGGTTAGCAGGTGAGGACTTAGCCTCGAAGCCACAGAGACCGTTTAGGGGTTGGATTTTAAATGTTCTTTTAATAAAGCAAATGGTGTCTAATTCGTTATTTTCAAAGAATTAGTATATATTTTACCTCTCTTTTCCCTCTAAAACAAGCAATATTTGTAAATCATTTAACTATTTTTCAGCTATAAAAGTTAAAAATAATAACAGTAGAACCACTACACGACGATCTCCTATACAGCACAATTTTAAGGAATCGTCTGCATTTCGAAGTCCATGGTCCGTTACCGGACCCTTACAATGGACAATGCACACAAAATACCTCAAAAATACACACTGCGACGAAGTCTGCGCACAGAGACATGAAAAGTACCCTTCCAGAACGAATTTTTGAGGAAAAAACGTAATATTGATGCATTTATGCGTACATTTTTCCACAAAAATGTACGCAATGAGCTGGATGTAGAACCGCAGCAGAGGGTACCGCGTCGTAACCGTACCACTGCGAGTTTCGAAGAGATTCTCTTCCGAGACCTACATAGCGGAGGGCTTGAAGGAAACTTGACGCTCTGGCACAATGAAGGTCGTAGTCAACTCTGATGGTTCCCACCGTAAGAAACGTTTAAGGGAAGCATAAGCTCGGCTCCGCGCGTATCCGTCTATCGCTCCGCCCCGACCTTTGTACTCGGAGGGCTTGATAATTAAGCTCCCCTCTATGAACCTGCGCCCCGAGACGGATCAAAAGCCGAACTGGTTGGAAATAAAATCCGCGGAGCAGATCTTGTTAAATTAAATTTCAATAATATCTCATTGAGCCTCCCTTTTACCAAAACAGTCTTCCTTTAATCACTCCTCATACTACTCTGAGCATTTAAATATCAGTTGTTAAATTTTATTTGGCTTTGTAAGATGAATGAAAGGTAGTAAGCGAATGCGCTGAAAATTGCGGTTGTTCATTGTCCCTATTCCGTTTAAATTTTCACTTAACGATTCTGTCAGATTACCATTCGGTATTGGGTTACACTTGCGAAGTCGCAGTTGGCTAGGATGGTGCTCAATTTTCCCTTCGTAAATCGTTTCAGATTACGTTTCCGTATTGAGTTACATTCCCGAGACACGAGAACAGCTGAAGCTTCATATTTTTTTTACCGTGGTTTCGTTTATCTTTCGGTATCGGGTTTTATTTTGAATGAGGCAGGTGGATGATTATCGCAAGACTGGGGAGAAATAATTTATTGGAATTGCGATCATTTATTGGTAGGTGTTCAACCAATGAGTGCAAATTATTTATCATTGTACCGCATCCCAGGGGAAAATCTGAGATAATAACCTCTCCACCCTGACCAAACATTTCTAATACCGTTTTATCTTTGATGGATTTTGCCTATTAACCTGCAAGTGGTTGTCGAGATAATCCAAACATGTGCTCGATTGTTGAGAGTGCCATTTTCATTGTGAAATCAGATCTAAAAGTTTACCCACATCTTTCTTTCTCTATAGTCTATTCCCTGGGTGTTCACCAACCTAGAAAGCCGGAAAAGTCTGAAAAAAACTCGGGGAAACTCGAAGGATTTAGCGAGTGCCTTTGAAAAATCTACTTCTGTCGCACGCAGCATCCGGCTCATTTTGCTTATACTAGTCCAAGCGCTAAGTTCTCCTGTGGGATCTAAATCAGAGCAAAAAGTTAAGTTTTTATGGAACTTAAGTTTTTTCAATTGCAAATATGAGGCTTGACATTTTATAGACATTGCATACGGTTCATTGAAATTCATCAATTAGGGTAACTTCTATGTGTTGATAAATTTCTTTCATCTAAAGATTTTACAACCAATATTAAAATAACTTTTATGTGATCAAAAATTTCTACCACATCATTTTTTGGTATCAGTGGTATTTATTCACGACTATTTTTGCCATATTGTAGCATTATCGAGAGGTAAATTAAAAGTTAAATAGAATACGTGGATGCATATCCTTCACAAGGATTTATTTGGTCAGAAAATCCACTCTATGAACAATATTTCCCCTTTATATTTGAATCTATTCAATTTACTAATTCATGTGATTGTCAATCAAATATTTCTTATATCTTGACCAACTTTGCAGAGAGGACTTATCTAAATTTGATTTTATTTGTCAAAGTATTGATTTAATAATTCTCAGAAGTCAACCATCTCGTTTATTTCATTCGAAAAAAGAGCAATAAATGTCGATGGCATTTTGAAAATATGAATTGAATTTTTGGCGAACGGAAAATCAAGGAATACCTTGAAGCAATTACTTAAATGGCAATAGTTTTGTACTCACAAAATGCACATTAACGCGACAGGAAAAAAAATTAGAAAGGTATATTTAATATTTATAACTGGATAGTAATCTGGAAAATATAGCAATCCCAATAGAACACCTGGAAAATCAGAAAGGGGAATGTACAAATAATTTTGTTTTACGTTGAAAACTGGCTATTACCCTGGAAAACAAAGCGATAATCTAGAATAACTGGAAATCTCAGTATTTTTTCAATTGCTTAGCGGTGGACACCCTGAATCAAGGTAATGCTTCCTTAAGGCCGAGCCAAAATTAGGTATCCTCTCTTTATTATTCGTAAGCAGTGGGGAGATATTTGCGGACGCGTGCTAAGGAGGGGGAGGGGTGGGAAGGAGAATGAAATGAAAGAGGAAGAAAGAATGATGAGAGTAGGAAAGTGGGAAATGTTTTGGGAAGGGGAGGTCCAGTGTTGAATGGTGTTGGGAATGGGAGGGGGTGAGTGAGGAGGGGGGGTCGAATTGGGGTTGGGACTGTTGCCTCCCGAAATAGAGCGAATGCTTGCGGACCACGTGACCAGCAATGGAACCATTATAGAGCGTCCCGACATAAACTAGTGGCCCTCGTCCCCTTCGTCCGCATTACCTGCCCACCCCCTCGCCTTCTTTTCTGGCTTCTCAAAAAAACTTCTTATTACAACAACCCCTCCTCAAAACTTAACTCCTCTCTCCCCGACTGCTCGGGGCATGCAGCCAGATATTATCTTCGGCTGGACCTTTGGTGAGATGCGGGTTGCCTGATAATTAGCTGTCAATTCGATGAATCATGCATTTCATTTTCCGTGCTGTGCATTTCGTTTCCGTAGCGATGAAAGTAAAATTAATGTTTGGATACTTCTTAATTATTATAAATCCAAGGACCTTTGTAAATCAGACGGTTATCTGGCCTCGCCAGCAAACCGTCTTCAAGAACTTACGTGTCACCTGCCGAAAAACCTAGTGTTGGCTCACTTTTTGATGTAAGTTATATGTAGTGTAAATATGTGGATTACACCAAGTTGAATTAATTTCATCGAAAATGAATTATTGAACGTTATTCATTAGAGAATTACATCTATTTCGTAATTTTGCGGGGAGATTTTCAATGTACCAAATATATTCATTTCTATGTGAGAGAGATGTCTCCATGCCACAATAACCATTTTGAAGTAAGGTATTAAATCACATTATTATTACTTTTAAAGATAATTAGTTCATGAAATGCATATTATGAACCGGAATGTAATAGTTGGGTAATTTACATTTTACGTTTGAGTTGTTCTTCCGTGAGTATTACTGGCGCTGCTGCATCTGTGATGGAATGGGGAGAAATTTGAAATTCACGTTTGAAGTTTGAAATAATTTGTATTAATGTAGTTTTTTCAGGTACTTATCTGCATTGATAATTTAAATACAGCACAAAAGATTGTGAATTTTTTCAGAGCGAATGAAAAATGTTAAATTAGTGTTTATAGGAGGTCAATCCATGTGGGTGGGAATTTAATTAAGGCGATGATAAATTAACCTTAAAAATTCGGTCCGGTCGATGACCAACGGCACCCTTAATCCTATGTGTTCAATGTCTTATTCCCGCTTATTTACTGATATATAATTTTGCGATTTCGGAAAGCCAATTTTTCAGAATTTGCCGTAAGATTAGGATATAGTCTAATAGACTAAGTTATTTCCTTTTACTTCGTAGGAAACAACTGCTCGAAAGTTTATGGTCATGTGAATAGGAGAGCTGATGGAAAATCACAAGATATATCTACCACAGAATAAATTAATTATAAAAATGTTTAGTACTAAATATGATATGATGATTTACGGACGACGTATTCCTTGAGAGATGGTGATAAATGACAAGCAACGGCTACAACTGAGTAAATGAATTACAAGAAATATTTACTACTGAATATGGTTGAACCTATAATTCTCCATTCTCAATTAATTAATTTTTTCTGCCGTCAGTTCTTTCTTGCTAGATGTGAAGAACAAACAGAAGGCGCGTATAATTCAGGGGGGAGAGTTGTCATCTGCCCAAGGAGATGCGATTGCCTCGTGAGAAGATGTCCCCCTTCAACCCAACATCATTCCAACTTCCCCCGTCCCCTCTCCCTTCTCCTCGTGGTTCTTTCTCCGACGACCGTGCGAAAAGGGATTATTTTATAATGCGATTGAGGCCTTGTGTTTTCCAAAGGGATTTAATTATGCTTCGACCGTTTCGTAAGAGGATTGGCCATTTATTTGTCGTTTTGTCGAAAGAAAAAGGTCGAACACGGCCCGAAGGCAGTTTAAAAAAGGAAAAATAACACCCCATCCCCGGTGACGGATTTTTTTTCTTTGAAAGAGGTGGGGAATTGTGAAAAAAAGTAACCGTGAATGTTTCTGGAGCCGTTGCAAAACAGTTGACATTGATACGTGGGGTTCTACAAAAAAAACCTATCGTCTTTTTTATTCTCCTATTTCCTCAGCCGCAGCAAACTTTTTAAAGTCACGATTGGCGGAGAATGTTGTGGGAACTTGAGCGTCACGCACGAATGCCAATGCGGCCGTTTATATCGACTTAATTTTGAAGGTATTTACTTTCTTTGAAATTTCCAATTTACCGCGACGTTTCCTTGTTTGTTTTGCAGCTGAACGAGTGTAACTGATTTGACGGATGATGATGCTAACAAATGGGTGCAACAGCGGCCATGCTTTCATGTAAGTACTTACATTAAAAATTGCCGTAAAAAGATTTTGGGAAATTCCTCTTTCCTTGCTTGTTGTAATTAAGTTGCATGAAGTTTCTTCTTTATCCTCCTTTTATTATTTCAAATTTCAGGTACGTGTCTGTAAATAGTTTGAGAATATAATTTCATTCTAAAGGTATTATAAATGTCTTCGTTTTCATTCGCGGAATCATTTTGACGATTCGTAATTCATGATTTCCAGTTTCCACCTGATCCAAAAGACTTCCATTGAGCGCCTCGACTCTAAAAATTGCTCAAAAATAGATAGTAGATAGTAAATTAAGAATTTATAATACGAATCAATGGCATAATGAAGCCGTTCCACGTAAAGCATTTTGTCGAGTTACGCATGGAAAAAATATGCTCACAAATTTATGGACTTTGTATCCCTATAAGAGTAGGAAATGTTGTGTTATGTCACAAGAATTTACGCTTGGAGCTATTTATATTCATTAAACGCTCGATTTTTCGCCGTCCGCTGCAACCGTCAATGAGCTGTCACGCACGCGACAGGAGCGCCAACTGGCGGTTATGCGTGGAATTGCCCATGCAAATAAAGCAAAATAAATGTGATCCACTGCCCAAGGGGGCGACATACCCATAAGGATAATGCGTATAGGTTTTGATACATCAGTGCCATCTATGCCAGTGGTCCAATGCTGCCGCGAAGTTTGAATGCACATCTCGGCGTGTGTTTCAATTTTTTTTTACGCGTCACGATAGGGCGTGCTATTCAGGCTTAATAATGATACTGCAATTGCGAGAAACTTAAAAGCAATGACTGTAAGAAAATCTTCCTGAAGAACTTCTCCAGGTTACTAAAGCAGTAACCATAATACAAGATTTATGTACTTAACTTACTTCAGTGGACATTGGTATTTATTGATAGAATAACTGGTAAAAGAAATACAACAATAACAATTTCAATGTGACATACTAGAGATAAAATCTGTGGAAGTTAACAATTCTACAAGCACATGAGATGCACATGCAACAAATATCAATTACAACATCAGATGAGCAGCCTTTGCGTAATAGGAGAAAGATTCCATTACTTAAGTAAACACTCCACAGTTAGAGACAAAGAGGGTGACTCAATTTTCCTTGACGTAGATGTATCTTGCAATAGCTCTGGTACAGGGAAAATAATGCTAATCCTGAAACCATAGATCATAACAACACTTCACTAGAAATAAGCGCGCAAGTTTGGATATCATTTCATGGAAGATAATTATTTAATTAAGAAAGGAGGACATTATTTCGTAGGAAGTTGTTCATGATGAGTACCCATTAAGATATACAACATATCTTGGCAGAGGAGTCTTAAAATGAAAGGTTCTTATAAGTTAATATCCATCACTTATACGAAAGAAAGTATTCCAAAAGTAGAAAACGAGAAAAGTTAAGAATATTTTATGCCAATGTAGTAGAAATTAAGTTCTTACTTCAAAAGGAAAGAGATTAAAGTTTTAAGAAATGTAAACATCGTAGACCACTTAATGAATAATGCTCAATTAATGACAATTAAACAGTTGAAAGGACAGAGTTGAAATAGCAAATTACATACATAACCAACAAAATGATTAGCATTAAACAAACCAAAGCATAGCACTAGCGATAAATGAGTAGTTTGAACACTAGAAAAACTGCAAGTACAATGAAAAACATATTGAAATATAATGAATACAAGACACCATACATTTTTGAAAACATGAGAAAAGGTTACCTTATCACAGGTTGAAATCAAAATGGAATAATGAAGGAAACAGAATTACTCACATTTTCATCACCAAATACATTTCATACCCACGCAATTTAGCAATAAACAAGATCACTGAGACTCACATCCTTCAACGAGCAAATTCCAAAATCGTAAGGGACACTGTAAGCAATAAAAAAAAGTCTGCAGTTAACACTAATGACTATCAATAAGCCTCAATATCACGTTTGTTTACAGCGAGATTCAATATGGCAGCCCCCAGTTCATAACTGCTCAGAAAAACAGGCTACACCAGCGCCTCTATGTTGGGTAGGCCGTTGGACCACTGGGGCTCCGGAAAAATCAAAACAAAAGAGGTTTTTCATACGATGGCTGCTATTCTGGATGGAATAGCATTATGCTATTCTCCGATATTGCAACCGATGTTGCTATAATATAGCGTATTGCAACGCCTATGCTATTTGGTATTCAGAACGGTTGCAATTCGTGTTTTTACTACACCGGAAGACGTAATTCTCAGAATAGCATAGGCCCGTAGCAATTCACTATTCTGAACGGCGAATTGCAACGGTAGGCTTGCTATAATATTACGCAGTCTTCGAGGCCGAGCTATTCGGTATTGCAACCCTGAAAACGTGCGCATTGCGATGTCGAATTGTTTTTCTGAGGTTAAAGTAACATAATCAAGCATTGAAAAATGGAATAATAGCCAAAAATAAAATGTTATCTGCTTTATTTTAATTAAATGATAGTAGCATACGTGATGAATATTTCACTAGTTAAGTGAATTGGTTAGAAATTAACATTCGAGCTTAATATATGAAGCTCAAGCTTGCTTCATCGACAGTACGAAAACAATAACAATTAATGCAAAGAATTACTACGATTAGCCCAAATTTTCCGTGTTTCATTCATATTTACAACTCATAATTTTATTTCATCACTTGACTTGCTACTAAAAATATCCTCAATGTAGGCTATCAGGTCGATTCTTGAAAATTTTCAAGCTTGTGTGAACACACTAACTCGCCAAATATAATAACAGTTATAGCTTTCAATGAAAACCATATATTACCATAATAATACCATATACTTTGATCAGCCGTTCATTTCCTCAATTGGACAGTATATACAAAAACATGCAACGAGTCGAAATTATTTTCCCCACTATTCGCTACCTTCTACAATTAAAACTTAAAATTTACAAACTTATAACACAGGCAGTCGACTTGAATTACTTGCTTGAAAACAAAGGATATCTCCGAACACCAATAAAGTTTCCGAACAAATATGATTCGCCACAAACGTTTAATGGAATATCCATGTACATCATTAATGCAATATGTATCATGTGGAATTCAATACAAATTGTTTCCTCTATAGGCAAGTAAGTTATTCACACAATTAAGTTTCAGTATATCGGCACAGTTCAGGGTCTATCAAAAATTTCAGTGAGCATATTAAAATCAGCTGATACGAAGACAATAATAAGTGACACAACAGCACTTTCCACACGATTCACTTTTTCACAGTTGTTCCATCCATCCTCAAATTCACCATCACATCCCTCTGCTTTTTCCAAATCTGCAGCTGAAATATTGATACTATTCCATCATATAACATGAAAGCACAGCGGTGACGTTGCCACCTACTTCATTTCCTAAACAGAGAATGAATACTGAAATTAGGGAGTCATATAATATAAAGCTAGTATTAGAAACGAAAGCTTCTAGTTCATACAGTAAAGCTATATCGTCACGATCAAAGCAATAAAAGTTGGTACATATTTATTTTGACATGCAACGAACAGACAGACTTCGAAGCCTAAGACAATTACGAAGAAAATCAAACATATTTAGGTTTCAATGATTATTTCGCATAACATATATCTCACGATAAAGGACCGATCGGATATAGGTAAATGATTCAATATTTATGCCCGATAAATCATCATTATAACAGTAAAATTATGACCTAACCCACCTGTCTGACTGAAGCCATTGTGATATTATCAAAACAACAACAATCAGCTGATTTCCTAAACGAGACTTTCAAAGCATATTATATAAATCCACGGTTTAATATAATTTTTAAATGCAAATGAAGCAATTATTTGTAATTGCAAGTCAATATTCCATAAAATACAGAAAAATATATAAAATATCTTCTCCCTCATTGGTTGCGCAAACTGTTCAGAAAGTTTTTCATACGGGAAGGGGCGGAGCTTCCAAATAGCACGCGCAAGAAATAGCATGCTGCTATTCCGAACATAATTATTACTACGCTTCATTCTGAATACGGGGTCGTTGCAATAATGACCCGCAGAATAGCATATGCTATTTTTTGCAACGCTTATCCAGAATAGCAGCCGATATATCGCAGTTTTGTCGCCCCCTTGCACTGCCGACGTCTTTGATTGGGCAACTTAGACCAAATACGAATGAGTAGCACAGTTCCCATGACAACGGGATCTGCCTCCAGGAGCCTCGAAGTCATCTGCATTGATCCTCGTCGGGAATTTGTAGAGTGGTTTGAATTGGAACTCACGCCACTAGATGGAAAAATTGGTGACTAATGTAATTTCATTGTTTTTATTATTATTTTTAAAAGAAAAATGTCCTTTCTCTTGGGCTACAAACTTGCCGCGGAGGAAAGGCTAACGTGTTCCTATG
The DNA here is from genome assembly GCF_921293095.1 of Ischnura elegans. Classification (NCBI taxonomy): domain Eukaryota; kingdom Metazoa; phylum Arthropoda; class Insecta; order Odonata; family Coenagrionidae; genus Ischnura; species Ischnura elegans. The sequence continues at coordinate 11,890,278 of NC_060250.1, read as the reverse complement.
ACCCCTGGAGTTGCACTGGCGGGGGTAATTTTAAATTACTCCCGGTGGGGCCACCCATGCCAGATAAGTCAAAGGGTAGGGGCCAGACGAAAGGTAGTCCACGTGATAGGTCACTTAAACATAACTGTTGCAATGGAAGTTTTAAACCCTAACAGACAATCTGTTTCCTGAAAACATATAATCCTATAAACTCATCGAACGGGGCCCGTCCACGAGGGGCGGATGTCGTTCACGGCAGCTAGTTTGGCCAGGTTCTCGGGGTCGTCAACATGAGAAATCCTTGCAGAGACTCATCATCGGCAGAATCCAAGAAAGAGGGAAGAGCATAGGAATTTTGTATAGCTTGAAATGGAGTAGGACTTATTGTGAGACGGAAGTAAATGAAGACGGATGAGACTGCCAGAGTAATGTTTAAATACACCACGGAAATATACCTTAATCGGTAAAATACTTTGATAGTAATAATGATGAAGGTAATACGCCAGTTAAGGAATGTTTGCGCATAAAATTTTGCGAATTATCCCAGCCTGTGTTCTCTCTCAACTTGGACCTCTCTATTCCGTTAACAATAAGACGTATTCGCTTTCTCTCTAGCTGTAAATTTCATTCAGTTCCTCCCCGCCCCAGAGTTACCCAACTTCCTTCCCACTAGCATTGTTTTTCAACATCCACTCAACGCTAAGAAATCGCTTCATTCATACCTTCTGTCCCTTCAGCATCTCATATAAAAGTTTCCTCTCCCCGCCCACATTATCTAGCGTTTCGCTGTAGCTTTTCCTCTCCATCCACTTTTTTCTCCGATCCGAAATTTTACCTTATTTGTTTAAAAACATGCTTTGATATTATAGAAGATAAAATTGGTTCCACCAAACATTCATTTTCCGCATTGAAATTTTTTTATGCAACCTGGCTAATTATCGGGTTAAATATAAATTTTTAAAAATATTGCGATGCTGAACGGAATGCCGCTGTGTACAACGAAACGCGTCGAGTGCAATTAATTAAGTAATCGTATTTTACATTATCGAATTTAAATAATGCTAAGAATTTCCATCGCAAAGTGCAACAAATAGTATGTGATATCCTATAAGCAAGTATTCTACGTGATAAGGTTGTTGCGGTGATTAGAGTACTGGATTCACACCGCGTGAGCCTGGGTTCTAATTCCGGTTGTGGCTGAGAATTTTCAGACTGCCCTATTCACGTTTGATTGTATTGTGCATGGGAACTACGTCCTTCAGATGGAACTTTAAACCGTGGTTCCCATAGCGGCTTTCGTTAAGAAGATGGTTATGTCGAAACTGTGTCTCTCTCATTTTCATCAATGGCGCTAATGATCTTATCTGTCGGTCGCCTCCTCCAAATATATTTTATTGTATTCATCCCTTAAAAACTTTTCTATTAGCTACCATATCATATGCCATAAAAAAGTAAAGAAAAATGGTTATTTCGATGTTTTTTAAAGTTTTTTTTTTCAATTTTAACCCCCTAAATCTTTTCAACCCCTGTCAAGTTTGTCTCTCTCGTGACCCTGATAGCCTTAAAAACATCAGTTTTTTTCAATCAGAAGCAGATAACATTAGTAAAAGTCCCTTGAAAAGCGATAAGTTTAGATAAGGGGTTGTTTTCCCCAATTTAGGGGTTGCTCGTAAAAATGAAGGGTGATAGAAATAAAGGGAGGTCATTTTCGGATTCAGTGACCCAAAATTAGCCAGAAACACCGAAATTGTAGCCAGGCATTTTTTGAACTTTTTTTTTGCAGAACAGTGATACCATAATATACCATACCATGATATAAATTACCCCATTTCATTGACACAGAACTGAAAGAATGGTTTCAATTCTGTGCCAATGGAATGGTTTGGTTTGAATGTTGCTGCTTCCTGCAATGGTTGTGTGTGATAATTGTTGTTTCATGTTATACCCTCCGATGTAAAAGGCCTTGTGAGCTGTTTTCGGGGCGATGGAAATAAATAAATAAATAAAATAAAATATAAATCTTGTGATTCTACTCTGCAAATAACGTGTTCGAACCCATATTTCATCACTGACTTAACAGCTGAAAGAGGCATATCGTAGTTGGATTATTGAGGTAGGGGTAATATACGGATTTTTTTCCAGTGAGAGAGAAAGTTCTCTCAGTCATATTCTAGGGAATCAACGGATTTCGTGTCTTGCTATGAAATTGTGCATATTTAAAAATTGAATACGAATTTTGGGTGACATATTATCTTTATAGAGTGATTGCTCGTAGTCGGAAAATTTTGATGAAATTATTTAATTTTAACGCTTTTTATTAGATCGTCTTAATTACCATTATTTTGCTTGTTGCCACTATTATTCCCGTGAGTTTTTGCGTGATATTTTGGATGCTCTGCATAGCTACAGTATCGCTGAACTAAAAAATCCCCTATTATATGTTTTTCCGATCTCGCGCAGTTCTCGTTTTTGTTTGCTTTTTCAGTGAAAGAGGAAAATAGCACGGTGAAAAACAGTCTTGTATCGCTTTTCATTGGATCACGTCTTGTTTTCGTCTTAAATTGTCGCCGGAAATGAGGAGAATAATCTTTTGTTTTCCACTCTGAATATCCTCCGCGGAATGTCTCCAAATGTATCCGTTAGAGGGAGGCTTGGAAGTTGACGTTCTATTGTCCCTCTTTATTCCGTGTGGGCATGTCTCCTTTTTTTTAAAAAAATAAAAAAAGAAGTCGTTGAATGCCGCAGCTGCCAACTGCAGTGCTTATCTCATGACTCCCAATGTATGCGTTTAGAAAGTGAAAAGAAAAAAGCGCGTGAATAAATAAATAAATAAATAAGAACATGAGAAGTAAAAGATATTTTTTTAATATTAACAACCCCTTATTCCTTCCATTCGGCGGGAAGAGAAAGAAAGACATGGGGAGAGTGAGTGAAAGAATTGTTAAGTGAGAGCGAAGAGAGACAAAAGCAGAGAAATGGGAGCGAGGGGGGTGGGGGGATAAACAAAAGAAGAAGCGATCCGCCCCCCACACCCCGCTCCCTTTGGTCCGCTAATCCTAATGCCGGCAGCCAATACCCCGAGGGATTTGGAACATGAGACAGGAGAGAGAGAGAGAGTGTTGAGAGAAGAAACAAGGACAAAAAGAGAGTCCTCGGGGCTAAATCTTCACTGCTCAGCGAAAGCACGGCTATTTCCAAAATAATGCTCTCTCTCTCTCTCCCCCCTCCCCCACCCTTACCCTCAGAGTAAGCCTTTGGGCCTTCTCTAAAACCACTCCCTCCCATGCCCTGCAGCCTGAAACAACCTTCTCCTCCACCGGGATTTCGACGTAAGATGGAGTTGTGACATGTTTAAAAAAAAAACTAAGTCTTCAATTGTTTCCTAGCGTCATTTAATGGTATTAATAGTGATTTTGGTGCTCGGATAGCATAAATGTAACTTAGTAAATTATTAATAGTATTACTTACCATGACGACTCAATGGGTGTTATCATTTTTACAATTTTGGAACCTTGCATAATTATTCTGTAGGAATTATCGTTGGAAATTTTTCCTTCGAATGAATGTTGACGCATATTTTTGTTATCATTCGTAATATTTTTATGACTTTGAGGTTTGTAAGTAGGGATCTTCTTGCATGATGAATGCTGGTGATTAATCACCTCCTGCCAAATACCTTAGAGGTGCCTCGCAGGGTATTATGTAGATGTAATTAACAGAATTGCAATGAAAAAGGCATAAGTAAACGTAGTTCCCAGGAATTGGTGAAACATTTCATACTTTAGGAAATTATAATTAAAGAAATATTCGAGAGGACCAAACGGACACTATAAACATGATAAACGGAGTCATTTACAACTGAAAACAGTGATTTTCCTCGGGAAAACGGCAGCACTGGCGGCTTGCCCATAAGGACTCTCCCCCCCCTCCCCCCAAGGATTTGAAAAAGGAAAAAAATTAAATACCCATACAATAATAATTATAGATCTAATCAACAATAGTGTTTTTTCAATCGCATACCTACATCGAAAATGTGGGAAAAACACGCAAAAATAGCGCGAGAAGTTCACATTTGTAACCGTGGGGCGCTGGCCAGAATGTCCCAATCCATCGCCATGCAGTTATATGAAGAGTGGTAGTGGGGGAGGGAGCTACTGGTGCTATGACGCGTGTAATCTTGTGCCTTATGGAAGTCCTGGGACGCCGTCCGAGCATGCGCAGAGCGACGTATCTAGTGAGATGACATCGCCGCTACGGCTGGCGGCATTATAATCTGGCGTCTACTTGGTGCTGCAGTGTCGCAGAATACCTTGTTTTGAATAAGTTCAACAGATTCAGGCTTCAATTGGTGGAAGTTAGACATATTTAAGTAAATGAAAGGTCGTAGCACTTTTCCACAAGAATTTTTAATTCGTACAACGCGTTTCAGCTCACTGAGCCATCATCTGGTACAAGACGCTTGAACACATGTGAAGATCCCTTTTATACCCTTGAGAGAGGAGAGTATTGGAGAAGGAGAGGATTTGACATCTTTGAGGATGGGGGGGGGGGGGTGGGAGCGGGTGTACAGAGTATAGACAATGGGGAAAGATACAACTACGGGATGTGGAGAACCCACGTTGGAGGGAGGGTTCTGGTCATAACTGTAAAATGACGACACGTGCGGAAGACCATAGCAAAACAGGAGGAGGGGGTGTTGAGAAGAGTGAAAAAAGGGGGGCTTAGGGTAAAAAGAGGCCGCGTGTCTTTTGAAAGTGAGAGGAGTAAGTAGCGACGCAGAAAAGTGAGAGGAGTAAGTAGCGACGCATTTCTGCGTCGCTACTTACTCCTCTCACTTTCAAAAGACACGCGGCCTCTTTTTACCCTAAGCCCCCCTTTTTTCACTCTTCTCAACACCCCCTCCTCCTGTTTTGCTATGGTCTTCCGCACGTGTCGTCATTTTACAGTTATGACCAGAACCCTCCCTCCAACGTGGGTTCTCCACATCCCGTAGTTGTATCTTTCCCCATTGTCTATACTCTGTACACCCGCTCCCACCCCCCCCCCCCATCCTCAAAGATGTCAAATCCTCTCCTTCTCCAATACTCTCCTCTCTCAAGGGTATAAAAGGGATCTTCACATGTGTTCAAGCGTCTTGTACCAGATGATGGCTCAGTGAGCTGAAACGCGTTGTACGAATTAAAAATTCTTGTGGAAAAGTGCTACGACCTTTCATTTACTTAAATACCTTGTTTTGGTTTAAATATTATTATTATAAATATTCAAATTATATTATTTTAAATTAAACAAATTTAATACCTAGATAGCCTTAAAACCTATTTAAAATAAACAAAATATTTAAAAAATTTGACCCCCCGGTGAAGTGTGCCCCCCCGCGAGCATTTGACTCACGAGCCGCCACTGACGGCAGCTTAGTTTTCAACACATTCTTAAAAACATGTATATTTTAATATACATTTTTGTGAAAGAGAAATTAATAAAATGCCTCATTAGCAGTGCGCTATTCTCATAAATGCCGTCTGGCGGAAATACCGTGCGTAGCCTCGTCATGTTACCTTTCCTTCAGTTCCAAACGACTCCGCTCCTCCTCCGTTTGTATTCTAAAAATTCTCCATCTCCCCATCCTCCACTACCCCTCTCGCGATCTTCTCCGTCCTGTACCCCGCACTCATCCGTTCACTCCCTCCCCCTAAAAAAAGTTCTCTATATATATTTACATAAAAAATGAGCCATCTGCCTGCACAAGACCCTTTCCCCATTGAAAGGAGGGGGAGTTGGAATATGAGGGAGCAGAGTAGGGGAAGAGGTACGTGGGACTTACTTACGTGTGTTTTTACCACAACTTCTTTAATTTTAGCAGCATTAACAACATGTTTTGGACAAACAGTTAAGAATAGATTTACCTACCTTATGTAAAAAAAGCACAATATGAAAACCAAAACTATGGGAATTTTAAATAGTTCAATACTGATGCGTGGACATTTATGCCCTAGCTAATTTTGTATTATTTTCATGATTGGTGTTAACTTGCATGGGTCAATACAAGATCGGTAGGAGCTCACACTACATGCTGGAATGTGAATTTGTTATGGCCTTTTTTTCGTTGACTACGATGGCATATTGCGTGCAGAATTCTGTTGTGACTCAGCCCTTGCCAAGCGCCCTTGTTATTATGGATATTGTGTGGATGAATATCAAACGCTCAGTGTTGGGAAACGGAATTTTAGCTACTAAAGTACAATTGCTATTCATAAAAAAATAAGTACAAGAAATACGTCTGAGGGGATCGGGTTATTGGGGTGGTTAGATTATTGGCTTCATATCCCGTGGGCCCGGGTTCAATTAATACTGTTGGTGATCAAGAATGTTCAGAGGTCATCCGATACAATGTTTGTGTGTAATGCAGTGCAAGGGCGCAGCTAGAAATTAAAGTTGGGGGGGGGGGGGGGGGGGGGGGAGTTTAGGTGCATCTAATACCAGGGTGTATGGGGGCATGGTATATCCACCAGGATATGCGATAGGTACGAGATTAATAAATTGCGGAATTTTAAAGATAAATGGTTCAAAACGGGGAGTTTTACAGCTTTCTGGGGATATTTTATTCATCCTTACACTATTGTATAAGTAATATCAATCCAATTAAGTAAAATGGATTAAACTTAAAAATTTCTCTGAGCTCTGGGGAGGGGATTTATCCCCCAAACCCCCCCACCCCCCTCGCTGCGCCACTGATGCAGTGAACACTTCAAGCGCAGCACACTGTCCGTTGGATGGGACGTTAGGCCGAGGTCCCCTTCATGCCTCTCGTTATGAGTAGGCTAATGCCGACGCCGGATTTCTCTCCACCCTTCCTTTCCATATTCCTCCCACATGGCGCAAATGACCTTTGCTCTCAGTCGCCTCCTTCTAATAGGTACCATGCCATACCAATTCCACGGGGCAGAGGATTTTTTAAAAAAGAAGTATGCGATCCAGCGTAGGAATTAACGGTTGTCTAATGGTTTCTGTTGATTTTTGATTAGTTTCTTCATTTGAACGATAGAGCTCCTAAAACTTTGGTGTCTTACTTTTTTTGCAGACAGTAGGTGAGTATATAAGAATAGTCTTTTGGGAAACGGGTCGGGTTGGAGGAGAAGTATGTTTAGCGCGAGGGATGGCGAGAGATGAAGAGTTTTTTTTCCGATGGGCTGCGTATAGGGTTTGGTTTACGGTGGACTCTCTATTGTTGTGGGCGGCAGGGTGGTTGGGTTTAGCGTGAGTGGAGAACGGGTTCGAATAACAAGAATGCTTCTTTACACTGTTCCTTTTTTTAGTCAATGGTATCATTAGATTCTTAAAAAAATAGATAGGGAATTGGATGAAGTAGTTTCAGTAGCATTATTAGTAGTTTTAGTATTAGTTAGTAGCATCGCCACTCTAATATTTCGAATTTAGTAGATTCCATGTCATTTTTATTTCTACACACAACTGCTGAAAATCCAAATAGTTTTTCTATGAATTGGCATTTATCAGTTCATGTACGATATCCTCAGTAGGTTATTCGCATGCCAGAGGTCACGGGATATTTTCACCTATACAAGTCTCAAGATTTTGTCTGCTAGTAAGCGTAGCTGGAAAAAGTAATGCATTCCTGAATTCGATCATTCGTTGAATTTCAGAAGAACTTCCTGAAACTTTCTCAAGTTTAATTTTGGAAACTTTGATCATAAATAAGTAATCTTCTAATGATCTTCTTTTGAGACGGCACTGCTGGTGTCGGCTTAGGCATTTAGGACTCGAGGATAAATTGACTAGATTTAAACATAATAAAGAGAGAATTGGAAGATTTATACTCTCATATAAAAGAAAACATTCCTATATGTCTCAAAAATCCCAATAAATTAAGATAAGTGACAAAAAAGTTACATTTAGCATTGCGCAACCGGCTGGTACCATATGGTACCTCTAGGCGTTAACGGGTTAACGTATATAATGGATTGTTTGAAATTGGTTTATTGGGACAATGTTAAGTTCTTAGTTGCATGAGATTAGAATTAGTGTATTTTTTTACCATGGATATCTATTCTAGTTCAACACTTTGTATTAGATAGATAGAAAATCGGTAAGTACATATTTGTTATTCATGTACATACATCTAATGCTGCCACCAGGCAATAGCCTACTTGCAGCAATGTATAATAATAATAACAATAAAAATATAATGAATTTAACTTCGACGTCGTTAATAATTATGTTTAAAGTTCATAAAAACCATGGTCTTGGTTCATTTATAGGATATGTTGTCATAAATATAGCATTTCATTGTGATGTGGTTAATTAGAACGTAGGAAGGCATATTTACAGCAGTCGCGTGTCCTAGCCCATCTGAGTTAAATTCCTAATATACTGATATTCTCTATCCCTTTATGGCTCTTTGAAAACTTTTATCCTGATTGACGACCTAAGCACTCACGCAAAGATGATTTTCCTAAGTATGTTTCATACTCTATCGCTTCTAATTATGAAAAACCTAAGAATTGAGTGGTTACTGGCGATATTTTGTGGAATTTGCTGAAAATTTTGACCTTTCTGAAAATCTGATGAAAATATTAACCTTTGTTTTTACACAGATTTTTTTATTTTTACACTACCATAGCTTCGAAGCGTCTAAATCTTGGTAAAGTGTTAATAAAGAAAAATATTTGGAAAAACAAAATTTAATATTTTCATCCTCTTAATAATAGCAAAATGCCATTCGTTAATTTGTCAAGTCACATTGACTTCATTTCATCGTTCGTAACGTTTTCGATTCCTCATTTATTGTAAGTCCTCCTGTAATTGCTTACGGATTACTATTTCCTCTAAACGGCCATTGTATCATTCACGCCATATTTGTCTAATGCTGGGGTAGCCGCAACAACGACGTTTTTATATAATACATTGTTAAAATGTTGTGGAAATGGGCAAATAAAAAAGTGTACATTATTTTTAATAAAATAATTCATTGTAAATGTTATGCAGTTTTCTATTACACCAATACTGCTAGTGTCGTATTAAGAGAAACGAAACGTTTTAGTGCTATTTTCATTTCTAATCTCCACCCAGCTATTGAGCCTTAAAAGCAAATCTAATCAAAAGAATATTGGGTCGAAAAATGCCCTTGGCCGCTTTGGTACCGGCTAAAATCCAATATAACGACCGAACGCTCCATGTAAATTAAATATTTTGACTTTATTTCGTAGCTTTGATTGTGAAATATTCGTTGAATTCCTATTTCAATGGATATTTTCGTTTTTTTTCCTCATAGAATGAAACAAGCGCTGCGATGCGTGTGACCTGCTCTCAATATAGGATATCAAAATCTAGCTATTGGCTTTATTGTCTCGACCTATAAAGGTGATTTTACAGTAATTGGGTTATGTTTCACCGGGCATAAAATGGGCTATAATACGATCTTCATGTTACTAAAAATCAGTGAAATTACGAAAGAAATAATACCTCTACAATACCTACATCCTCCCTATACTAATACTCACGAGTACTTTCCGAGGCTATTTCACTGACAATATTTTAGTTTTTTTTACTAGCTATTACGTATATTGCATATGAATGACTATAGAATTGACCTCAGCAGTATCTCCAACATTTAGTCCAATTTTTGCTAACATAAGTATTGTCAATAAGGAAAATTGAGACTCTTAGTTAATCGGTTAGAATGTGAAAACTGGCCTCAAAAACTTTTTATCTGCATTGCCATTTGTACTGTCATGCATAGTTGCATTTGTCTCTGTATTTTTTATTATGCTTATTTATTCCGTAAAAGATGGTTGGATACTGTATAGTGTATACTTATATTTATCTATCCGTCCTTTATTAAATTTAGGTGCCATTTGATTATTTACTTGTAGCGTTATATTTTGTACTTGTGCACCTTATTTATCTTCGATGAAACCTTACAAGTAAAAAACATATATAGCTAGAAATTATATAAAAGGCGATTCAGTAGTGAGAAATAATTACTAACTTTCTAAAATCGGTGTGAATAACAGTTCTTTAATCCATTCCAGGGAGTATTTTGTCTCACTATTTCAATCTGTTTTATAGCCCTGATAACTAGTTAAATATATAAAATATATTTAGTACGTGTAAATAAATATGGATACGACTTAAATAGCGGATCAAAATTGTTACGCAATCGTTCGCATGCACAAATTAGTGTGGCCTAGTCATACTATAAATTAAACTGTTTTTATGAATTAAATAAAAACTCTTAGATTTATATTTGGTTGATGTGCCAACTGTCTCTTAGAAAATGCCTGACTTAAATACAGACTGTCTCACAGATCGTGTGTCATTTTTGAACTCAAATTTTTGTAACTTCGCATCGAGCGATATTCATGAAAATTGGCATACTTATCCGAAAGGTCCAAAGACAAAGGTCCAAAGTTTTGCTGAGTGCAAGCAAAATTTTTACCTTTCGACCTCATAATGTGGGTCCAAACAAAACAATTGAATTTTCCTTATGGGGTTTCAATGTTAAAAAAATTGAGATAGAAAATAGTCTGATTTTCATTGACCAAGATGTCAATTCTTAGGTTTTCGGACACGAGAAAACCGAAAATAACACTTTTATTTACGAAAATTCAACCGTTGACCCTATAAGGTCACAAACAAGGTCATAAGGTTGGCAAAAAGAATAGCATACCAACAAATGTGTCGATCCATGTGTTTTAAAGGGTGCCCAAGTCAATGGTATTGTCCTAATACCCGTATTATCCAATGATTGACGTCCAAGATTAATAAGGAGGTCAAAGGTCATAGAGGTAAACGTTGGGCTATCGTGAAAACTAACGTGTCGAACTACAGCTTTTAAAGGGTGCCGAAGTCGGTTTTGGAGTTCATGGATCCGTATTACTGATTTTTTGACCTCCGAAGGTCATTGTGGGGGTAAAAAAATCATAGAGTCAAACGTCACCATGAAGACCAACGTGTGAAACCATAGATTTTAAAGGGTGCCCAAGTCAGTTTTGCAGTTCATAGATCCATTGTCGATTTTTTGACCTCCGAAGGTCATAATGGGAGTCATAAGTCATATAATTAACCGTCGGACCATACCATGTATATTAGCAAAGAGATCAAAGATTTAATTTAGCTGATTTGATCTTAGTAACGATTTGATATAACCCTCCCTTTTCTCAATCTAAGGATGGAGAAGCACTACTTTTTTTCACTTACTTCCTTAATTAAAGTAACACTCTATAGCGTTTCTAACACGGCAACTTTTTTCTCGAGGGCCACCTGCCTTATTCTCATCTTTCGTGGCATTGTAAGATTTAGCGAGACAGGGTTTTTCTTTTCCAAGGAGACCTTCTTGTGAACTTGCCTCATTTTCTTCGCGAGCACTCAGGTGGGCGGAAAGGGATAAAAAGAAAACTTATGGCCAACACCCTGCTAAATTTATCGAGCGCGCTCTATCGGTGGGAAGAGGAACTTGAGTCCCACGAGGCCGCCGTTGCATTTCATAGACTTCATAAACTTTCCGCCATTGCCAACTTCGGTGGCCATGGACACGGTTGCTCCAGCAACTTGCCCTCAGGATTGAATCGCGTGTGCCTCGGCCAGACTCGGCTCTTTGTCGATGAACGGGCCTTTGTCGATGTCCGACTGTAACGTGATTGGTTTTCCTTTCCTCCTCGCCCGTGCGTGATTCTGCGAAAACTTGAATTGCGGTCAATCAAAGCCTATGTACACAGTGGGTCGTCCGAGCCTCATGCTTTCTAACCTGCTAACTGCCCCAGAAAAACTTCACCATCATTTTTATTTGGTTTATGACTCTTCTCGTTTGCTTTATGAATGTGTCCGTTTTAATTGACGTTACAACCGAAACCAGCGTTTCCCCTCCGCTTTTTCAATTGGATTTACGATCTAGGTAACGCGAGAAAGTGTGTCGCAAATCTCCAAGTCGATTCGTGAATGCATTTATTTACTTTTTACTATGTTCGAATTTTTTGACGGCTAAAATTTGAAAAGGAAATCGAGGAATTAAAAGCCTTTTTAATTTGCATTGCCATTTGTGCTTGGAAATTTCCCTATATATTTTTCCAAGATAAAAAAGCACAAATGGTAATTTCCACTCCATTTAATTTAACACTCAATGACCAACCATGGTTTCAACGCATTGTATCATTTTCAAGGCCTAAAAAGTGGAAAATGACGCAATGTGTTGCAACCATGGTCGGTTGTTCAGTTTTGAAGTAAAAATGTGTAAATTACAATTTGTGTTCTTTTATTTTGGGTATATCGAACTTCCAGAAAATCAAGTCAGAAACGGTTTTATACTATATATTTTTTCATTCTGATATTTGAGTAGCCATCCTGCTTTGGGAGCATAGAGCTCTGTTGTTGCCTTGTGTCAATTGGATGCCAAAACGGCATGAATTTTACAAAGTGACTCACTGAGCGAGCTTCCTGAGGCCACTTGCTCGCTGCATTCTTTGTCTATTTTCGTCAGCCCCTTCTCAATCCTGGGGAGGATTAAGGCCTTATTTTATTAGATGGGTCCTTCTCTACCTTTATCGTCGCCTTGGTGATATGCCACGCCTTCAGTGACGCTGCGTCTGCCATAAGACAAGAGGTTTTTTTTTAGATATTGTCTAATTATCTTTAAACATTATTTCTTATGCTGCTGAGATAGCGAAATGCAATGGAGAACCACCTTAACTATTACCGTCTTTCCTGGAATTACGGGGAAAGGTGGGGATCGGTCGAACTCCCTAACCCCCCAAATAAAATTATGTACATCTACGAGGTACCTTGCAAGCCCATAGAATGTGTGGCAGGAGGTGATTCCGCAGTAGGAATGAGACTCCTAGGGCGGGCTCGCGAGGACACACTCCCGGGGCAGGGATGTAAGCGCGAGCTTTTTACCTCTGCACCCAGAAGGGGGAGGACAGGAAGGAGAAAGGAAGGAGGCGCCGCCGCGATAGGAGCCCGACGACGCCTCCTGGGATAGGATGGGGAGGGACGAGAAATCCCGCACCGTCACAAAGGTGGGCGGACCCTACCATCAGCGAAACCAGGCATCAGCCATTGCTATTCTAACAACTTTGGAGGATTATCCTATGAGGAAGAATAATCCAACGATCAAATCGTTAGATAGGTGATTTCACACCAAGCATATTCAGCACGCATCCTAGCATTATTCAGAAACGCGCTTGTTCGCAGGACACAAGCCAAGAACTCAGGACATCAGCACGCGGTCAGACAAGAAACTAGGAGCGTTATGAGTACACGAAAGTGTTGCCATGCAAAGATAACTACAAGTTAGTAGCAGAAAAACAAAATTAGATCTAAGGTTCCCGTGGCGTTTCTACGTATGAGTCTCGGCTTTCGGGTGTTCTTCCGCGTTGAGTTGTCCATAGGTGACGACAATTTCTCCAGCCATCCTGCTGGCGTCTTTGGGTCAGAAGTGACTTGAAAGTGACTTACACAATGTTTTCTAATGCTGGAGAAATGTGCATGGACGATGACAGTGTCATCACCGATGAAAGTGACTTGCACTTCTTACCTGAAGACGCCAGCAGGATTGTTGGAGAATCTGTCGTCACCTATGGACAACTCAACGCGGAGGAATACCTGGAAGCTGAGACTCATAAGAAAAACGAAAAGTTGACATAGTAAGTGATTCATTCATGAGTTATAACATACGTTAAAATCTTGCATATAGTTTGTACTGACAAATTTAACAAGTTAATACGTACTCATTCAGTCTTTTTTCCCCAGCCTGAGTCAAGCTATTCTACATCTAAACTATCGCAAGCATTTTATGGTTCCTTATTGTCTTCTTAGCGATATCTTAAATCTATCGATTCTGCTGTCATTTCCCTAATTTATCCATTTGATCGTATCAACCAGCACAATTAGGCTCTCTTAAAAATATCTTAAACATCAGGGAAAAAGTATTTCACTAGAAATTTCCCAAAATTTTATTCCCTGAATTTTTCCCTTCGATTGATTAAATTTTACCATTCTAGATTCCTATTTAATTCAGTTGCGCTATCATGTTTATCGTAATATTTCTCAAGATCTCCCTATCACCACTTGACCTGATTAATGCGCGTCTCCTTCGTGTGACGAAAATGGCATTCGCTTTTCTTTTACGGCGAGGCCTCCGTAATTCCCCCTCGACCTTGGCCGACCTTCTATGGTGCTCGGCTCATCAATGAGAAGGGTGGGACTTATCTTTTGGGTATCGTGTGTAAGGGTGAACCGGAGAAGGTGTCGTTCACGGCGACGCGTGAATTTGCAGCCACGTAACTATGGAGTGGGGAGGAGAAGAAAGAGTAACTGACACGCAGGGAGGGGGGACGCGGGAAGTGTTTTGGCAACCGTTCCCTTGGCGAGGCATTCGCGAGTGGGCTGGAATTCAGCTGGGTGGGTGGAGTGTTTTAGGGGGAAGACGAGGGAGATTCGCGACTTGGAGCGCATATTTCTTGGCGAAAGTATTTTACGCGGGTCTTTTTGTGTTCCACGCCCAAGTGAATATCAGAATCGTCCTGTGCCGCCTGCGGTGGTTAAATTGTAAATCCTTCCCCTCCTCTCTCGATTTAATTGCACAAACTACTATAATAGACTGCTGATATTCATTTTTCCTTTACGAAAAATCCTACACGTTTTACTCTATTTAATATGGCTTACTGTAAAAATCATGAATCGACTTATAAAGAGACGAAATGATAATGTATTATTCATTCTTTCCATCTTGAAATTTATCTAGTTTCTTTTCACATTTGCAGGCGTTATTCTCTAATTTTACTATTACCGAACCCTTACTCACTTATATCTTTAACATTTTGCGAGAAAACTTTTTGGAATTAGTTTAGGTAGAATAATTTTTTTGACGACTTAGTGAGACTAATGAAACTATTCCACTTACTTATTTGGTACAGCTTCGATCGATTTCAACACAACCTTGTCATCATTGCTTTAGGAGGTATTTTCTGTTGAAAACGGAACGGGAAATTTAAATCGGTTGAGGGTGCACCGGATAAAATCTTTGTGGAACAGGAAATTTTCGTAGTTGAAAATTATTGTACATTAGCGACTTACTTTCTTACAATCGACATGCATAAATTGCTCAAAAATGAGCCAGGAAACGTAATTTTAATGCAAAATTTCCCCCCAATGAGGTCGGGAGAATGTTGATTAAGTCTGACAACCTTGTCCTCCAATCAGACTCCGCAGAGGGTTTAAGAATTTGTGTGCCTTGGTAGTAACGTTCCGAATGCAGGCCAAGTGATCGCCATCATCACATGTCAACAATCCTGACGTTGGTTTGACTCGGCTCTCCGTTCCTCTCTCCTATTCAGTGGCGTACACACGGGAGGTTTCCGGGTTTGCTAGCTCCTATTTGAGCTCTTTAATGAGGCGCCAAAAACGCATAAGATGGCCTCAATTAATAAAACGATAA
Organism: Ischnura elegans; assembly: GCF_921293095.1. Classification (NCBI taxonomy): domain Eukaryota; kingdom Metazoa; phylum Arthropoda; class Insecta; order Odonata; family Coenagrionidae; genus Ischnura; species Ischnura elegans. The sequence continues at coordinate 11,874,851 of NC_060250.1, read as the reverse complement.
AATGCCTACTGCTTTTGAGTCCTAAAAATCACGTTTTCTACATCAAAAATCCCAAATTTCTCGGGGAGGACCGCCGAACCAGGGGTGTTTTCCACAAAACCCGGAAGGGCCCCAAAATCTCCGGCAACCCTCACCTCCCCATTTAAAAATCCTGGCTATGTCACTTCTCCTATCCGCTCGTGTTTTCATAGCGACGTATATCATCTCTTATGCATCCTTTATGTTCTATTTAACTCATTCGTAACTTATTTATGTTGAATACCAGCTTATATCAGCTCATTTTTCTTTCCATATTTGTCAAATTCTTATTCAAATCATTCTCTGTCTCGGCTGTTACTACTATGTCGTCAAGAAAACGCGGCAAAAAAAGTCCTTCTCTGTAGATATTGGCGCAAAGAGCCTTTTCTTTGATTTCATCGATGGATTTATCGATTTGATACTAAAAATAGATTCAAATCACGGCCAAGGCTAAGCCAAGTCTAGCCAGCATGTATTTATGTAACAGGCCGAATTCCTGGGGGAGCGTTTTTTATTCTCACCCCTGTTATAACTTTCCACTCCTCCGAACTCGTGTATTAAATGTGCCAAGACGGATTTTAAACGGTGCGACGCAGGCAAGTGTGTGTAGTGGGAAGGGAAGTAAATGTGAACAGCTAGTCCTAGCAGGATGCGTCGTTTGCGAGCATTTTGGCGTTGATTAGGAAATTAGCATAAGTTGATTTGACGGTGTGCCAGGCGGGCGTATGAGGTGTCATCTGGAAAATGATGCAATAATGCTCGCGGAATCGGGTTAATTGTTCAATTTCGTAGAACAAAGAGGGTGTGGGTGGGTTGCTTGGGGACGAAGGGAAAATAAATACGTACAGGGAGATTTGCGGCCGCGTAATCAAGTCGCTGTGGCAACATAAAAATATCTATCCGATGTCGATGGCGAATAATATATTCTGTTAGCAGTTGTTTTTACGAAATTTGGAAAATTCTTATTAAATCCAAGAATGTTTGTTGTACCATTGAAGGCAGTGCGTGTCTTTTGGATTAAACTCCTCGTATGAAATTCGCTGTTTTAGGGAGATGAGTACACGAAAAAAAAAAAACGATTTAACCTTTAAAGTCTGAGGATAAACTTTGTTTTCATTCGTATCATAAAGAGCGTGGAAAAACATTTTTCAATAAATTGATAGCTGAAGTTATTTTATAGTGTACCGTATTAATTTAGTACCATGATTCAATCGCTCTTTCGAATCATTGAGAATCACAAAAACGAAGTGATTGAATAATCACATTGATTCGTAAAGGTCTAATCTTTGGAAGGAACGACTTTGCTCGCCTCTGCTACTCTCTGCCTCCAACCGAGCCCACACGATCTCACTCCCCAGGCACCTTTCTCGCGCACACCAACGCAGGCTAATAGTGTCGCATCCTTTTTGCAGCGAGACTTGTACCGAACGGAGACAAGTGGTCGCCCGATGCCAGAACACCCTTCCTTCCCCTCTCGTTTATTTCTTCTTCCTCCATCACCGCTCTCATTTACACTCTCTCCTTCTCTCATTCCCACCGACATTCCCTCTTCCATTCTGCCACTCATTAAAGGGTCGAGTATCCTAACCCTTATAATAGCATCCTCACCTGTTCATGAACATTAGCAACGAAACGGAAAGCGACGGCATTTCTGTCTGCATCCTAAAATAAATATTAAAAGACCAATTTAATTACTGAATATGTCGTATACTTTGAGAGAAATTTAGGGAGCGTCATAGTATTCTTTCCGTCGAAAACTTCTGTCACCTGAGTTAGAGGACCTATATTTTGAATACCGCTCATTAGATTTTTAAACAAAGAACTTCGTATCACAGCTCTTTTATTTGTGCGTTGACTAATTGCATCAAAATTACTTTGATGATAATACCTATCTCGCTATTCACTCAAAAATGGAATATTAGTGTATTTTTCCATTTTCCGCACAGGTGCGTCGTATTTACGGTCTTATAGCAACAAAATGGATTGAGATATTCTTCGTATACGTTTTTAACAAAGGAATTCGCAATATTTATATAAAATATCATGCTATTACGCTCAGCAGTATTAAAATTTTAGATACAAATGTAAAACTCGCTATTTTCCTAACTGCGCATGTTAAAAAATTGTAGTGGGTTTAGCTTTTCCCTTTTCACCGGACGGCTCTGGGTTCCAGTTTCGGTTGAAGCCTTTTTAAAAAATCCTCGAATTGCGAGTAGGCCCACTTATTCCGAATGCGCTCTCCTCTGGCTTAGTCTGGGATGAACTCTGCCCTCTACATCCATACCAGTCTTTGGATGAATCACTGAATAAAAGTAGAGACATTTGAGCTCGTGGAGTTATTTCACGAGGGTGTCTGCACATACAGGGGCCGTTTTGCAGTGAAGGAGAAATGAAACCAGCGTGCGAACAGTCCCTAGCCATTAAGGAGGCGGTAAATGATGATGTCTCGCGCGGATTTTGCTTACTTTTTTGTTGTGGCCGGCTAAATCAGCATGCATGCTACGGAGAAACCGATCTTGCAGATCAGAAATACCCGCGAGAAAACGCCAGATGAGTCATAAAAACAAAATTCGCGAAAATCTGCCGCTTCACTCCTCGACTCATTCCGACCATCTTTCCCATTTTATTGCATCCGCACCTGCTAGTGAAAATTAGCAGCGAAAGTGAGCGAGGCAGCATTAACGTCTGAATTTGAAGATTAATAATGTGAAAGCAATTAAATCAAGAAGTATACTTTGCCCTTTGGAAGTCGTTGGGACGAATACGAGAAATTGTAAGAATATACATTCACAGACCGTTTACACATTTGTGAAGGAGACGCAGATTAGCATTTAAATTCATAATGAAACGTTAGGGAAAGGGAATATTATCCAACTTGGTGGAAATTTTGCTTTCTTTTCTAAAATGGAGATCTGGGAGATTATTTGAAATGCTGGATGAGAAAAGCATTGCTATTCTATACTTCTTCAGCCTTGTTGAATCAAAAAAATTTCACAAGCATTTTATATACCAATTCGTTCATTTAGCCGTAGAGTGACCCTATTTTGAGTGTAATATTCTTAGCTGTCTCACCTGCTAAGCTGAGGTGAAAAACGATATGGCAGGCCTTTCTCTTCTTTTCTATTCTTGAGAAAAGGTAATGTTATTGCTATCGATTTTGATTTTAAGTATTAATTATTTGAAACTATAATATTTTTAAAGGAGAATACGTCGATTATAATGGGTAATTTGTAGGTGTAAAATTTGGTTTGAATACTGAGGCAAAGATTGTAGTCCCGGCTTGCTACTTTTTAATCTATATACTCGTAATATAACAATAGTCATAAGCAAATATTTAAGTGTGTATTCCTATATTTTTCCGCTTCTGCCATCACAAATAGTTTCGGTACTTTAGGACACTTCTGTTCTGATAATGGTGGCGAAATATCGTTTTTTTGAGAGCGTCAATCATAGCAGTCAACTTCGACGCCTATGCCCAACATTGAACTGAGTAGGTATAGATGTCGACTTAATTCTGTTGATTTGCATTCGGAGTTTGGTGGCCAAGGAGTCACTTCGTAGATGAGTCACCAAACCGTGGCGTAGAATTCGTTTAAAATATTGACTCATTCTCTGTCTTCGATGCAAATGTAGCGGGTGATTACGTGCCACGTCGAAACTTAGGTGTTATTATTAATAAAATAAATATTAAATAATTATGTGGCATTTTAAAGTTTTTACAATTTATTTCGTCCCGTAGAAGCCTATTCAAGTAGTTTCTACTCTTTTACTTACGATTGATATTTACTTTTATGACCAAAGCTGGTTTTCAAGAATATAAGCAACGCGGCCATGAGAGTAATTCCTTCCTGAACTATCATGAAAGAGTTCCATCATGTCTCGCCCGACACTATCGAATATATTACCTACTCTTATTTTCACATATGGATATTAATGTACATGAACTAAACTGTTTCGTCATGCATTGACTCATCACTTTTGTGAGACTGATAAATAACATTCATTTTCGAGAAATAACAAGAATTATATTGGAATGGCTATCATACGCACATTCATTTGAGAATTTAGAACGCGTTGGACGTCTTAAAATACTGCCCATTAAATTGAATAGAGGTGCATGTAATTTTGCGACGCAGAATGAGTGAATTTAGTTTGGGGCTGCTCATGTTTTTTACCGTATAAGAAGAAAGTGATAGTGAAGAGAATTCGCGTGAGTGACTGCATAGAAGGTAGAGAGAAATGTTCTTTTTCATGATGGCGGCGGCGCGTCCATTCCACGCCTTCTTCTTCCTCCCATGGGTCATCCTTTGCTCCATTTCCTTCCCCCTGGCGAGACTGCCTGCCTTTGTCGGCTAGATTAAACTTTTCGACCTCAAGGAGTGAGTTGTGGGCGATAAAAAATCTGGGGAAAGTTAAACCAGAGCTGAGGAAGTAAATGAACCGTGTTCAGATTGATTGAGCGTGGGGAGGTAGAGACAGGGAAAAAAAGGCATTGATCGTTGAGGTCTTGGATTACACCGTGGCAATTACTAGGATTCAAATAGTCAAATCAAATCAATGATGTGATATAAAGTCGTGGACGTAATCCATTCGGATATTATTCCCTTAACTTGCGGCTGTAAGTAATCAATTGCTGCTTTTCTACCTTAAATCATTTTGCTAGCGATAGAAATTTCCGAGGTTCTTTATAAATTGAGTGAAAAACTGTCTAGTAATTAAATGGTTTTTTAATTACATAATCAGTACGTAATCACCGTTTCAGTGGTATTTCTTCAATGAGGGGAAATAACAGCAGTTTCTTTATCCTTTCTCAGGACTTTAATGAAAATTGAATAGATATAATAATTGGGCAAGAAGAGGCATTGAATAGAGGCAGTAATAGGGAGATAATAATAAAGGTAACGTAATAATTTGCTGGTAATTACATCCCTTCTCGTTCAGACTAATCATCGCTGTTTACCCTTGAGCGAAGTTCAAATTGTATAGAGAAGGGTCTAGGGTGTGGAGGTTAATTCGCAACTGAATAAAATCAAAATGAATCAGTCGGTCTTGTTTTTATAGCTACTCTCGGTAAGTACTAAACCGTATAAATATTCTTAATTCACATAAGCATGCCCTAGAACCTTTTCATCTTTTTCATACCCCGTTAGAAACTATATATACCTTTTAATGTAGAGATCAGAAAAGCAAAACTAAAATTAAGCAGAGGAAAAATGATTTACTTTGACCGGAATTCGAACCGAGTGAGGCCCCATTAATGAAATCCTTACTCACTTTGTATGTAGTAAGCCCACTCCCATAGTCTGCTGAATATTCAATTTTTGGTGTATATAAGTTTTATCGTTGTCTACTATGCGATTGATTTTCTTTACACTTGGATAGAGGAAAGATTTCCCCACGTGTACGGGCGACGACTCAAGGTCGTAGTGCCTTAAGTTCTATTTTTAATACCATATTTATATTTTTCAAAGCACCTCGCATTCCGATGGATGAGTGGTCTGCAGTCGAAGTAGGCTGAATGAGGAGCGGTTTATCCTTGAATGCATTTCCTTGGAAGAATAATAATCAATGACGGAGCATAACTAGTGCAGAATGCAATGCATGAATGGGTAAAGAAAAATAAAATAAAGAACACATTTTTTTCTTTCTTCGCTAAAAAGTTTGCTCACGCGCACCACAGACGGACTTTCTTTAGATGAAAGGGAGGGGGGGAGCGTATTCATTGGCGGAACGTCTTCATCAAGATGAAAGAAGCGCGACTTTCCTCTCGTAGATCCCTCTGCCCTTGCCATGTAAATGAGTTTGGGAGCGTGTGTAATCTTACTGTCGACTACGGCGCCGACCGACCACCTGGAGTTGGCGTGAAGTTTTTTGAGGGAAAAGAAAGGAGAAAGGAAGAGAGGAGAATGGTGCTTGAGAAAGCCGGAGAGGATTGGATGAGCTGAATCCATGTGGGAGGGGGGGGAAGAGGTCTTTTTTTATACTCTCCCTTGTTTTAAAAGTTTGAGTGATGGTGGGAGAAAGAAAAGGACGGTTTTGGCGAAGATAATGCAGGGATAAGGAAAGGAAATGGTACGTGTTGGACGGCCAGAATCAGAAAGCTGGCTATCAAAATATTTTCATTTGCGGTGCAATCATAATACACTCTTATATATCCTCGCGCCTTTTTTGATATGCCCTTGCTACGCCTATATCAAATATTTATGTAATTACTCTTTATAAAACAAAGCCGTCACTTTTTTTAGTCCCATGCCAATCTCTAAAATCATCTTATCCGCACTTTTGACCATATTCATAAGAACCATTATCTCTCGTCATATACTCCAGACAGTCCCTTAGCTATTGGTATTAGATTGTATTATAATTTTCCTTTGCCCTCAAGTCATTAAAAGTACAATATTTATAAACGCTAGGTTTAGGACTAATTGTTTAATTTTTTTCTTGAACTCAATTATATCATAAATAATAACGCCTTGGAGTATAGATCTGAGAATGAAATGAAAAATTGTTTGCTTACGTTTCCATATGTTTGTTATATCTTCTTCAGGCCTATGAACCATAACGGTTACAATATATCAATACATGATGGCATATAACATTGTTGAAATGTGTTTATAATAATGAAGTAAAATATATAAAATAATTCAGCTGTAAATAAATGGAAAAGGAGAGACAAGAATTTTCACATGCCTTTTTTGCCTTTACCATAATTATGAATTTATTAAATAAAAATAAATTTTACCGATGCTGTAAATGCCTGATATTTTATTGTAGTTATTTTTTAGAGATATGAATCATTTATTTAAATAATCTTTCTTTTTAAATTACTTTCATATCCTAAAGTTCCAGCATTATCAAAGCCAAAGGATGGAATAATTTTTATTAAATGCATTCTATAGTTTGGATAAATTCATTGAAAAATTCAGATACCAATCTACTCTTTTGTTTATTTGCTGTTATGTGTCTCCACTTTTATTATGTTATTATTATTTTTTATCCCATGCACTTTTACGTCTGGCTATATTATGCGTATCATTTTTACGTGCCCTATGTTTGCTTATACAAATCGTAAGGAAAATAAAACTAAACAGACAATAAATGAAATGAAATTCTGTTTACATAATGGGCGTAGCAATCAACATTAGGTGCATTCTTTCCTTTAAAATTCGATTTAAAAAATATATATATTTGGCCTAAGCTTATTGCTTCAATTGACGATTTTTCATTACACGAGGCTGTAATTTTTACTAATTTTCATCATAAATCCTTGAGTTCAAGGGTGAAAGCCAGCCTAGAGTTGTCATTGAATGAGCCAGTAGTCCGTGCGCTAGATGAGAGAGATTAATGCACTCACGTTTGCCCGCAAATGACCAGCTCGCCCATTGGTGCCAAGAAATGGAGGAGCACTTACCTAGAAAGAGAAAATCATATTTTAGTCAAAGTAATGAAATTATCGTTCATAATTCATTATTTTTAAATATTCACATTTATCTTCACATGGTACACTGAATTGTCATCGATCACGTTCTTGATTAAAAATCTACATAATACCCTTCGAGCCTCCCTTACGGTGTTTGGCAGGGGGTGAGTGTATCTACACCAGCATGTAGCATGCAATCCAATATATCATTGTAGCCGTAAAAATGCCATAACACCAATAGAAGCACTTTGATTACCACAAGATTTAATGATAAATTAAGGCACTGCAACGTTATATCTGGGAAGAAGCTTCCGTTAGATGCAAGAGTCTTGTTTCCGTTAGATGCAAGTAGAAAGGCGTTTGAATGAGGTGTGTCCAAGAGGGACGTGGCACTCGGCTTTGAGCGGAAATGACGCCACGAGTGGCCCCTTAACTCTAAGTATCGAACTCACCACCTTAAACCCAATTCGCGCACCGCTCGATAAAACCAATATCGATTGCCTTCGGGAGTGCGTTTGAAGCATTGTTGCCGATAGTGTGCGATGAATCGTATTGCCTCCACAGCGCCTGAATGCCCCCTGCCACCAGCCCTTATCCTTAAAAGGTTTGATCGGAGATATATACATATATGTACATCGATTCCAGCGGGCGATATTCCGTGGAGGAGGAGAACTCCCCTCTCAGCCTACCCCTAAGCTATCCGGCACGTGGAATTTATCCGGGTCCCAGAAAACTGCTCCGTTCTAAGCCGAATGAGGAAAATCCCAACATATTGATTCGATACCCGAGAAAAGAGCATATCTTTAAGGTGAGCATGTCTTTTTATTTTGTATTTTCAGCACTTTTTCATAGGAAACAGGCTACATCTGCATCTACATAATACCCTTTGAGCCACATCTTGGGCGTTTGGCAAGCAATGATCAATAACCAGCATAGGGATGCCGACTTACGAAAATATCGGGGACGGGGCAACCGGGGATCTTGCCCCGGGAAATTTTATAAGTAGCGAGTTTTAAGTTTTTTAAGCATTTCAGAAGAGTCATGTGATTAACATTGGGACCCTGATAACTCGAATCTCGATATCTGGACACTCCGGGGAAATCGACAAGCCTGGCAAATTTCTTCCTCACGCTCATAATGAATTTTTGAGGGGGCTCGGGCCCCCTCAGGCCCCGTGGAGTCGGCGCCACTGAACAGTAAAATACAGTATGCAAGGCAATCCTTCCATGCAAACCACAAGGTCATAAAAATAGAGTACGGTGTTGCGGTGGATGTATCACTAGCTTTGCACTCCGTGGCCTCGGGTTCAAATCTCGACGGTGGCAAGGAATTTTCAGAGTTTGCCGTACTCCTACTTGAGTTTCCGTTGGTAGAAATTTCAAGCGTAACACTCCATCCATCGGACAGGACGTTAAGCCGTGGTCCCCTTGGCGCCTTTCGTTAGGAGAACTACTTTTGGGTTGAATAGAATTGGGACAGAATGTCTTTTGACCACTGTCATCACAGTTACCTCCGGCGTGTAAACCCGATTACTAAAACCGATACTAAAAATTTGTGGCTAATCGTCAAGTCAAAAAGGACTGTTTATTAGTCTTGCAGTTATTATTTTTGGAGAGTTACGTGCCATTAGTCTTTGAATTGCGTCACGATATCTACATAATACCCTACAAGCCAGCTCTAGGATGTTTGGCAGGGGGTGATTAATCACTAGAATTCAGTATTCAAGAGGATCTCCATCACCACGCGGTCATAAAAATATGACCTACAATAGCAAAAAGAGTCGTCCGAATTCATGCAAAGGCTTGCCAACGATTAGTGATTCCTTTAGTAAATGCATGCTAGGTTGGAACAATGGAATAAGATAAACATTTAATGATTTAACCTAGCGTAAGACGCCATTTATTTTATACACGTCATCTGCCGCTGTCCTTATTTGAACGAAAAAAGAATTGCATTTTAGATCTCTCTGTACTTCTGTCTATTTACTTTATTTCTTCTCGTGAACTCGTGTAGCATTGTGCAACGGTAAACGTACTCCGAGAACTCTACTTTTTCTACGCGCCTGTACATATTTCCATTCTAACTCGCTTAATATATTAAAATAGGGCATAAAGGAGTTAATTATGAAGCCGCTCTTCCATTTCTTACTACTAGCATCCCTTTTATGCCCTGTCTTGGCATGAATTTTTCTCTTTTCCTTCTTTTCCCTCATATTTTTTCGGCTTCGGTTCCGATTGAATTACGGTATCGATTAATTGAGTCATTTTGACTTATTGCTGCGAGGGTATGGGGTCGTTTTTATTCCGTCGTCGCGGGATAGCCGCCAGAGCACACCACGCATCTCGCGAACGCGGTCTGTTCTTTTTTTTCCGTTCTGTCTCTCTCTGTTTCCCGTTGGTGTTGAGAACGGTGGGTCCAGATTGAGTGTGCTGCCCTCTGTTTTATTGGAAGTTTCGAGAACGTCCGGAACAAAAGAGGAAAGAAGAGCGCAAACGAAAAAAATGCATAAATACCTATATACGAAGAAAACAAGTGAGACTTGTCCTGTCCTGAATTATTAATGAACGGCGCAGTAGACCTTTATTACGTAGATGGGACTGTGGGAATGGACGAATTTCCCATTAGCCAAAACTCAACACGCCCTCCTACCACTCAGACATGTAAGGACGAAGGTCAATGGAGTGGGGAGTTTGATGCTGGAGATAACCCTCGTCATGCCTCTTGAGTTTGGACAATATTTGGCGTTTCTGGAATTTTCCGGTTTGTTCTTCCCGATTCGGGCGTTTATTTTTGGCTGAGTGAGAACAAACAAGAAGAATATTCTGCATTTCTTGCGGTCTCTTCCAATGAAATGCGTCTGCCTCTTTGGTGACATTTAATATCTGCTGAGATACCTCGAGACGATCCGAAATATGCGGGTTAGCGAAATTAATTTACTTGCCAATTATTTTCCATGCGACGAGGAGTCTATTCAATACCTCGCTTGGTTATGGAAGACTAGGTACCTGAATTGGTACCTGCTACCGGCATCATAAAACCCAATGAAACGCAAGCACATATTTATTTAGAATTATTTTGAGACATTAATGTTGTTTATAATAAGTCGTTTTTGGACCACTAGAATTTCACATAAATCTTCGAAGAATGTAGACGCCTTGAGCATAATATAATGTGCGAGAAAACGGTGAGTATTTTTGATTGTGTTTAGTGATATTAAGTTTTTTTTATTTTTTAAAAATCTAGGAATAGTAAATTAATACGAACTTACTCGAACTGCAGCCATCTGGACTGGCGCGTGATCACCTCTTACTTTGTTTCTACTTTGAGCAAGTGAAAAGAATAATTGTGATATTTTGTCGACCCTAATTTTGATTTTTCTTTGCGTGAATACCCACAATAAAAGATAATATTTACAAGTAAACTTGATTTTCGAACTGCTTACGTGACTGCTTTCGTAAAGCAGTAATAAAAATGGCTGCCCGTTTGAAAGTAATAAAAATGTCCTCTAAATCTGTCACAGAATACTTTTTAATAAACTGCTCTATCGCTAGGCTTTGAGAAATTTTCCAGCATGAGAACGTTCTATTTAGTTTGCTGGCGACTGCTGCTGACATTTTGACTACCGTGACGGCGACATTAAGAAAATACGATCCCATTGTGCCTATGAAAACATTTTCCTTCATCTTGGTGCCATCCAACGCCTCGTTTGGGGAAGTACAGTGCGATTGCGATTCATTTTTAGGGATAATTGAATTTAAGAATAAGAAATAGGACTTTTTTGAGCTTCTTAATGCATGAATTTCTAATTTAAAATACGCCCAGATAAGCTACCGTGTTTAAACCCAAGTCTGAAATATAAGATGTTTTTTATGCGTTACGATGAAAGAAGCAAACACCAATTCCTCGAGTTTTCTTATGCCAGCGAAGAAATTCAATTTAATCCTCCTATTTGGAATATGTTTTTACAAACCGATCGAATTATTTAAGTATCGGTTATCATCGACCTTGCATAAATATGTTTTGTTATTGATAAAAAAATTGGAACGTCATAATGCTGTAAAGATATTTTAATAATTTGGCAATTTCTGGAGTAATAAGATGTACGAGAATACATGAAAATACTCGTCAAAGTTCCAGTCATTAGCTACTTTTTGTCTTGTTAAATCAAATGGTTTTCTTATTTATTGTCGCTTATTAGCCGTTTATGGTTCGCTTCTTCAGCACCGAAAAAGTGGATTGATATGTTTCGCCGTTGTAACTCATTCTCCGAGTTAGTCTTTTCTTACACCTGAGATCCTGAATTTATCGTTTTTATTTATTTACTATAGCATTCCAATCGTTTCAATGCATTAGTAAAATAATAGTTTCAATGTACACGAGAATTATGCAACTAGTGGTATGGTAAAATATCTGTTAGAGTAATTGGAATGTATGAACATGCGACACGCTTCAATAGTAACAAGCTTATCCATTGACGAAATGATTGTGATATTCTGAATGTATATTTTTTACTATACCCTTGGTTTCAGCACATTTATATTTTTGAACTCATTTTTGGCTTTTTTTGTTAATAACGCCTGTCACTGAGATCTGCGAAGAATTTAGATGGCTCGGGAACAATAAAATATGCAAGAAAATGAAACATCATGACAGAATGTTATTTATATTTCCAACCTCATTCATCCTTGCGCGTGATGAAATAAAACCGGAGCTGTAAAACGGCGATGACAGACTCTTTCTCATTCTATTTCGTACAACCCTGGCTCTTCCAGCTGTTAATAATGACACCAAGCGTCCCATTTTGGCATTATAGGATTTTTCAGCTTGTAAAATGAGCTCGGGAAAATACATTTTTCTCCCGAGGTGGAGGGAAACTGTCAAAGTAATATATAAACTGAAGTATTATTTATATATGACCTCTTTCGGCATTGAATAAATTTCATAATCTCACTCTAGAATAAAACTCCAACTAGAGTTATCAATGTGCCAGTTTATTTGACTAGTGTTACTTGCAAACTTAAAAATGATATAGACAAAAATATAATCCACTCTATTTGTACCTACGCTCTGAATGTTGACTGGACTTTTGGCCAATGTTGGTAAATATTTTTCTACAATGTTGTCTCATCTTACTTACTTACTTTGGTTTTATTTTACCTGGCTCAGATGAGACCACAATCCATCCCCCTCTTCCCCTGGGTCAGGGATCTTTTACAGAGTTTCAGAAATTTAAGAGGCAATACACATTTGATATGAGTTTTGCCACGCAGGCCAATCTCTTTCACTTTTGAGCTTATTGTAGTAGGCCTTTTGGACTTCCAGGTTGTGCCTCCCTCCTTCCACCAGTACACTCAGTCATCTGGCAACTATTATTTTGTGATGAGTAGAAGAGTTTGGAAACATTAATAGTTATTTAATAAGGTACTATATTAAATCTTAAATGAATTTATATTTACAACCTTGTCACCTGGTAAAAATGATTGAGAAGCCATATGTAATGGAAATTTAAATCAATAGGCAGTACAAAAATATACACCTGAAATCTGTATGCTTCCATATAATGAGTCGTTGTTATTATAACAGAATAATAATTGCATTGGACACTGCAAAAGTGATAGTCATTTTTGGATTTCAATATCTGAGATCCATTAAAAAAATGATATTACAAAATTGATAAAAAATATGAAAATCCTTTAAAAGTTTCTAATTTATATTGAAAAAATAATTATATGTTAAAAAAATTGTCTCATCTGTGTATGAAAGCATTTTATTTTTTCCTACTCCGAGGTCATCATATATGCCATAAGTGCAGTTGGAAGTTTTCAATAACGCGTTGCAATTGACATGCGAATGTAATAAATTACGATATGAATTTTTATTATCGTAACATTTATCCTTACGTATAAAAGACCTTAAAAGTTGTCACAATTTTGCTACTTTTTAAAGAGTTGTGGAATTTATTGCCGTTGAACATCAACTTGGAATATTTAAAAAAATTAATCTCTCGGCAGAATTCGGTTGGCAAAATCATAACAAAAGTTGATGAATGTATACCAGATTGAAATATGAGAGGTAGTGAAAATTCATAAAATGATTGAGCGTTACAAAAAACAACATGAACAAGAATAAAAATTTCAACAATATTTGTTCATCCCAGGAAAAAAATCACCGGACCGATTCCGTGAAAGTGATTGAAAAGATTAATTTTGGATCACTTTAAACTCGGGAAGTCCTTGATAGTTTTGGGCGTGTTATTGAATGTTGCATATGTATACATAGGTTCTAGCTTCAACAAAATGTGTCCACCCGAAGAAATTATCTCAGATGAGTGGACCCATTCTTATGGTGAGTGAAAATATTACTTTTGGATGTGTTGAGTTTTGAGTCCTTCATTGTTTGGGGCGTATTCTTGCATACTTTTAGCATAAAACCGTAACTGAATTTTGGTACAACGAAATGGCCCATAGATGGCGGTAGAGAGATATATGTATAGAAAATTTCTCAATATTTCTCTGCATCGCTCTATTCCTTTCTTATTTCCTCCGAGCGCATTCGTCTATCTTTTCCTTCCAGGGGCGGGCCCCCTGCCGATCATAGTCCAAAGCCATCATCCAAAAGGAGGAGAGAACGAACGGCTTTAGAGAAGAGCGAGATTTGCTTCTTTTTTTTCCTTCTGCCTCCGTTCGTATCGTTTTGATTTTCCGAGCGTTCGCTCCACGGGAGGAGTCGGCAAATAAACCGTTTCGACGATGACTGAAGTTGGAGATGGGATTGTGATCGCGCTGGCTGGCAGGGGGATTTCCCCAATCCTCTGCGTCTTTAAAGAAGGAACGAATGAATATATATAGAAAAAAAACTCGGGGAAGGGATGAAGTGTTGACCAAACTCCTCCCGCCTCCTCCCGAACTCCCCTCCGCATCCCTCGCAGTCGCCCCTAAGCCCTCCATACCCCTCTCTCAATTCTGTATTTCGACCGACAACACTGCCAGACGCTTTACCCCTTGAGTACGTATATTTATTTACTTGAGTACCTGCATATATATGTGTAAAAAGACGATTGACTATTCGTCATTCATGTCAAAATTCTAAGCTCACAACTAAACGGATAGGAATGGCATTGAATTCCCCTCTCCAATTACTTTCCAATTTATGGTGCGCTAAGTGTGTTGACGAATGAGGTGTCATCAATGACGCCTTTAATGAGAAAGAGAATAGTATGCATATTTTATAAAAAAAAGAATATTTATTCTCATAATCCTCCATTGCACTCACCTTAATTGTAATTGAAATAGTGTAATATGTATTTGTATTAATTAATATTACTGGTTGTCAAAAGAATATTAAAAGAAAAGATAAGACTTCCAAAGTGTTATGATGGAAAACAAGATATATCAATATTCGTTCCACTACTCTATGCAATGTTTTTGCGACTGCACTATTGGGGATACAAATCGCCCCTGACCGTGAACATTTTATTTTTCCCCATTCAAACCAATAGATAAGATTGAAGGAACAAGAGCAGAGTCAAGATCAGCTGTTTTTCAACACACCTCTCCAATGGTCAAAACATTCCACACAGCGATCCCTTTGAACCGTAGTCGAGCAGACACTTCTAACGGAATGGATAGGATCAAACAGAAAATCAATACTAAACGTATCCTTTGTAAAGGCTTAAGTCATCTATCACACGAAGATGAAAAAGGCAAGGAAACTTTGTAAGTACAAGATCGATCTGAGAAACTTGAAGAGCCCTAAGCTGCGGTGATTTGGGTACCATGAAGTTGAAAGTACCACACACAGACACACACTTTGCTGAAGGATGAGATGCTAAATGTAAATAAAATAACGCTTTCAAGGTTTGTTGTATATATTTACCTTTCACCCAGTTCTGGCCTAGAAAGCTACTTTTCTTAGGCTTATGATAACGAGAGTGATAAATGAAATCATTACACACACGAAAGATCATTAATGAAATGAAATAGGTGGTATTTACAAAAATATTGCCGCACATATATAAATGGAAAGAATATGTTGGAAGATTGGATAGAGTTAACTTAGTAAAAGTCGTCAGAATTATCAAAAAAGAGGAAAAATATTAGTGGGACATTCAGACATAACGCCTCATTAAAAAGGATTAGAATTCGTGAAGCCGCAAAATTTTCATTCCACTCCGTCTACATCTATATAACACCCAGGAAGCCTCTATAGGCGTATGGCAGGGGGTTTTCCCTTAGGAAATAAAAAGGAATTGGTGTAACGACGTCCCGTCTAATATTTATTCAAGTCCTTTATTGCTCGGGGAAAAACGAATTCCCATACAGGCGAAATTCTTAATTCATCGTTTCTGTCAGACCTGGACATTTGGCGGCTTTCTAATAATATGATTCATCCTGTCGCGCTGAAATACAGATACCTATTCTTAATTGCTCGATCAATTTTAGATTAGCGATTAATAGCTACCGAGTGTCTAGCAGCTCCCAGCTTTAACTTCTTTGCAACACATTCTATACCCCCGCAGCAGTTTTTGACCAATCGCGCAAATAAACCGTTGATCTATCGCGACTATAGCGACTGTAGCCCTATGATAAACAAACTCTCAGTTATATACATAGGGATAGATGTAACTCTCCATTCCCTCACGGCCTTGTGTTCCGCCATGCGATGTAGGGCGGAAGGACCAGTGATTTCCACGCCCTCCCTCGGGAAGCGCCTTCGATTTCGTGCTGCCTTCCGTTCCGTTTCGATCTGAATATTAATGAAATGAGGGATGAGAGGGGAGGGGATGCCTTCCTTTCGCTCCTTTTCCAAGTGTTTATTTGCGTTGGCTTAAGAGTTGGAGAGCAAGGAGAAAAGTCGGGTCGGAAACGGGTGAGTATGAATAACTTTTTTTTTAAGCCGGAAAATTCAATTAAGAATAAAAAAAATTTCGGGTAAGTGTTGGGAGGGGAGGAGGGGAAAAAGGTTGGAGTCGATTAAGTGGCCAAGAGTTTGTTTCGTTTACGGATTGGGGGAGAGCAAAAAATGCGCCGGAAGTGATCGGGGGTCGTCTAAGTCGTTTTTGTTTTATTTTTCAGAGAATGCCAGAGATAACACAGGAAAAATTCGATGAAGCCTGCAGAAGTTGCATGGGGCTGAGGATGCATCTAGGCGTTTGTTGGGAAACCTGGACTGAATAGTTCAATCGAATGAAGGAACCTTTTCCCATCTAGAAAATGGGTATTTTGTCACCTTCGGGCGGATGCTATCTGAGGGCTTAATGCCCTGTGTTCTCATACTCCTCGAATACTGCTGCGGTATCTACTC
Organism: Ischnura elegans; assembly: GCF_921293095.1. Classification (NCBI taxonomy): domain Eukaryota; kingdom Metazoa; phylum Arthropoda; class Insecta; order Odonata; family Coenagrionidae; genus Ischnura; species Ischnura elegans. The sequence continues at coordinate 11,858,110 of NC_060250.1, read as the reverse complement.
CTCTTCCCGTCTCTCCAACTTGAAAATTCTCGAACGATCAGTTAATTTCTTCATTTCACTTGTCCGACACCGTGGTTCTAACCTCTGAAGTGCTTCTCGCAATGATATTATATCTATTTTTCATTTTCCCCACTATCCACCCGTGTGAATATTTATGATCTTTCTTTCATTTACCGATCGTTTGAAATGCTTCCATTCTTTTCACACTTCCAGTCTTTCGCAAAAATTTCTTTGCGCCTTTCGTGATAATCACCAACTAAACCAACCTAAATTCTGTATTTCTCTCTTCCCAGAGATCACTTTCTATTACAGAATTCCTACCTTGTTCAATACCAGTTCGTCCACCCACCTTTGTCTAGATCTCTCGACGTATTTTGAAACATTGAAGATGCAGCTTCAAAAAGCAGTCTTCTCGTCAGTTTATATTTTATATCATTTTTAGTTTTTTTAGGGTTTATATTTGTTGAAGGTGGATGTTATAAGTTTTATACTCAATTTAAAGGCCAGCTCTGTTGCTTTTAATCATTTAATGGATAAAATTAAGCGATAAACAGCTGTAGGGATGATATCGCTCATGTACAAGAAAAACGTCACAACTCAAAAATTTTCAAATTTGGTTTGGTAAAAGCCCTCACCTTTACCGTAAGTTTTTTTGTAGAAAACCGTCACGAGTCTACTTAGACTGTAGTCAGTTAATTGTATAAAAACGTGACAACTCAAAAATTTTCAAATTCTGAGTTGTGGTTTCTTTTTGTGCATGAGTGATGTAACAGCTGTCATGGTAGGACGATGTCGAATAAACCTATACTAAATCGCTTACAAAGGAGATACTTTTCCATTTTACGGACAATGAATAACGTATTCAACAATCAACACAAGAGGAAAGGAAATGGCCGGCAAGTAGCCAGGAGGATAAGGGGACTTGAGGGGCTGCAGTCGACCCTCCCCCCCCCCCAACTTTTCCCCTAGTGACGATTACCTGCAATATATCTACTGGGGAGACCTTTGGCACAGGGTCAATCATCAGGCACTCCTGTTTTCGATTTAGTAGGTACTAATTAACTTTCAGAATTGAGCAAACGGAATATATAGCTGAAACAAATTTAATGAAATTCATATTTTTCCAATGCGTGGGAATTCAGAACAAAATAATAGTGTGTGCAACCCGTATAACACCTCAGCTCTCCCCGATTCGAATTTCTGGCTAAGTCCTTGGCAAATAGCACTGCATTTCAAAATCAATCAGGTCTTACTGATTAATTTTCGGTTCAATGTGTATGCTGATTGATTAAGAGTCCCATCATCATTTTGGGGATTAGGAACTATATGGAAAGTTGTTCAAACTGGAGTATTCAGTTCCATAAATCGTTTCCGTTAGTCGAAGCATGCTTTCTATCGCGTCATTCTTGAAGCAGTGAGGTCATACATGTAGATTCCCCTCCAAGACTCATGCTCTTTGCAGGATTGAAATTCTTCTCCTCTTTGAATGTACTAATTATTTTAGAACGCTACGGCCTTCACCACGCGAGAGGCTTAAGTCTTCAAACTCGGCGCGAAAGTATCAACCGATGACGATATTATTATTTTGACCCCTGTATCTTAAAAAATTTCTGCATTCCCATATTTTTGATTCGTAACCGTTGAGAGGATAAATGAAAAATTTCTGGCTCCTCCGATTCAAAACCCTCATCTTCATACGCATCTTTAATCCGTTTTCAATAATGAAGGCGTCAAATATGATTTCTCAGAAATATTCTGCCTCTTGCTTTATAGTTCTAATAATTTTTGCTACGGTAACTCTATCCATTCTTCAGTTGCGTTGTTTCCATTCACATCTGTGCGTCCATTTTATTTATATCTTGAATTCCAAACTGTTGCGGCATGCTAATATTTATGTTTCTTATTTGTACGGTTCTCAGTTATTATTCCTGTTATGTGAAACCAAGGAAACGTAGCTTTCGAGGCCAAAACTGGAATATAGGCATAATTATGGTATTTTTTCAGTGTCTTTTTAAACTTAAATTTAGCATCACGTCCTTAATAAAAGTGGGTGTCGTAGGTTGTTTGCTACTTTCAACTCAACGGGACTCAAGATAAGACTAAGCTGTAGACCGTGGCTTAAGGCTCCGCAAGGATCTCAGATCAATATCTTACTTAAAGGAAGTTTCTTTACCTATTTCATCTTCGTGCGATAGGTGGCTTTAGCCTTTTTAGAGGATGCGTTTAAAATTTATATCCTGTTTTATTCTAACCAGTCCGTCAGGCGTTCCTCCCCGACTAAATTTCAAAAGAATTACTGGAGGGAGTGCTTTGACCATTGGAGTGGTGAGTTCAATAGCAGCTGAGCTCAACTTTGCTCTTGTTACTTCGAGCCTATGTTCTGTTAAAGGATAAAAAAGACTTTAATGGTCAGAGGCGATTTGTGTTCCGTCTAGTGAAGTGATGAAAACGTATGAAAAAGTAGTGGAGTGAGTGTTGATAGTTCCTGTCTTCCATCATGACAGTCATGATCCGCGGGGCTATGGATTTTTTCCTATCCACCTCGCTTTCTATCTCTCTCTCGGCGTCTTCTTTTTCAACGGAGCTGTCAATCTGCGTACGAGAGAGCCGTCTCTCTATTTGGAAGCCATCGCGTGAACCATTATGTCGCCACGTAGAATTCAATCCCTTGGAAACCTGATTTTTGTTGCCACTTCATACACATCTTTAATTCGTTTTCAATAACGACGATGAATTTTGAGCGATCCATTTATTATAATACTTTCAATGTAATATTTGCAAGCACGATGAACAATTTTGAAAAGTCAGGAATAAGATAGTTTGAATGGTCACGAACCAGGAATTTTGGTTAATAGCCCTGATATAGTTCTCAGTAAAATTCGGATCGCTCTGACCGACAGCGACGTGAGTGGCGGCTTTTGATAACCCTTTCGAATGCACGGCGTGTGACTTTACTCATAAAAGCGGACTGGACAATCCTTTAGTGCAATTCTCGCGGTATCAACATTTAAACGAAAATGATGGAGAAGTGATCTATGATCCGATCCGCTATGATCCGAAATAACCCATGGGAGCTGCTCAAGTCAGACACGCCCGAGCCCTTTGAATATGGCCGACTCGTACCTATGGCAAAATGCGCGAAATTTGATCGAACTAATAATGGATTTTGAGATAAAAAACTGTCGACTGGATCCAATCAATTTATCTTTCAAGTCATAGACCTCATCCGAAGCGTATGAGCTGGGAAAAAAATTCAGAGTTGCGTCTAACTCCGAAGGCCTCCTTCAAGATGGCCAAATGCGCAATGTCTTGGCTTCACATGGCGAGGGGTATTAACATTCTATATTTTATAGTTTATTGGGTTTTGAAGCATTGAGGTTTCTTGAGAGGGCTTTAGTGCACATAATTGAAGCCAGGAGAATCTTGTTATCGGATAAGACGCCAATTGTGACCGACCGCGTCTGTTGCATTTTTCGTAAGCGTGCGTGTTAAATAAATTGTCACTGCGACCCGAGACTGCAGAAGAATTCATAAGGCACATTGGAGTTTTAAATTGATGAACTTAGTGGATGATTACTACCCTTAACAAGCAATTGAAAGTATTCATAACATTTTTAGAGACACAACCTTCGTCTGGTCTGTGTTAAAATGTGATTGGCATACTGCCATAAGAGAAACTATTGAGTTTTCGTAACCATATCAGTCATAAGAGCCCTTTTCTTCCTGCTTTTATTCCAGCTGAGATAGAATTAAATTGCTTCCAGTGCTTAAATTGTTTTTGCCAGAAATGTAAATATGCCGAATGGATGTGATAAATATAATTTAAGGAGTGAGTCATTTATAGTAGCAAACAGACCTAAGTTAACATTATATAAACGCTGTTATCTTTACATGGGGCCATAGTTATTCCATTTACTGCCCGCTAGAATTAAACAAATAAATCCTCAAAGGCAATGTTAAGAATTGATAAAGACTGGCTTTTCTCACAAGAAATAATTGAAAATTTATTTTGATGTTAGTTATTTAACACACTCATGTATCACTAACTGCATTATTATTTTTTAATTGGCATACATTTTGTTATTTGATGGTGGCTCAATTCTGGTCCTATGACCTTGAAGACCACCTGAAGCTCCTTCTCTTGTTATTTTTTTGTATTCAGATGCACATGAACATGAACAGAATGTAGGAGTAAATAAATTATTATTATTATAGAACAATATGGTGTACCCTTTGCTTCACCTGCCAACAATAGACAGTATAGCTTACGCCTTCTCTTGTACGCTCTGCTTTCTTTTCTATTCGCCTCCTTTTCTTACCTAACGTCTTCTTTTTCGACTGTGCTGTCAATCAGCACATGCGACTGAGAGAGCCGTCTGTCTGTTCCAAAGCCGTGGTGCGGATTAAGCGTTCATTTCAGCAACGTGTTATAGTTCCATAGAAGTGCTGCCACGTGCTGAACACGAGGCTTAATTAAACTCCGTGAGTTTCGTCCTTTTGTGCGGATTTCATTTTATGGGACGTCATCGGAGCGTTATTCGCAAGAGCAGATTGCATTCCATCGTAGAATTACGTCATCGTATTAGCTGGTCCATTGCCTGGAAATGAAGCATAACGCAGTGCGTCAAACCTTTTAGATCCCAGAATCATATCGCGCGAAGGACTAATAAATATTAGACCGTATCCATATCCTCAAATTATCATTGTTATTTTTTTACGTTTTCACTGATTTTTTTCTGGTTTTAGGCGTGGTACGGGAATCACTAAGCACTCTCGTCTTTTTAATCTGTGTTGAAAAAATTTCTGAAAGTCCGACTTTTAAAATTGCTGCTTTTTGTATTGTAATGAACAAGTTTTTCGGCAGTCCAATAGTTTTGGATTGAATAGATGGATTGAATGAGGCACTACTGTGGCAGAGATAATTATTGGTATTATGTGTACTTTATCTGATTTCCATAATCTCTTAATTTCATCTATGAGTTCTTCATACTTTTCCATTTTGTTGGTGTAGGCTGTCGTGATGTTATGCGAATCAGGTACGGCAATGTCTATCAAGTACGTTTCATTGTGAATTTTATCTTGCATTACTAGATCAGGTCTATTGCTATGGAATGTTTTATCGATGATAATTAATCGGTCATAATTATTATTATTATTATTGAATTGTTACAAGTAGCCCAAAAGCCTGGTGTTAACATGAACATACGTTGCAAAACCATTGGAAACATCATAAGAAACCCTTGTTCCCTATTTCATCAGCCGCTTATTAAAAATATGCAAATTTTTCAGGAAGGGCTCAAATACTTTTGCTCGTACGTCGTTCCAGTCCCTTATGGTCCTATTCGAAAAGGAGAACTGCTTTGCATTTGTCCTTTTTTGATCGGCACTTTATCTTGAACTGGTGATTATTTTTCCCCAACAAATCTGGGTTTCTCAATGTACTTTCCAAACTCCTTCCATCAGGGGCGCAGCTAAGAATTAAGGCTAGGGGGGGTTTTAGGCAAAACTAATACTTCGGGGTGTGGGGGTATTGTGTACCTGCCAGGGTAAGCAGGAGTTGCGGGGGGCCCTCCTCCAGAAAAAAATGAAGACTAATGGTTCAAAATGGTGAGTTTTAAGGCTTTCTGAGGGATACATGATTAATCCTAATGCTATTCTATAAGTAATACTGTACCAATGAAGTAAAATGGATTAAACTCAATAATTTCACTGAGCTGTGGGGGGGGGGGGGGTGGTTATCCCCAAACCCCCCCCCCCCTCGCTGCGCCACTGCCTTCCATGCTTTTTCCCCACTCATTATTTTAAACATGCCACATAGCCTGCTCCTTTTCCTCCTATCCTGTAAACTCTCCCACTTCAGAACTCTGAGCATTTATGAAACGCTCTCCGTTTTCTTGTGCTTTCCCAACACATACCCAGCAGATTTTCTCTGCACCTTCTTCAATTTCTTCACTTCTCCTTTATAATGTGGGCCACAAACAGGAGATGCGTACTCTAATGTTGGCCGTACTAGAGTTGTATAGGCCATTTCTTTAGTGGCTCTGGTGCTTCCTCTGAGGTTTCTCATCACCCAGTGCAATATTTAAACGATTTTTTGATCGCGTGTTCGACATTTAAACCCCATCCTCAAATCCGGGCGGGCATTCCAATTAAGGTGCACATCGTTCGTTTCGTTGGAGGTGGAGTGCCAACCGCAACCCGTTTCCTGGTTCCTGTGTAACAGTACATGCAGACACCCCCCCATTCACTTAGTGATTGAACCATAAGGTTGTTTTGAATCGTGAGGATAGAGCTTCCCCCCGGGATATGCCACAGTTTTGTGGCTATCACACTTCAGGGTAGGGGAACCAGACATTTTCCCTTTACCACCTCGTACAGCGGATGAGTATTACTTTGAGGAGAATTTACTCATTCAGTAAATCCTGCAGTGTAGCGATGCATCCTGACTGAATCATACTCAAACTTTCATTTTTGTTCTCAATATTTCTTTGCTGAATTGTAATTACAAGCGGGAGCGGTCTTTCTAGGTCGGCTGGTCGGCAATCGCCGAGGGCCCAGAGTTAGGGGCCCCCCACAACACTCGCGTCTATCGTATTACGCATGTGAAAGGTGTCATAAAAAGCTATAGATAACTTGAAACAAAGTTTGTTTGCAATTATAAAATTCTACCGTTTTATCAGTTGATTTTTTACCACATACACAGCGTAAAAAGATTATATAAAAATAAATAAAATAAAGGCGTGAGAAGAATGAATAGTACCTGATGATTTTTTGAAAGGGTTACTCGAAAAGGTTATTTTAGAGGTATTTAAAATTCAGAGTAGTGTCAAGGAACAAATTTAGTAAAAAGATAAAAGAACCATAATACATTACTATCTAATAAGCTGCAAAATTCTCACTTTTCATATTATTTTCTCTTACGAAATTGATATTTTTATCAACTTTTCTCTAGTTTTAAAAGTCAGGATAGCTTCAAAATCCATTTGAGGCCGTGCAATTTCCAAAAATTTCCCGAATGAGTAAGTAAGGTTCAGGCTTCCTCTGATTACAAGATAGATTAATTAGGAATACAAGAGTGTTTCTTTCGTATTAAAAGAACCTTATCACTCTAGTCTTTGAAATCAAATGCGCACGAACTGCTTTTTATGCCAATATCGTGATCTTTTCTGGGGAAATATCTCCTTCCGATTTTTGCGATGCAATAATCTTTACTTCACATTTTTAATAATTTTTACTCCACTACTACAAATGAAACCTCTCAGGTCTCAGATTTGCATAAATAGTCAAAAAAGCGATGGAGTAAAACGCGTTTAACAAAGTAAAATTACTTGTGCGCATGTTACTCAGGATACTTGAAGGTAAATTTAGTTCGTCTAGCCGGGTCCAAACTGTTGACTTTATTTTCCTCACTGCATCACGTAATTTTCGGCCAGCAATCAGTTTCCTCGTTCCCGACTGCGCATCAGTTGAGTTGCGTGCGTCCATATTTTGAGCCTTTTTCCTCCGGCAGACAATTTTGGTACTCGTGCGTGCGCGATTTGGAAGAAGCGTGAAATAATTCAATTCCTCTTCCTCTGCGGCAGTCATTTGCTCTTCACGCTCCGTTGTGAAGAGCGTCGGCCATTTGGCGGGCAAGCTGCCTTTTTGAAAACGAGTTTCGACAGCATGATCCATTAGCATCGCATCCTCCCTCCCCGTGAAAATGGGCGCAAAAAGAGATGTGCCATCGGGACGACCTTCCTCTCCTGCTTGCTTTGCTCTTCTTGCTTAATACTCGCTTTCGCGGATTTCGACTGCTTACACATTTCACTGCATGAGTAGGCGTACCCTTCAGCCACTCCTAAAAGTTTCCTATCTGTTAAACTGAATAGTCCGTGATGAGAGGATCGGACCAAACCTTTTCTCTTGTTAGCTCGTTCCGTTATGCTCATTCGGAATGTTTGGAAACCAGAGTATAGCGCGTTCTTCCATCACCATAAAATGGTGGCCATTTTAGTGCTGTGCGGCTCCAAGGGCGTTTAGTGCCTGAACTAAAGTCGCACCTGCAGGTATAGTTGAAAGTCGGGAGCAGGGGAAAGTGCTGTATAAATAGGCTATACATGCCTGCACTTCCAGTTCCGTGCTCTACTTGCTTCAACAGTCATTTCTCTCGAATTAAAAATCCTCATCATCCTAGTCTTTGAAAAAAGTGCGCGCGAACTGCTTTATGCCAATGCTATGATCACTTCTTCAGGAATATTTCCCTATAGTACCTTCTCGTCAAAGTTATTCAAACCATTTATTTCAACTGGATAGGGAATTTAGACGGAAATAACTATGGCCAGAACTTTAGTGATCTATTCTACCAGCAATTAAAATACTTTAATGTTGTCTTTCCTAGCGCAATTCTAATACTTGCGTTGGCGGGAAAAAGAAGTAATAAGCGAATGAATATTATTGAAATATTGAAAACGTAGAAACATCACAAGAAATAATTAGGGAAATTGCTGAGTATATACAGTAATTTAAAAAATTATTAGGATCCAGCCTCATGCTCCATTTACCAGCTCAATGGGGACAAGTCCATAAAAAATTGTACGGTTGGCACTCAATATGCAAGAAGTGTGCCTATCCTCTGGATATCTCCTTCATCTTTCATTCGGTTTAAGGGTCCCTACGTTTACTTTTTGGCTTTCAGTAGTGCGTAAGAAAGAGACGACGGTAAGCCGAGGTTAGAATGTGTATTTGGTCGCGAAAGTTCTTTTACCTTGTTGTACGAGTTCTAGTTCAAACAATGACAGTTGTTAAATCATTGTGAGATTTACTACTTCTGGCTGGTGCTAACGAAATTCTTGAGATAGTGCTAATTTAATCATAAATCATCGCTAAATCTAATCTCCGAATTTTAAAAGTTCCATAATTTAGTTTTGGAATAATAAAAAATGAAAATACAGTTATTTCATCGTAATGAGAAATGTGTGAGACTATCAAGAAAGGACATGAACAATTCAAGAACGCTATTTTTCATAATCGTTTTTGAGGATAACAAAACGAGTAGGCAAATATTTTATCCACTCAAATACGTCATTATTAAGTGGAAAATGGGGTTAAACTCTAGCGAAAAGAACCTTAGCAGTTCATGGAAAAATTTTCCATTCCGAATCATTCCTTTTACTGGTGGAGACAGATTACTCTCAAACCCTACCTCGAATACTGCATGGTGTCGTTGTCCGCCTATTTTTTTTCGCAACCATGCCTCCCTCCGTTCCGCGATTAGATGAGAGAGCCAATCCAACTCCACAGCCGTCGATAAACTAATCAGTCCGTGTGCGCCGCCGAGAGATGTGATGTTTGGGCGAGGGTCTGATTGGCGGGGAAGACTTAGCGATGGGACGCAGAGAAAGATGTGGGCGGGCGGAGGTGGAATTCCCATGTTGGAGGCGGAATGCGGGCGGTGTTGGTGGTGATTGGTCAACTGGGGCGGGGCGGGAGGGATGCATTGTGATAGCCACTCAAATATCAATCACCCATCGGAATCTATAATTAGATTTATCGCTTCCATCCCTCGATCCATAACCACGCGGCGCTGCTCCCGGCACATGAGTCGCCTCCGCTGAGTGTGTTTGTGAGTCTAGTTGCCATGGCATCGTCGAGGGTATTGGTTTTTTCGTGAGAATAATGGGACATGGATCTTTCTAACTTCTCTTTTTCAATCTACCCGAATTTCCCCTGATTTCCTGTCTAGACGTTTAAAAGTTTCCCATCTAAACAGTTAAAAATGTGAGATTCGTTGTCTCGTGCGTGACCTCATAGAATCGACTTAACATGAAATGTAGAAAAGAAGAAAATGAATGAAATGTAGATAATTGCATGGCTTTATATCATTCTGTATCTTAGATGCAAAATCTTCAGATGATGACGAACCAAGTAGAGAAATAGGTCATTAAGTATCAAATTTATGTGAAATTATAAATGTTTTTACATTTCAATATGAATGCAAGAGTTTTATGGAAAAATGCATGTATATAAGTTTTGAAATAAATTCGCATAATGAAATATAAATTCAAGTACTGCTAATTACTAATAGGGCAGAAATAAGTACTAGCTATTGGCTCCGATTTGATAGTACTCTATGCCTCTAAGCCAGGATGGCAACCTAATGCATCACCTCGCATCTCGCCGTGGCACCGCCTCCCTCTAGCCCTTCAAACCTAGCCCTTCCTCCTTTTCATTGGACCTTTGGAGTTTATCTCACTCCTGACCATAATATAATTTCGTTGACCTTGCCAAGGCTATCAGTCCCAATTTTTATTTAAGCTGACATTTCCCTGACCTCCAAAACTTCCCTGACCGGTATAAACCCTGAGGGAGAGGGAACAAGCCATACTCTGCACTATCATCACAATCCCAAATCAAAATCCTCGGAGTGCGTGGTGGTCCAGGAAAATGAATTGGCCGCCCTACTCTGTATGTATGAAATTCACACGCTTGTGGCCTAGTACGAGGCAACTTCAACCCTCAAGTAAAAAACATTCGGGTTAATTAACTGTGTGATAAATCCCTTATAACTTTGTCATGCTAACTTTCATTCAATAGTCCCCCAAATTATCTACTCTACGAACGCACTACATTGCAGATGTGTGTATAGCCAGAATGTGTTGTGCAATACTATTTTTAAAAAGACTTCTGAAAATTGTTTCCTCCATGAGAAATACTTGCGTTTGTCTATCGTCACCATTGAATGAAGGAATTAAGGGAAACAATAGCTATATTTTCAATTTTCGAATGTGTTATTTTAATTCGGAAATAATAACTATGAAGGTGCGTATAAAATTTAGATAGTGTCTACCTTTTTTCCTCAAAATTCATTCCATATTTCTCTTGGAAACAGTCATTGGGCCATGTAATCCCTTAGAATTACACGTAGTCCTATGAGGGTTATGAGTTGTATTGTTGCGATCTCGAGTTTCCCACAGGTAGTTGCTTTTCTATAATTATGAAAACGAAGCATATCAGAGAGAAAAAAGAGCGAAATGTACGTGTCTATAAATGGTTATATGATTATTTAGTATGGAATATGTGCTTATATTGTTTCATGCAACCTGGTTGCAGAGTTTTAGCCGTAATTTGGACCAAAAATAAGCCTCTGGAGGAAAATTCTGGAGATGAATTTCACTGACGGAACGCTTAGTGGACTCATAGAGGCTTGCCATGCACTAGTAAGGATTAAGAAAGGTAATGTGAAGGAATAGTCTGTCGATGACGGTGAGGAAACTTTGCGTACAAAAGAGAAGTAATTTAAATGATAATGGATGGTATTTTTTTAATTTACTGAAATTAAAAGGGGAACAGAGTTGATGAGGAAGTATCAAAATTCAGTTGAGAGCCGACTTCAGGACGATTAAAATTATTCATTTGAATCAAGAATATTCCTGATAAGTTTCATTGTAAAATATTGCTGAAAGCTCTTTCGCATTTGTTTTTGGAAAATACGAAGTCGAAGGTATGACAGAATATGAAGAGCAAAAAAAATTTCTTGACCATTTTAATTGATCCCTGGAAATTGTAATTTAAATTTTAATAACCTCTTCTGTTCTTGTATCAAAAGAAGATTTATTAATGCAATACTTCTAACTCAAAGGGAAGATAGTTTTTCCTAAAGATGACACTGACGACAGTTACGGTAGGGAAGAGAATTCTTTGCTTATACATAATAAGTTTTTGAAGAACTTAATTTTTATTGGAAGCAGGCAGGGAAAAAATATAAGAGGAAATTACGAAATGTCGTAGATAAATGAAGGTAATCCCTTTCGCGCTAAGGTTGACGCTATTGTCTAAAACGGCTCTGCCATAAAAATAATTTTTAATCAACCTAACCAATATTGTCCTATTGATAGGAGAATATATTTTTGTCCCATCGTGATTTCACGCAGCGCGTGCTCAGAGGGAAAGATACGTTCGTTAAAACCGTTATCTAAAAGAGAGATAGAATTTTGTTCGCTTTAAATTTGCTTCTCCTTCTCTGAATTTATTTTCTAACTATTTTTCTTCCCGGCAAGCAGTAGTCACATTTGAAATCAAGTGACAGACTGTAAGTATTTGAATGCATGATTTGATGAGAGGATGTGATCATTAATAGAAGATTATAGGAATGGAAGATCTCAACAAACATTCGATGCGACAAAGGGAATGAGTGCGAGTATAAAGGAGCAGGGAAAACAGAGAAGAAAAGAGAATTGAAATAGGGAAAATATTAGTGGAATATCGTCGGGGGGATCTTAATAGTCCCTGAACTATTGTATTATTTGCTTACGTGAAATTTATACGTGTGTGTCCAAAAGCAAATGAAAATTGAGAATTAAAAGTCTCCAAAATCGGTTTTCGGTTGGCATAGCAAATATTATTTGGGAGGAGAATTTCCCCCCTCGAATAGGTCAAGACACGTTCTCTCTCCCAACGATGGTTGCCTATCCAACCGAAAAACCGATTTCGGAGACTTAATATTTTACTGTTAATTGGCATTTGGACATCCACTCATAATGAAATATGATTTAATGCTTTCCCGGCGAATAAGTGCCGAGTGCCAAGACGGTACTTGAAACGTTGGCCGATATTAAAAGATTAACCCGGTGGGAATCCCGAGAAAAGTGTACCCACATCCACTAATAAATTTCACGTGAGCAATACCACCTAATTTTGGTTATTTCTGATTATTTAACTCTGTTGGGAACGTTAGGTAATCTCTTTCGTGCTAAGGTTGACACTATTGTTTAAAACCGTTCTGTCAAAAAAGAAAGACACAAATCACGCTGCTTTTTTTACCCCTTAATTTATCCTTAAGTGTATTTTTGGAGAATTTTATTTTTAATCACCCTAACCAATGATGTGCTATTGTTGGGAGACTATTTTTTGTCCCCTCGTGATTTCACAAGCCGTGTGCTCGGAGGGAAAACTTAGTTCGTTAAAACCGTGAAAAAAAAAACAAGTTGGTTCGTGGTCCGGTGCCGATGGATCCACTTCACCCTTTTGCCCGTGAATTTCCGCGCTCGCCGCTGTGTGCATAAACTCAGACACGTGAGGAGGAGGGACTCCGTTCAGCAGCTGGTGGCGTGCATGCTCACGCAGAAGTTTGGCGCGGCGAATTACCGCACCACTGCTGCGGTGCATCATGGGAACATATGGCGCGTCGGAAAATGCAGGCGGACCAAAGAGTGGCCGGCTGGTATGCAGTGCGCGCCATTCTCAAATGTATCACTTCACTACTATTGTTCTTGGTTTTCCAGAAAAAAGAATCCTCCGATGTTGATTTGATGCGGTTTATGCTCCTTTTTTTCCTAGCTGAGAATCGCAGTGTGCAGTTCATTTTTCTTCCATTCCCAATGACGTTGGATGAGCCCATTCCATCCTACACCATTATCTCTAATACATTTATCACACTAATACATTTATCACTCTAATATATTTATCACTGTAATACATTTATCACTCTAATACATTTATCACTCTTTCATATTTCTCTTCACATCCGCCACTGTTCTGATTATTGTATTAGATAATTTTTTTCCCTTTATCAAAAATACAGAATGGCTGCGGGGTAAAATCTCCGCCAGTCAGACCAAAGACTTGCGGGTTCGAGTCCCGCCTGGTTAGGTTGCTCCTATCCAGACCATGGAAGTTCGCGTACGGTTTTGTGCTGGCTTATTATAAAAACGGCGCTTTGAAGGCTAATAAAGTGCTGCTTGTGGTGGTATAGTCATACATAAATAAATAAAGGGTAATATTTGAAAACATTATATGGGAATCTAGTTTCATCATCAGCAGCCGTCAATCCTGATATTAGTTTGAGGCAGCTCTCCACTCAATACTCCATTCGGCTAATCCATTAGTATATGCTAATTACTTCTAATTAACACAATTTATATCTATGTATTCCATCAATGGCATACCTCGGTGGCGCCGGGGTAAGTCCCCGACTGCTAACGTAGAGGTCGCGGGTTGGAATCCCACCTGGGTGGATTGACCACCATCCAGGGCATGGATGTTTGTGATTGTTAATCAAGTTAATAGTAAGAGAGGACAATGTTGTCCTAAATTCGCTTGAAAATAAAAACGAAATTTTTATTTTTATTACCCCTGCCGCTCCAACTGTCCTTCAACGATTATTTTCATCACACCCTCGTATCTCATGGTGAGGCCGGTATTTTTAAAACTTCCCTTCTCATCTTTACCTCTTAGAACTTCCGCATTACTCACACGATCTATCCATGCGATCTTTATATTTTTTCTATGGCGCCAAATTTAGATGTCTCCCAACCTTGATTTCTTTGCTGCTGTCATCTTCACACAGAAGTAAGCTCCAAATATAAGTCCTAATAAATCGCTTCGTGACTTCAATGCTTACATTTTCAGTAATAATAAGGTTCCTCTCGGTTATCCCAATAACTGCTTTTGGAGTTTAACGAAAGAATTTTGTTTTCAGAAGTAATTGCAGTCCTATGATACTTAATATCATCTAATGGAATTTCGTTTTTTATAAGAAATATTTGACACATGTTTTTAAGTCAAATTTCCCGATATGATGCGATATTTTTGTGCACAGTAAGAGAGGGTTAAGTATTTGAAGGCAATAATTTTATGACAAGATGTTGTTATCTGTAAGATCGAACGAGAAATATTTCCAAGATTTTTAGTTTCGGACAAATGAAGTCTAATTTAATTGCATTGAGCTGAAAGTACCAATCGATGACACGCACTTTATTGAAGGATGTGATGCTAAATGTAAGTTGTAAAGAGCACTGTAAACATATACCATATTAATCCATGTCGTCCAGTTTTTAACTCGAAAGCTATTGTTTCTAGGTTGAGCATAGCGGGAGTAATAAATGAGAAACATTACCTTTAGTACACATAAGAAATATTAACAGTAACATAATGTAAGAATTCGGAACTCAAGGCATAAACAAACTTTAATGATCGCACAGGAATGAATGGATACCGCAATGAAACATGTTGGAAGAATGGATAGAGATACCGAAGCAAATATTTTTAGAAGTATAAAGAGAGGCAGAAGATTGCTGGGAAATCCAGGCATGACGCCGTATTCAACCATTGTTTGCAAAACGACATCGAGAGGAGTCATATTATAAAAGGGTTTTCCTTCGTTTCCCAACAGCTTGAAAATTCTTCCTAAATGCTTAAGTCTTTGTGCCTAAATGTAGTAAACTGCTATGCACAGCCAGCACCGTAAAAATAGTCCCTCATTCTACCCCTGTATTAACCACTCTGAGCTCACAGTTTAAGTCCGGGGTTTTTCATTGTGGGTGACATAAATCGTCATGGCAATTGCTATTCCCAGCATCCGTGCAGCCTCTCTGTGCCCCTCACTATTTCCGTGATTTACGATTAAGCAACGGACTTCGGACACTTACTGCAGCTCTGAAAAACCTTCTAAAAAGCGGTAAGAGTAATACATCAAAGCATTTCGACCTTCTGTGTCCTTTTTTCCCGTCATAAAACTTCAATCTTAAAACACACAAAATGACTCCTGGCTGCTTAAAGTGACGCGATACTAAATGACCGTTCTTAAGTATTGATCATTCGTGACAAAATGACATTGGATTTCTTTCGCATGAATTTATTGCCAGCTTCCTCTATTCGGTATGTCAATTTATGGTTTTTTCCTTACCATCTCGGGTAAAAATATTTTTTGTTTGAGTGTTTGATATTCTCATCTGAAAAAGACTCCAATGGGAAATGAGCAAGTTTTAGACTCATTGCTTGATGAGCCTGTTTATGAGGAGTCTAAATGTCGCTCTATTCTTATGTTAAACGTAGTAATGCCGATAAAAGTCTATCAACACATTCATAGTCATCTAATAATCACAAATAAATAACAACTGCCACTTCCATCGCGTCCGAGGACATTTATTTAAATTTTGAAATCCTACCTGTGAAAATGAAAATGACTACATGCTATCCTACATGCATTTGAGTTTCAGAATAGTACGAGGATTGCCCAAAGCATTTATTTGTTGCACAAATGTGATTTACTTACACGAAAGAATGGTTTTTCAACTACACATCCTATTTTTCCTCATAATCTCCGTCTCTTTCTATGGCTCTCCTCACAGTAAGTGCGTGTTTTTACCCTGCTGGTACCAATCCTTTTTCCGGTCCCCGACCGTTGCAAATCCCGGAGCAACAACGCCTTCCGCCTCTGATGCCCTCGTCCTCTGAGCCCAGCGACTAACTGTACACCTGTAGACAGCAGATACTCCATAGACTTTTTACAAACGTTTTTGAATATTCCATATAGTTTCTTTCTCTGTGGTGAGAAATTCGATGACGGCACGTTGCTTGTAGACGGCACTTACAACCTCCAATTTAAAACGGTCATGCAGCTACACTAAGTGTCGGAAGTGCCAAAAATAATGCGCGCACACCCATCAAACTTCAGATAATGAATGCACATCCATGCATAAGCTCTAACAACACGTATCTCAAATTCGGCCGATTTGAGACAGGTATCTTAAACAAAGTGAAATAACATTAAAAAAATAAAATACAAGCAAAAACAACTCTTAGTTTGAAAATGAATGCTTCTTCTTCAGTTTTATGAACTTTTTGTTTTTATTTTCAGTGATCAAGTAAAAGAAATTAATAGTTTTTTTGCTCTCCTGAAAAATTGCTATTTTTGAGATACGTGTTGTTAGAACTTAGCCATCGTTATGTGAAATTTCGCATTTGCACCATTGTTGTCGGATGATGAAAAAATTGTGGTGCATTGCTTCTTCGGCAACTCTCGTTTTCCATATAATTTCTGAAACCCAATGTCCTAAAGTAAAATATGTTTTCATTTATTTATATTCCTTCACGTAAAGTAAGCAATAGTCGAGGTGAATCGTGAAATTATGCGATTAAATCAGACGTAAGACTGTTAGAGAAGCCGCAAGGCATTGGAAAAATTCGCGAAGACACCTGTGGGATAACAAAATGAAGTCGTTATTATTTTGTCATTTGATATTGACAATTAGAGAGGAAAAAACATGTATTAAGGCTGCTTATTATAAAGATCAGTAGTTTATCGTTTGAAAATCAACTGTAATTAATAGTTGCTTACATGATGATGTAATTATAGTTTTTAAGTATTTATTTAGGCTTAAAATTAATTTTCAAAACTTTGGCAAAAATTGAATTACGTTGAAATGAAATTTGCCAATGTTAGAACATCTTTTTGGTCGGACTATGTCCAAAATGTCGCTGCAATTTGCGAATCTGACTGTCAGGAGTCAGGTGAAAGCCTAAAAATTCCTGATTCCGATATGAAGATCCACGGTGCCCTCGCATTTTCTGAAAGATGATGCGTTTAAAAAGCAAGAACTACATCCGTTTGAGACGTCAGACCTCTTTTCGACCCTCTCATGAAGGTTCTCGTGGGAAATTGTTCTTGGATGTATATACGTCATGCTTTTTCATCCCTTCGCTAAGTTCACGCCAATGCACGTAAGAGTGACTACTTAGTATTTTTTTACTAGTGAGTTTGCTTATTTTGTAGTGGAGAAACCTTTAAATGTATGGAAGAATTTTTTTACAAGAATGTAAGCAATGAAACGAATCGCACGCGCACAGGGTCGAGGTGTGAGGCCTTAAACCACTCTGCATGAGCTGGTGACGTCATTAACTCATTTGTGGAAGAGTTGACGCCGCCAATTTCTCTCCGCGAAGATCTCGATTAGTAAAGTGTCAGACTTGTGTCCCTTTACATATGAAACTCTGACGCAAAATTTATTAATAAAAATGATGAACGAATTCATTATTGTACCGGCGGGCTCGGGTTCAAATCCCGGCGGTGGCAGAGAATTTTCGGAGACTGCCCGATCCCTGCTTGAATGTTGTGTGGAGGACATTTCAAGGACAACACTCCGTCCGTCGGATGGGACGTTCAGCGGTGGTCCCCTTGGCGCCTTTCGTTATGAGCAGGCTAACGCCGACGCCGGGTTTCTCTCCACCCTTCCTTACCTACCCTTCCCTCATGGCGCAAATGGCCTCAGCTGTCGGTCGCCTCCTCCAAATACTTATTCAGTATTTTAGGCGAAGCTATTAACGGTTGTCTATGAATTTCGAGGCATTAAAAAAATCCAAAGAAGTCAACAGATTTCTTGGTGAAACCAGTTTGAGACTCGCTTCGGCTTGGTGGTGACAGTGTTGGCATACCCGACAGGCAATCGGGAGATTCAGGTTCGAATCGCGGTGAGGCCAAATGATATTTTCATGCGTATTTCATATTTGGTGTATTTAAGAAAAAATCACCGACATAAATACTTTTTTAAATTACCCAGTCCTATTACCCAAGTGGCCAACCGTCCAATAGCTGCTTATATCATGGAATAATTTGGTGGGAGCTTTTTTTTAGCCTCCTTTACTCCCTATGCTCTTATGCCGCAAACCCCTTGCGATCACGTCCCCTAAAGAGGATCAACTGCAGACGGCCAGCGAGCGGTCAAGGAACATATTGCTGGCGATGAGGTCAGCTGCGATGGAAAAAATGACCAAACTGCGAAGGACTTTATGCACGAACCGCCTCTCTGCTGTGCCGCACTTTGGGACAAAAAATTTGCCCTTGGTCCGCGCGCGTCAATGCATATAGTAAAATCCCTCCCGATGCTGTCTTGATTTTTTTAAGCTAAGGCTTGGTGTTTATTTTTGTGCTTAAAGAGAGAGAGAGAGAGGGGGGGGAGTCCTGTGTATATTTTTTTGTTGTGTCGTGGCTCTTCTGCGATGCATGCCCACAAACCCACGGGGGTTATGTACGCTTTCGCCCGAAAACCCCTTCGCATTCATTTTTTTCTTCTTGTTTGATTAATCGACGCCCTCGGAGGTCCATCGCTTTCTTTTTGGGACCGACCAACATTCATCTTCATCACCGAAAATTTCCGCACGAGATTTCCGTCGCACATACATACATACATACCTACCGCCATACCATACGAACGTATTTATATATACACTCGCCTCCGTGGATTCTTTCTCTCCGGCGGCGAAATAATGTTTTTAATAACTTATCACCACCTCCAATCATTCCGAGGCGTGGCGCGGGTAGGAAATCCTCTTACATGGGATGGCGAGAGGTAATTTATCAGCATTAGGTACTTGCCGGGCTTCCCCCCCCCCCTCCCCCCCACATAAGCTCCATTACTAGCAGGTATGTGTGTTACCTACCCACCTTCATCGCCCCCAACGGGAGTTGATTAATCGATTGTCGATGCATCATTCGATATTCGACGCCGCGTTCGATTTATCCTCTCCCTCATCGATGTAAATAGGTAAGATAACTGGAAACAATGGAAGGGTTGTCGCTAGGCAACAAGGCATAAGTTGAAGCCGGGCTGCAGCTCGTCCGGGCTCTCCAATCGTGGACTACTGCCGTTAATTATTTTATATAGGAAGACTGCGAAAGGATTGATGCATTTAGATGTGAAAAAACCGTCATATGGAATCCCAGTAATTTACCTTACTAATTGCACCCTCATTCTAATTATATAATCTGAGAAAAAAGATATCAAAGTAGCGCGATTTCCCTTGTATGTAACCATTTGTTGGTCAATTTATCTCTTACGTTGCACAATGCAACATGGCTAGCATAAGAGATCTCCACGTATTTCTTTGCACTTCGAGCGATATATCGAGCGCGTGAGGAAGTAACGCGTGTTACAATGGCATATTAAACTACCCCATCTCTCGGAATTTTACCGATCTACGTAGATGCTTCATGAATTTCAACTTGCCACTGAGTATATCACTACCTCGTGAATCTTAGGTAATTCTGGTTTATTTTATTTATCGTTTATGGACATGAGGAGGCCCACGCTATTATGTCCTATGTTCATTATGGAACCTGTTTTGAATTTCGTTTTTACCATTTCAAATTAATTACTTATTAATGGGAAATGTATCTCATAGGATACATTGTATTAATTAATAAGTAAGTATTACATTTTTTTGCAAAAAAATTCATTTTTATTGTCCTTTATGTTATACTAACTGTGCTTCAATAAAAAAAGAATAGTGTGACCTCCAAATATGAAGTAATAACCGATAAAGGGTTTGAGTGGTCGCAACTCTGAAGGTTGTTCCAAAGATGGCGAGATAAGCAATTTATTGGCTTCACTTGGGGGAGAGGGTATATTCAGTATTCCATTGTTTAGCGTTCAGGCGTCATTGTTCATAGCGCAAACAGTCGATTGCTTTGTAGTCATGCGGCAACCAACATCGACGGGTAAACAAGGCTGTACTACGTTTCTCTAGACGTGACTTATTTGCTTATATACCGGGACTAGCCGCGGTGATAACTTTTACTGAGTCACCCGCAATGCACAAATTGTGCGAAAATTCCACAGAGGAAAAACCATTCGCCTTGACCGGGATTCGAACCCGGATCCCTCGATTTCCGGCCGAGTGCTTTAGCCAGTTTAGCTACCTATCCGGTATAGTCCACAAAATTTCCACAGGGGAGAAGGACGCCTCGGTAGCTAAACTGGCTAAAGCACTCGGCCGGAAATCGAGGGATCCGGGTTTGAATCCCGGTCAAGGCGAATCATTTTTCCTCTACGGATTTTTCGCTCAAGTGACTATTTGTTTTAAAAATAATAATAATAATAATACGTATTCACTCCATCACGTCACCATTCATGTATTCATCGCTACATCCCCATGGTAACCGTGTGTCGCGGGCGGAGGGGAGCTCTCCATTTCTTCCCTTTCACTTTCTTTATCGAAGCATGGAAGCTATTTCTCTGATTGTGAGTGGGCAAGAGTCGATTTTCTATTTTCACGTAGAAACATTGTCCTTTTCGTGTATAGAATTAATTATTCTCCCTTTACTTTTACTAATGAGGAATTTTCATTTATTAATTTATTTGAAATTTCAATTAGAACATATCTGAGGACGTTAAAATTTTTGGAAGTTGTATCAGGTGTAACATTTTGGTTAATATTTTTCATTCTTAAGCTGAAGCGGCGTCGTCGTCATTAGGGATTGATTAAGATAATAGATGATTTTTATGGAATTATATTAACCGCAATGATCCGATCACAGCCCTTGCTGATCCTTTAAAAGTTATTGAGCAAAGGTTGAAACTGATGCTCAATTAGGTTTTTTAATCCAGATATTCTTAATATTTATATTCCTATGGTAATTATTTCTGAGGTTTGTTTTTTGACCCATTTGCTACTGTGTCTATTTCCCTGATGCCATCAATAATGTCGTCACCAAATATCAGCAGGTGCGCCGGCTTTGGCTATTAAATCAATATAATATGGAACCTATACTTTAATTTTATATGATTAGTAGCTTTTTATGCTTAGGACTGCTGTAGTATTCAGTAGGTGCATTGAATATGGTTGTTTTTTATAAATAATCCTGTTGCAGATTTTTTTTGCGATTGACGCTAGTAGAATTTTGCATTTGCAATAGGTTATAGCTTTCGCATTCTCAATAAAAACGTCTGCCCATTGTTATCGATCGGCAATTTTGTCGATTGGATCTCCTCGACTTTTCGTTTCGTGTCCTCACTTGCGCTTTTGCGACGGTGGCGATGGTTGGGGTGTTTGGAGGGCGACGAATGTTAAAAGTTAAAGATGGAGTCGGCGCGCATGGAAGTGTGTCTGGTGGCAGTGACGGAGTTTGCGCCCGAACGAGAGAATAGGGAGGAAAGAGATGAAGAGAGATGGGCGTAAAATCAAAGGAGCCATTCATCTCGTCGGCGATCGGCTCTTTCGCTGAACGAGGATGGGAGTCAGGAATGAGGAATGGACGCAGGGAATGGGAAAATTATGAGAAAATGATGAATGTTGGGGAGGGGGAGTGAGAGAAAACCTGAGTGATTGCTGTTAGGAGGAAGGAAGTATGTCTTGAGAGTCCTTTTTTGAGAAAAGCTAATGAATTTAGAGAGGAAAATAATTGCTATTGAAAAAGAAGGTAAACTTTTGAACGGTCCTCGAGGTGAAAGAAAAGGACCATTAAAATTGACTCTCCAAACGCTTGGAAGAATATTTAGGGAATGGGTCTGATTCCCTCGTGATTATTTCAGCTGTCACTCATCTCCCGAGGGTTGGGGGTCCCCATTTTAGTGCTGACAGGCATTTTAACACACTCGTATCTTACCTCACTCTTATTTACAGGCTAGATTGCATTGTGCTTGGAAGTAATGAAATATTCCAGCTCAGATATATTCACCATATTTTTCTTTGTCGGATACATATTTTCCCCCCCACAAAAATAAATAGAACTCGAAATCTTTGTGTTCTATCTTTATAATTCTATTGTATTCACTGCTTGACAAGCCGAAAGTTTTGAAAATCCATCAGCAGTTTCATACCACTATAGTGATAATTTCCTGCACGCTAGTTGTGGTGTCATCATTATGTGTTTTTAGTCGGGAATTAGCAAAATTGAGTGTAAGACAGCATTATATTTTTCTCATATAATTTCGTTACATAAATAAAAAACACCTTCATAGTTATTACTGAGGGTACCGTTGTTGGTGTCGCCTTTGGGGAATATTTATTTTGTTAAATTGCGTAGGAAAAGTTGTTAATGGCATTTGAAATACGACTAATAGCTTTGCTTGAATTAGCTGAAATAGCTTTAATCAAAACATGTTCGTTCTGTTTCTTGCACATAGAATTTCAATGACATCGAGATAAATTTGTATCCATGTAATCCACCCTGGAGTAACCACATCAATTACAAATCAGCTGCCAATAATTCTGTCGGAATCCCACCCAAGAACTAGTCAAGCAGGCTACCAGAATATGATAAATGCCATAAATATATCACACCAGTTATTTTTATTCAAACTACTTTCATATGTTTGTATTTTTTATCTTTCTGAAGGACTGGCCAATTTACTTATTTTTATTTTGAGCTGAGCCAATTTGTTGGTACATTTAATTACCATTAAAGGGGATACCTCAGTCATTTATAATTATTTCATTCAATTATGGTGGAAAAAAATTCCTGAGAGGGACCGTGTTGAAATTTTAAAATATTTGGACTTGTCACCCTAATGCCCTAATATTTAATGCCTTTGATGATCAAGTATCGTTTATTTATATTCCATGTTCAACAGATTCAGGCTTCAATTGGTGGAAGTTTGACATAGTACAGGTCTTATACCAGATGATGGCTCAGTGAGCCGAAACGCGTTGTACGCATTAAAAAATCTTGTGGAAAAGTGCTACGATCCTTTATTTATTTAAATATTCCGTATATAATGAATTTCGAAGTATTTTTAAGATCTTACAAATAAAATTAACTATTTTTTTCGCAACCTTTGAATCCTTGCGAAAGATCTATATAATATCCTAGTTCAGGTTTGCAATTACAAGTTTAATGTGTTTAACACTATACACTGGAATCTCATTTTTATGTACCCTATTTTGCCATGGCGGAGCATGGTAGCCTAATGGGAAGAGCGATGCTGGGTTTTAATCAAAGAAATTTCTCGAAGTGCGAAGTGACCCATGAAAAAGATCAGATCTCCCCCCCCCCCTTCCCTGAATATATCAAATCCACACTCCTGTGGCTTAGTTTGATGTGAGCTCTACTCTATCCAAGCACACCTTTAGGTTGACACACTGAGTGAGTGATTTTGCCTTAGAAACCTGCTCTTATTAACAAGGAAAACTGCTGTTGAATCAAAAATTGAAAATGCTTTCCTGTTGCATTGCATTGCTGGGACTACAGTTTATTACAAGGGAAGTGTGATTATCGTTGCGGCGATGAAGTCAGAAATTTTGAGGCACTATTGCGGTTTTGTTTCGCGCTCTCCAGCGTGGCATTTAAAACAGATCGCATGGCTGAGCAGCAGACGCGGGGACATTATTCACCATCCCTAACGCGTGCTGGGAAGCTAGACCGAATAAGAAAGTCAGCAAGATAGATTGCGCAGGGGTTAAGATTTAAGAGCTCGCTTTCCCCAGAACAATTTGGGAGCAGAATGGAAAAACAGGAATAGGAAAGGTGGCGTGGAGCTATTTCAGAAACCCTCACTGGGGTTGAACGCATCCTTAAACATATTTCCCGTTGTTTACATCCATGGTTGAGCGGTTCAGCTGCATATCGCCTGTTCTTCTCCTCTTCGCAAGGTGAGATGCTATGAGCAGGTGTCGGTTTGTCTACATGTACTTCATAGCTAAGTCTGAAATTGATGGCACATCTATACTTCTGAAGAGGTGATAGTGTTTGGATACTAAGATAGCCGAATTAACAAATAAGGACGAAGAAAGGAAGAAATAGTCAGTGGAATAGCACAGGAGAGGAGGGCCCATTACGGAATGAAGAATATATTTAAAAGTGAAATACTAGGTTAGGAAACAATTCATCAGATGCTATAGATGGAGCATGTTTCTCTTTGGGAGCTAGACTAGGACGTTTACAGGTGCAGAGGTTTCAAGATTGGAAGCATTCGAAATGTGGTGCTACCGAAGAATGATGAAGTAATGGATAGACCGAGGAAGTATAAATATTTGTACAATGATTAAAGTAATGATGAAAGTATTATTAGTATGATTTTGTGAACTTTGCCGTCATAACAGAAGTCTTCTAAAAATCTTAAGGAGAAGACGGGACTTAAGAAGTTCGCCACATTATGAGGCATAACTGCCCATACACTGGTGCTTAATTTAAATCGATGATGCTCTGTAGCTTATTCATATACCTCGAGATAAATAACCAAATATGACGATGATATCCAAACAAGTCCAAATTTTCAACCCTGGTGTTGTGATAAATTTATCAACAATTCCAACATAAGGCTTAAGTATTAACTTTTACGATTAAGTTACAGGTGATTTTTTAAGAAATTTCAGCAGTTAGCAAAAATAAAAGACTACGCATAAGTTCAGAGTAAGGTATACAGATACGCCCAACTGCACCTCTATGAGTGTGTGGGTCACAGTAATTGGATGTGCAATGGAAACGAGAGTGGTGGAGCATAAGAAGTGATGGATAGGAGGTGAATCTTCCTCGAATTCCTTTTGGTATTTGCCAGACACTAAACACAAGTGTGAGTTAAGTTTTAAGTCTCTCCACAACCAACGTAAAGAGAAAAGGTTGGAATTTTTTGAGCATTTTGAAATTTCTATGGCTTGTGAAAACGAAAATGCGTGCGTTATAAGAATTCTTTTGTATCCTTTTCACTCCTCGCCTCTACTGCCGTGTCTCCTCGAGTTCAAACCTGCCACGTTATCTCTTTTTTACCGAGAAAGTTGTCCAATAGTCTCTTTTCCTCTCCGTAAATTTCAAACCACACTCCTCCACCTCCAAAAAAATTGTGTAAATTCGATCGCATCATGCGTAGCATAATATATTGAAAATTACAAAGAATGTCGAAACCTAGGTCGGTTAATATTAAAATTCTGTGAATAACAATGCAATTTTCTCCTGTTATTATGTTAACTGCTACATGGCTCCACAAATTAAGATCGTTCAACCTCAACACGTCTGCAAAGTGCTTTTTGAAGGGTAGATATCATCACTACCGTCACCATCGCCATGGAGATGAAACACCCGAATCGTAAATATGAAATAGCAAAGAGGGAGGGATCAGCGAGATATATCGCAGAGGGAGGGAAAAGCCTGAGAAATGCGACGCATAAAACTTTTCAGCGTCGACGCGCGAAAAACAAATGACGGGCACGGGCAAATAAGGACGGGCGAAATTTTTTGCTCCGGACAGCACGGGAGTCATTTGCAACAGTCGGATGCTGCATCGTGGACCTCCAGCGCGGATATCACACACGCTTATCTCCAAAAGAGCCTTTCCGACTCCACGCACCCAAAATCCCCGATCACGTGACCCTCTCGGAGACAGAAATGCCCGCAGTCCCTACATCAGCCTCTATTCGCACTCCTTGGGCATCGCTCGCAGACGGGAAATTGTGCAGCAGTAAATCAGTTTTCTAGAATAGCAATAACCCCGCGTACCTTCATAACCTTGATTCAATGACCATAATTGTCATCTATGTGTATACATAACATAGAGTATGGTAAAATCAGTGCTTTGGTGACATTGTCTATTCCAACAGCTTTATTAGGTACAACCTCCACTGGTTTAAACTGCCGTGTTACCATCAAGAGGAAAGAAAAATTAACAAAGGTATTTCCATGATAAAAACACAAATGGAAATTTCCACAATTTAATTTAACACTTAAGGACCGAAACTTAGTTTAGACATTTTTTGTCATTATCAAGGAAAAAATCAAGTGTACAAAATTACCTTGATAGTGACAAAAAGTGTCTAAGCCATGGTCGGTCGTTAAGTGCTAGACTAAATAGTGTGGAAGTTACCATTTGTGTTTTTATCATCGGTATAACCATAGAGAAAGTATATTACTCTTACTCTATGGTATAACAATATTCCACAAAATCAACCCTGAAACGATTTTAAAAGTATTTCCTCTTGATATTGACCAGGAATTGTCATAACAGGTCGAGGTTGTATCGATTTAAGCCGAGTGAAATAGACAAAGTAATATATATCTTTAGTAACCCATGAGCAATTTTATCAAATATCTCGCAAACAATTGAAGATAACAATAGAGTATATTGCAGCACGGGGATTTATTGAATTACACCGCATTTTACAATGCCACCGCACGATATCTCATGAATATCACGCATCACTACGTCTCATACCCTGCTCCCTCGACCCTGAACCCCTTCTCTTCCTGCTTACCCTTTTTTTTGAGTGCATCAGATACCCCCACCCCATTCCCGAGTCCACCCCCAGCCACCAAAGAGCACAATATACACTCATCCGATCCAATCTCTTTTGGGATTCCGTAAACGCGCTTCCCCTTTCCCACGCATACATTCGTGTTGTACCTTCATACATCTTCTTCTTCTTCTTCCGTCCTTTACACGAGACGCTCTCCTTGGGTCTTCAGAGCCCTTTCAATCTTTCTCCCCCGCAGAGAGCGAAGCACAGTCAGTCAGCTCCCCTCTTTTCCACAAACGGAAGGGGGTCGAGGTGAGGGTGGATAAGGCAACTTCTCGGACGGAGGCAGCGCCACACGACAAACGTGATCAAACAGCTACATCTACATAATACAGTGCAAGCCACCTCTAGGGTGTCTGGCAGGGGATGATCAATCACTAGCATGCAGGAGGATTCCCACATGCACACCGCACGATCTTAAAAATGTTACGCATACTAACAAATTCTGCTTCCACATTCATGCAAAGACAAAACTTGCCAAGTACTTATGAAGCCAGAACATACCAAACGTGCCGTGATAAATAATAGGAAAATTCAGAAACATGCACGAAGGAATACATGAGTTAGTAGGTTACACTACCTGTCAACTAATCTATTTGTAAGTCCTAACGCGGCCGTTATATTTTCTCTCATCGATTGCGGAAAAATAGACATTCTGCATCTATTTGTTCCACACTCTATTCCGCGTAGAACAACCCAGCGGTACAAGTCAAGGGGATCCCACAAAACCATGAAATTTTCCCTTTCCGGATAAAAAGTTTGAGTGGCAATGATCTTTAGGGGACTCATCACGTCATTAGTCATGTTTCCTTTTACTCCGCGGAGTTTTGCTCGACTAAATTACTGTTCACAGCAAAACAATTTAGGGTGACAATTTGGTTCAGGTTCTGAATGCACTTCAATCGATGGATCAATTTTGCAGGACACTTGTACTTTATGCAACTCTAAATGTTCACAATTATATTATTTTCTACTGGGGTCTTTCGAGTAATATTTGAAATATTCTCTCTAATCACAATTTCAAGATTCGGCACTTACAGCCATTAATAATTAGCCTAAGTTCCTCTCATATTCTGAGCTCCTGGGTAACGCCAATGTGGGTTGTCGTGAAAAAGGTTTAAAATTTATGTCAACATCTAAAAATTTTTAGGATGCATAATTTTGAACACATGACACCTATTTTAATGCTTGCCTCATTCTGAATTTCGAATATTTTCACGTTTGGGAAAGCTACTGGAGATAATTATCAACTCACAGGCACGGGAAAATGTTAAAAGGTCCACATGCAATGAACCCTTCAAGACGATCGCGTATGTTTTAAACAATTTACTTGTCATGAAAAAAACTTTTCGAGCGGGCTGAAGCATCCTCTTAAGTAACAAGATACTTAAAGGGTGGGGTCTCACATATATATGTGAAACTGCTCCCGACATGATTCCCTAGAATTATTGACGGTGACATATGAAAAAATTGTTCTGAATTTGTTCTTTACCCAATTTATTACTAATGATAAAAAGATCAGCTAAACTTAAGCATCAAAGTCAACAATTAAGTAAAATACAAAATTAAATAAATTTAAAAAAAGTAAGAAGCACGATCTGAAGAGCATAGTGAGAATTGTTTGCTTAAAAACCGCAGATCTATGAGCAAGAAGGAGAGGAATTTCTTCCATCCTACTTTTACAGAAGAGTGATATTTTCTAGTTTTGTTAGTCTTCATTCCAACGATTATCTTGTCAGCAACACTAAATTCCGTTATTTTCCAGAAATGTTGCCGCCTTCAATTTAACGGAACAATTTTTTTCACCTTCAAAATTTAAAATCAATCCAAAGCTTTCTCTGCTTTGTGAAGGGTTATCTTTCTGCATTATTATTTAATTTGTGGAAAAGGAATGCATATTTATCGAGACTATTTTGCTCAGTAACGTCTAGGAATGGATAATTATATCCCATCACTCATCGCTCCTTATATTTATCAAACTTTCCACTAGACCTTAGGCATTGATTGATTTTGTACGGATTGATTCCAAGTGTCAATTTCAACTGTCGTAGAGTTTTTTTCGTGTCTACGTGCCATTTTTTTAAATCGTTTTTTCGTGTATCTGATAAATGTTGTCATCTCGTAGATGTTAACTGCATCTCGTTGCACATTGTCTTCGTGATTGAGGACTTAATTTGAGTTTGATAGAGAACATTTTTTCCTAAAAAGTACCTTTTGCTATACGATGAGATAAGGTTTAGTTTAATCTGAAAGACCTTTCAATCACCTCGGAGTATGCTTTTAAAGTCGATTGATTTTCGATGTACTTATTGTAAAGGCATGGTTCTGTGAATAGTAATAAGGTACTAGACGAAATTTGATGATACTAGAGCACTAATTCTTGAAACAACACGTTCACTTTCAGTCCACGCTCGTGAAATCGAGCATTATCTTTACTTTTACGATGGAGAACGCCTCTACCGCTCTTTTATGACTTTGTCTGATTTTATGAATTTTTTCGAACTCGTATATTTTGCTAGACTGTCAAAACTTTCCCCTGGTAAACTGGCAATTACTGCTAGGCGTAAAAATAAATGAGTTCGTCTGAAATGCCACAAGCTCTAGAGCAATTCAAAATGTACGGGAATGAAAACTAGGACTTGTAACAATTTTCTTTTTATTCTCTCCTTAGAAGTAATTCTAATACTTCTGGTCTTCGCGTCTGAAGTTGACTATTGGGTTTAACTGAGGAGGAAGATATTGAAGGGAATAACTATGAATGATGGAGGGAGCTCGTGTATCTCTAAATGGAGACAGCGTGCGGGAAAAGAAATGGCGAATGGTAAGGCATACTATTTAGTTGAAGTATTCTCACGATTCACGTGAGCTTCTTGCAGTGAATTCCATTCGTAGAATTCCGAGTCGTATTAAGTCTTCCCAGCGCCTTAGGCCTTGTAACATTCAGGTGAAGGTAAGATTTGAATCCCTACCAAGGAGCGTTCCGAATTGGGGTAGTGAGAGGGTAGAAAGTAGGTTCCCCAACGATTTAATTAAAAATTCCTCAGCTACTCGGGGAAGAAAGTGGTTCCTTGGGTTTATCATCGGAATGTGCATTAACTCATTAGGTCACCAGGAATTTGGATTGAACAACGGAGTGCTTCTTAACTGGTTTTAATTATAAGGTGTTCCCTCGCTTTGGGGAATTGGGGGAAGTCGCGAACATTTCTCCACCCCCATCCTCCCCCCTTCCTTCCAACCCTTCCTTCGGCGTCGTGGTGCCTGCTCACTACCGCGATGGAGAGTGTCGCTGCATTGTAACCTTTGCTGGAACTTAAGAGGGGGCATCACTTCCGCCCGATTGGTCTTCATTCGTAGCTCAACTCTTAGTTAAAACTTACGATACCATCTAGATATTTTCAAGTTGTATAATTCCACCTTTTGAAAATTTGCCTTTATCTTAAATAAATGGTTTAATTTATGGACCTCTATATTATTAGTTAGCCAACAATTTCTTTACGTGTATGTTTATTAATAAAATACATTACGTTTTTTTTCAAACATTAGACCTACACTTCAAGAAATTGTCCGCTAATTATACCTTTAAAATTGCCAAAATTTACCTCAGTATTTTCTCGGAGGTAAAGTTGTGGCGCTGAAATAAATTACAATGGTTTATGATAACCTTGATTATGTACTTTTATATCAGTCAACATGGTCTTTTTCATTGGTATGAAATTAGTTTGCAGAAGATAGCTGATGAATCTGAGCTGCGGTTTGGAAAAAATGAACACTTGCATTGAGTTTTCTTCGCTGAAGCACCTATTTATGTAATTACTTTATGGAAATAACTCGAAATATGCGTTCTAATTTGGAACACCATGTGTTTATATTTAAAATCAACATAGGAGAGTGGACATTGTTTTGGCGTTCCAACCGCGTTACTATTGGTAACACAGTACTACGTGTTTTTTTCACTCAAGCATGGAGAGCCAATCGCCGCTGCTATTTTTCCGGCGAGACATATTTTTACTGAGGAAGAAGTGAGCGCATCGCAAGAGGGTGCTGATACCTTGGTGGTCGCAATTTTCATAAATGGGAAAGAGGGAGGGAGAGTTTTTCGCGTAAGATGGCGTCGGTGTTGGGTGACGAGAATTTGTCACGGCTCGGGCGGGGTCGCTTCTGGTCTCTGAGATGGAAGGAGGGATGGAAGGGAGGGAAGGGGTGGTTGGCAGCAGAAGAGAGAACAAGGGAAGATCAATTAGGAAGGAGGGTGGCGGAAGACTTGTTCCTTCCTTCGGAGGTGTGTCTGGTCGTTTGTTCTCGCGTTGGAGGACGGCTGATGGCAGGAAGGAAGGAGGGGAGAAGGCGTTGGGAGGGGCGGTGCGCGTGAAAGGGTGAGGGTGGGGGGGGGGGGGGGGGGTCGTTCTCGGGCCTTATAACGTTTCCAGCAGTGGAGAAGGAAAAGGAGCTGGAATTGGAAAGAACACGTTCCCTATCCCTCCACGGTGGCATGGAGGTTGTGATCCTTTCATTGTTTTTTCTTAACAGTTTTTAAATGAAAAAATCGTATCTATTAAAACGTTGAAAATTGTGTTTTTTTTTGATTGGTGGATAAGATAAATTTACATGGAGCATTTCACAGTTTACTCCACCCTAACACCCCTCCCAAATAGAACTTAACTACATCCCCAAATCACAACATGGCCTCCTCCCTTTCCTGTCTATAAATATATTTATATCTAGAAAGTACTTACATCTACATTTATGCTACCATTCCTCGCTTAACTAACATTCTACCCTCTAAACCTGTTTTCAACATCCCCTTCCCGCTCAGTACTCGCTCCTTCCATACATTTTGCCTTATGCGCATCTCAACTAGAAGCTTCCCCTCCTCACCCACCATGTCCAGCACTTTGTCGTTGCTCTTCCACTCCGTCCACTTTACCTTCTCCATTCATCTCCAAACCCACATTCCGAAGGCCTCCTGTCTTTTCTTGTTCTCCTTTCTTAGTGTCCATGTTACCGCACCGTAAAGCGCTACAGTCCACCTCTCTTCGTTATCCTTATCTTAAATTAACTGATAAGGACCGCTTTACTCTCGATCGAGATATATAGTCGATGACTCGGCTGATAACCGGTCCTTATCAATGCAAAAGAAGGAATTATTGACTGGTGATGGTGGGATATGATACTTGAGGGGAGATCTCTCGTCGCTTGCTGCAAAACGGCAATGTTTTCTGGGACTGCTGATTCATAGCCAAACTTTTGTAATATCTACACGCCATCTCTTTGTACGTGTATTGTCATTGACTTCCTAGTCAAGTTATAATTTGAAGGCACATATCTACCTCTTCACTTTCGCCTTGCGTTGTTTCATTTATGACAGCTTGTTCACTCCACTCACTTTCAATGATTTAACTTGCATTCCATTACTTTCCTTATTGCTGTTTAGCCTGATATTCGCATGATAAATTCTGCCCTTATTTTTAATCAAGTATTCTAATTTGTGTTTTATTTCTTATATATTTATTTTCAAAGGTAATTTAGGTCCATGAAGGAAGCATAGTTGTGTAAGGTAAAAGGTTGATTACGTTTAATGAAAGATTAAGAAGTGAAAAACACGGCCCAGCCCCTGCGGTCGCCTGGTAGCGTGGAAGTTGGCTCTTTCCTTCATTGTCACCACTACAACCCCAGCTACCTCCTACATATCCCTGCCGTCGCCGTCTCCACCATTTCTTCCTCTAGTACGCATACCTGAATGTACCTTTCTCATTCCTTTTCTTGTTAATTACTAATATTACGACTAATTATTTTATGTTTTACGACCGAGAACTTGGATATTATGAAATTTTTTTTCAGTCTTATTACTCTGAACATTGATCAACCCGGATTGCTTAATAAGGATAATTATTTTTATCTAGAATAAAGTGATACAGATGACAAATTTCGACTTAATATTTCACTGAAATGTGTAATTAAATGGATATATTTGCTAAAAAAATCTATTAGGTGAACATGTCCCCATAACGTATGAATAAAGTCGAAGTGATGCTTAGTTTATTGCCAATAATACGAAAAATCATTCTGTTACGTTTTTTCGCACATTCACACTGGGATTTGGGTTACTCATTGATTATAAAAAATAGCGTGTTATCCTAAAATTCCCAATTACTCTCTACACTTATGATGAGATGTTTGTAATGCTTCAGAAATGGATTTGACTTTGGCAATCGTGAGTGGCACGGTATTCATCGATTAACGAGTGGAATAGTATCAGTTCAATGTTATTAATTAATGACAACCCTTAAAAAAATTTTACTAGTGATTATTGAAATAATATTTCTGAAAAAGTAGTTACAATTTATCTACATCGTTCACTGAGTTTACTCTGTTGACAAACCGTGTCATTGCCTATATCCATGAGTGTAATAAGTTATTGAGGGGCAGCAATTATTTTTAACCTTTCGATTTTAGGGAATTTGAGTATTATTAAAAGCGCTCTCACCCTATCGCCATCGGTGTCAAATCATTAATTACTTATCGATATTCCGTAAATTATGATTTTGACCATTCCCATTTCCACATTCCGGTGTCATTATTAGAGAAACTAACGGATGATGTCACGGAAACTTTTAAGCCGGCCTGGTTGTAAGAGAGCGTTTTGAAAGCTGAAAAAGTCTTAATTACTGGACAATTTGAAACTCCAAACCAGGTGTCTGCAAAATTGTGTCTAGGGGAGGGTGGGTATCTAGGACAAGTGTACCTAGGAACGATTGAAACCATCGGCAGGTGCTGCCACATAGGGGCTTAAAATTGAGCTATTACGTGAAAGAAGCGCTAGAGTGTAGCATAGGTCAATTTGAGTTAATTTGGGTTATGTTTACAAAGACTACGCTAGTTTGAAGTTTTTGACGCTGAAAAGAAAATATTTTTAGTTGCATATTTAGCTAATATCTCGTATTTAAGTACATGTTCCTCGGTACAGAATGTGCTTGTGTTCCTTGATACAACAGTTAGCTATTTTGAATGCCGGCTGATTTGTCAGGTTAATATTACATCTGAAATACCGAATAAGCAGCTAACACTACTCACCATTGTGTGTCGATTTCACCCGTGCTATGATTACCACTGCTGGTATGATCGATTTATGGTGAAAGACTTCGACATGAATCGATCATACCAGCAGTGGTAATCATAGCACGGGTGAAATCGACACACAATGGTGAGTAGTGTTAGCTGCTTATTCGGTATTTCAGATGTAATATTAACCTGACAAATCAGCCGGCATTCAAAATAGCTAACTGTTGTATCAAGGAACACAAGCACATTCTGTACCGAGGAACATGTACTTAAATACGAGATATTAGCTAAATATACAGCCAAATACATTAGCAGTGGTTTATGATCTTAGGTTTTCCCGGCGTGTCAGTTGCAGAAAAGTTTCTCGGGTTTTCCACCGGTTGATGTCGTCCATGTCTCCCGACGTTTCGATCCGCGAAGATCCCCTGAGGATGATCAGCAAGTCGCGGATCGAAACGTCGGGAGACATGGACGACATCAACCGGTGGAAAACCCGAAAAACTTTTCTGCAACATTAGCAGTGAATTTAAGACTCCTGGAATTTTCCCTCTGGATCGCGGTATATTCACATACTTCGACTTCATGCCATCATATGTTAGTAATCGGTAGTGGCGCCGACTATATGGGGGCCTGAGGGGGCCCGAGCCCCCTCAAAAATTCGATATTGGGGGAGGAAAAGATGTATCAGGCTTGTCGATTTTCCCTTGAGCGTCAAGTTATCGAGAGTTGAATTGTCAGGGTTCTAATGTTGATCAAATGACTCCTCTAAAATGCTAAAAAAATTAAAACTTGCTATTTATAAAATTTCCCGGGGCCAGACCCCCCCCCCCCAATTATGGGCCCCCAAATAATTTTTTTAAGTCGCCACCTCTGGTAATCGGCCTCTTCAATGAATTTCATCTATCATGCCTGACTCTGGCAACTCTATCGATGGTCCTGCTTGTCAAGTAAATTATGCGGCCTTATTTGTGCCAACTTTACAGCTATTATACTTTGATTTGCTTCCATTATTTGTTAGGTCTACTTGCGAGCCGTTGCCAAGATATTTTACAGATCTACACTTCGTTTTGAGTCACAAATAATTTTCGACACTCCGGAAGGATCGAAGTTAAAATCTCAAAGTTCGATTGAAGAGAAGACCTGTTCCTATAACCCCAGAAGAGGTGCAATCATTTCCGAAAGCAGGTCCTAAGAAAACCACTAGAAAGCGCAGAAAGCCTGGTGGGACCAGAATCATAACGGATACACCTGAGAAAAACGAAGAAAAAGACAAAATTAAAAAGGCTTCGGAAAAGCAAACCCTCGCTTTGAGGAAACACGACAAAAAAATTGTAATTCCTGACGGATACATAACCCCTAAAAAAGCTAATGTTCTTAAAAAAAGAACCAAAAAAAAAAACTTTGACCAAATGAAAACTTTTAAGACGTGAGTCTTCAAAATCTTCTGGGGGTGAATTGGTTCCATAAGTCTATACTGATGGTGATGACAGTTCAGATGAACAATGTGTCCATTGAAAAGAACCCTACAGCAATGACAGAATGGGAGAAACGTGGATCAGGTGTACTGCGTGTCTTCACTGGACTCATGAACTTTGCGCTGTATCAGATAGAAAGTCCCATAAAACTTATGTTCGTCATTATTGCTGTCAGTCATTATTTAGTCTATTACTCTTTCATTTGTTTTTTTTTTGTTTTGCATTCATTCCATAATTGGACTAAAGGGAATGCTCTTAATTTTTTTCATATGGGAGCGTTTAACTCAAGTTATAATTTGAAATTCAGTTTTTACCTAAGCTACATTAATTTTCTTTATGTAATATTTCATTTGCCTTCAAATTTATCGAGCATTCTACGTATTTATTTTCATTCTTCAGGTGTTTCTTTATTGTTCCCACCAATCTTACTCGTGCTCCGAGGTACATGAACATGATGTGCCCAGGAACAGTTGCAAACACTTTTAGAAGAGTTAATTAGACCAATTAATGGTAAAGGTACAAGTCTAAAACTTAAAAATTATGTGAAGTAATCCTGATGGATTGAATTGCTACTATTAGACTGAATCTTCAGCTAGTATATTTTGGTTTATATTAAAAAGTTGAAAAAGTACAAAACCCTCCCCTACCTATTAATTAATGATAGAATGGCGATACTTGTTTAATAATAAAAAATACTCTCGATGATTTACTGAGGCTTTTAGTTGAGAAATGGATTAATATCCTTTCGTCAACGATACATAAACTCGATGAGAAATCACAAAAAAAAACACTTTTTTTAACCCTCAATCCTTCCGTTCGGCGCTCTGGAAATTAAGACGTGCTCACCGCAGAAGAGATTTCATTTGTCTCTCTCTGTGTGTGTGCGTGGAATGAGTGTGAGGGGGGGCTGTGCAGGAGATTGAAACTTGTGACCGATCGTCGTCTCAACAGCGAGTGTCCTTTACAGAGCCTTGTGTGCCTCTCGTTGTATGGGAGAGGGTTTTCATGGGAACGGGAGACAATTTGTGCGGTGGAGCACCAGGGCGTGAAGGTCCTTGCCAACTCCCATCGCAGCGACGCAGAGAGAGAGAAATAGGAAGGTCCATCGGGTTTTTGCTAACGATGAAAAATGAGAATAGTTCATGAGAGGAGAAGAGAAGACACGTATGCTTTTCGAGGGATGCTCATTCGCTTTGAGAAGTAGTGGGAGAGATACAGACCTCAATTGTAAGTGAAAATAAAATAAATGATAACTGATAACTTCAGGCTTTACTTTGTGAAACCTTTCCATATTGGAAATAAGGAAATAAAAGAAAGGTTTCTCGGGTTTTCCACCGGTTAATGTCGTCCATGTCTCCCGACGTTTCGATCCGCGACTTGCTGATCGAAACGTCGGGAGACATGGACGACATCAACCGGTGGAAAACCCGAGAAACTTTTCTGCAACTGATACGCCAGGAAAACCTAAGATCATACAAGGAAATAAAACTTTGTAAGGTTCACTATTATTTAATTATGGGCACGACCCGGCTTTCGTAACTTTCCACCTGACGATGTAACCAAGTTACGAAACCCTGGTCGAGCCCATAATTAAATAATAGTGAACCTTACAAAGTTTCATTTCTTTATTACCGAAAATAAATGAGGTTGAAAAAACACGAATTTCTCAAAAAAAGCCACTGCAAGATGCTCTAAAAAGTAAAAAGAAATAGCTTTTCATCACTAGGAGATCAAAGCGTGGGTGCTGAAAAAATTTATTAGAAGTAGATTGTAGTGGTTTCTGATCGGATTTGCAAGCAATAGTAGTATCTAAACCTAAGCAGCACCCGCGCTTTCTACTTTGAGGGATGAAAAGCAAATTTTTTAACGCTTTTGTGAAAGTGTCATGAAAAACGCCAGAGATCGGTGTACTCAAGTGTATGGAGAATGGGAATGTCACTTTTCTGATTTCATCTTCATAACTGTGTAGAACGGAACTTTGTGTATGTGCCTACATTGTAAAAAAATGTCTGAATCATACAATTAGTTCTAATAGCTGTTGATATAGGCTGTTAGATTGCGGCACCCTGCATGAAAGCGAAAGGGCTTTACTGGGAGCTCGCGGGGAGTGTGGTAGTCTTCTTAGTAGGGCGTTGGGCTGATGATCGTATAGCTTCTCGGGTTAATATTTCGCTTGAAGCCTTCGGACACCCCCAAAAATCCTTCAATTGCAAGGAGGCTCATGGGAAGGAGCTGGCCCTACTATCCTGAGTGCATGAAATTCACATGCCTTAGCTTAGTTTGGGATGAGCCCTTCCCATTCCTATCTATACCACAAGACATACCTTGAAAACGCAGCGTGAATACTTATGTGATCCGGCGCTGGAAGATTTAATTCATGAACTTAATAAAATACTACGAAAACCTACGCGTTTCGTAAAAAAAACTGATTCGTGGCGTACGGAAAGCATTACACAGATTGTAAACGATTTTGGCTGGGAGCCGCTAGAGACGGGGTAATACACGCTTAGTCTTAAGCAATTAGGAATAGATATCATTCTGAGCGACTCGGGGAAGATCATATTAGAACCATTCTATGAATCAAGGTCTAGCATTAAACGGACAATTAAGAGAGATGTTTCACATAGCTGTATGAATTCAGTTTTCTTCCGAGCAGTAAAAGATTTTCATAAATGCTAAGCGATAATCGCATTTCCTTTATTTGTTTACGATTGGTGTGCGAGCACCTTAGGTTTGAATCACTTAGTGGCGCAGTGTTGGGGGTTTGGGGAATAACCCCCCCCCTCACTGAGAGAAATTTTTAAGTCAAATCCATTTCACTTAATTGGATTAATATTACTTATAGACTAGTGGCAGGATAATATATCCTCCATAAAGCTGTAAAACTAACAATTTTGAATCATTTATCCTAAACATTTTCAGGGGGCGGGGCCCTTGCACCTCCCGTTAATCCTCGCAGGTATTCCATACCTCCAGTATTAGTTGCGCCTAAACCCCCCCCCCCTTAGCCTTAATTCCTAGCTGCGCCCCTAGAATCACTGAATGGGTGATGGAATCGAAGAGTTAACTTCAATTTTGGCTTGAGTCAGTGGCGCCGACACCATGGGGCCTGAGGGGGCCCGAGTTCCCTCAAAAATTCGTTATGGGTGTGAGTAAAAGTGTGTCAGGCTTGTGGATTTTCCCCGGAGTGTCCAGATATCGATATTAGAGTTATCAGGGATCTAATGTTGATCATATAACTCTTCTAAAATGCTTAAAAAACTTAAAACTCACTACTTATAAAATTTCCCGGAGCAAGGTCCTCGGTTTGGGCCCCCTCCCCAACATTTTTTATAAGTCGGCACCCCTGGCTTGAGTAATAGTCGAGGTGATGCTAAATATGCTCCATGTAAACTTACCTCAACCGCTACAACACAGTTAAAAATAAACCTTTTAGTAGCGCGCAAGCTCGTTCGGTGAAGTCGACTCTTTCACGATGAAATATGAGAATAGTTGACGAGAGGCGATGAGGGTGTATCTGCTTTTGGGCGGATGTCCCTTCGTTGTGAAAGGGATAATGTAGCACGGTGAAAGGAGTGCAGAGAGACAGAATGTGGAGAAAAGGAAGGAGAGGAAGGTAGGCTGCGTTTGGAGAAAGGAGAGGAAAAGAAAAACGCGTGCCGCGCTTTCATTTTTTCTCGCGTCGAGTCACTTCGGATTTGTATCCCTTTCTATGCGTGCCAGCGTGTTGGGAGCGCTCCTCTTCGTATAGCACCGAGAGAGAGAGAGATAGAAAGATGCATGTGTACATGAACACATCCAAGTGAAAGGGTGGGAGTGTGAGCAGGAAGGAAAAGGACGCGCGAAAAGAAGGGAAACAGATGAAGCGCGTATTTCGAAGCGGACGCGATTTTTATGTAGTGTGGAGGCAGTCTAAGAATGCGATAGAAACAAGGTGGGAGTGAAAGTATTTGAAAAAAAAATAAAAATTTGGATAAAATGACTTTAATTTCTCGTGACAGGACTGGAGGTTATCAATACAAATATCCGGATGCAGGGGGCCGATTGTGTAACTTTACGTTCGAACGTAACGATCCGGTTCCCGTGGATTTTAGATCAACAACTCGAAAACAATTGAAGGAGCGATTGTGTAACTTTACGTTCGAAAGTATTCCGGCTCTCGATCGAAAGCATCTCTTCGTCAACACATTACTTGACGATAAGGCTATCGAACCGTTCGCAGGTGAGGTTTGGGATGGAATTTAAATGTTTATTACCTTTCATGGCCACGTTGTATGTCCTTTTTTTGGGATTAAGTGAATTATGCAATCGATTATATTCATAAATCGCAGTGTTATGTTGTTGATTACGTGAATTTGTAGTGAATTGACATAAATAATTGCAATTTGTGCGTATTAGTTCACTGTGGTATAAAGATGAGCAAGTTTACATTTGCTTCGCTGTGTAATGTGTGTGCATTTGAAATGAAATTAACTCATGTGGAATTAAGTGAATTAAACATTCTATTTAATTTATACATCATTGTGTTATGTTTTTAATAACGTGATTAAGTAGTGAAATTACATCGTTAAATACAATTTGTACGTGTTAGTTTACTATACGATACAAAGATGAGGACGTTTACAATTGCTTCGCTATGTAATGTGTGTGCAATTCAAATGAAATTATCCTTTTTGTATGCTTGATTTAAACGTGGTTCCACTATAGTATATTAGGTAAATTATAGTTGTGCTATAATACATTGCCAAAATTATATTCTCTACAATGTTTAATTTAATTCGGATCATCGGGCAGTTATTGACAAGTAAATGATTTAATTTATGTATTAAAATAGTTTATTTTAACTTCTCAATGACGTCTTAAATTAAGTTGAATTTATATGGTTAATGTACTTCAATTAATGTCTCTGTTGCGATATGGTTTCCTCAGAAAGGGTAAATTTTTTGAAGTGATATTCGGGTGTTTGAGACGAGAGGAGATATTAAAGATGACTCTGCATATTTGCTTTTTCTTTCAAGTAATAGGTGAAAGGTTTGTGATGATGAGAATGTTTTTGATTGAGAATATTAACGTACTTATTTATTTCATGAGTTACGTGCTTTTTTAACTGTTTACCTTACGACTATTATTAAGACGTCGCACTAATTCACACTCGTCAGTTTTTATTTCTTGCAAATATTCAATATTCTGCGGCATTGCTCCTTGCAGACACACAAAGGCGAAGACAAGAGCCTATCAATATCGAATATCCGCTCATATATTTCCTCTAAAGGAATTAAGTCAATTACAAATGATACAAGTTATTATTTAGCGAATTGCAAAAGTAACGAAATGGAGACTTACCGCGGCATTTCTAAATAGTCAGCGATATCTGAGTAAAAACTACTTATCCCAAATATCAGCTACGCTACAACGGAAAGGAAGGTATTTATTACTGAATTGAGAAAGATTGATTTATACGCAAAGTTAAATTCTTTCAATAATATAAACTTAATTGGCCGATTGTATCTGAAACCAATATTGTTAACATAGTTTCGCTTTTCAAAACAAACACAGCCACTCTCGGCCTTACTGCGCATGCGCTCAAGGAAAACAATCGCGAAACTTATTCCCAATTCCAAGTAAATATGACAACGTCGTAACTTTCGATTGCTTGTTGACGATCGTCCATACACAATCGCACTTACAGCTAACGTTCGAATACCGGGAACTCAATCGAGAGTGAACGGATCTCTAACGATCGAAAGGTAGCCAAGTTACACAATCGGCCCCCAGGTCAAAAGTGATCATGCATATGTTCATGAGGGGAAATGAGAACATTTATTTCTTCTTCGTTTATGTGCCTACTCCTCGCTGAAGGTTGGCTGTCATCATGGATACCCTCTGCCTTTATTTGGATGACCGGAACGGTCTAAGGTTGTGAGTTGTGCTATAATTTTAAGCTGCCCAGCCAGGAAATGTGCTTTATTCCCCTCGTTCTCCGGCACAAAATCTTCTCTTGCAGAATAACTTATGATATTTTATCACTTTTTCCTCTCATAATATGTCCAAGGTATAGTTATTTCCTACATTTTTCGTGTAATGCACACATATGTTTCCTCCTATTCCTCTGAGGACTTCTGTAATAGTGGTTCTCGACACCCAACTAATTCTAAGGATTCTTCCCTAAATCCACGTTTTAAATGCTTCTATCGGCTTTATGTCTCTCTTTTTCAAGATCCAGCCTTCAAGTCCATACAACGCAGTTGGAAATGTATGGCTTCATAATAGCCTTCTACTTTAGTATTTAGACTAAGTTTATCTTAAGCAGAAGAAACTCTACATTTTGTCAAAGATTCTTCTGTCCTGGCCTATCCACGCTTAAATCTCCTCCTAGCTATCACTATCCTCATTCACAATCGTTCCTAAAATTTGAACTCTGAACTGGATCAACTCTCTCCCTGTATATGTCGAGTATAAGATAATCATGCTGATTGATGGGTTTTACATAGCCCATCAATCAGCATGATTAGCCCAATGTACATAATATTGCTTGCATTGATAGTCAAAGCAGTTTCGTCGCTTTTTTTCTGCTTCTTTTTTCAGAAATGCTGGAATTCTTATTGCTTTGAAGCTAGCAGTATAGTATAATCAGATTGCCTGGTGTTGTTTGTGTTCAGTCCATTTACTGTGAGTATTGTGGGAAGATTTTCGGATGAGAAAGTAAAAGAAAGGTGCTATTTCGCTCTCGTCCGACCGCACCTTGAATATGCAGCGAGTGTATGGGATCCAGTGCAGAAAGACTTAATCCGCGAGCTGAATAAGATACAAAGGAAGGCTGCGCGTTTCGTCAAAAACCGCTACGGGCGCACAGACAGTGTTACCCAGATGTTAAGCGAATTAGGCTGGCAGCCGTTGGAGACTCGAAGGCTGCGCGCTAGGCTTAGATTGCTTGAACAATTAAGAATGGATATATTTAAGAGCGACACAGAGAACATAATCTTAGAGCCACACTATATTTCAAGGTCCGATAGAAGCGATAAATTAAGAGAGATTTTTAGCCGAACGGATAGATATAAGAATTCGTTTTTCCCCCGAACAATAAAGGCCTTTAATAAACGCTTGTCCCAACCTCGTTAGAGCACTTCTTTTTTTTTTTAATAGGTGTAAACGGCTGGTGTCCTAACACCCCCTGCCACACGCCTTTTAGGCGGCTTGCGGGGTATTATGCAGATGTAGATGTAGATATCACCATGAAAAGGCAGCTTGCGTGATGATTTCTGAGTTTATGTTAAACATCAAGGGAGAAAACGCAACCTGTCTAATATCTCTTTAATATCCATACTATTTTAAAATTATACTCGAAAACAGAAATCGCTTCTGGCCACTACTCATTGCAATCAGAATTTGAACAGAGAGGAAATATGACGAATGAGAATAAAGGCAATGTTTGTTCATTGCAAGAGAAAGTAAGACATCGTCATATCGGTGGTAGACCGAAGGTAAAACTCTTAGCAATCTAAACATTTGGAGTGCGAATTATAGAGGACATTAAGTCAGGGGACAGTCCACGATTGGGTTTGGTATCGCAGAATTCACCTTCGAAATTCGATGAAGGCTTAACAAGAGAGAAGAGTTTTTAGGGGTGGGTACGGCGAAATAAAAGCTATGAAATGAATCGTTGATATAATATCAGTATGACCGGCGAACAAAGTTATTTTAATGAATAGCGCCTTCCCTAGGCAACCTTACGTATGGAACAATGTCATCATGTTTATGAAAACTATTTTGAATAATCAGTTATTTGATTTCGACTTCAAAACTCTCTGTAAATCATTGCATCAACCCATTATGACCCGATGTTGCTTCTAATCAACATCAAAAACGTATAAGTTTTTTTGATATATTCAGGAAAAATGTCTTAACTGCATTAGTTTGTGGTGTAAATTGTAATGACGAAATATTTAGCTGCCACAATAATTAGTCCAATTTTTCAAAATGAAATATCTTGAAATTTGATTTCTTCCGGAAATAGCTTCCAGAAAGGGTTAAACAAGCATGCTGTGCAGCAAAAACCACCTAATTTTAATGCTAAGAGTATTTCACGTTTTTTATTACCTAAAAAAATCAACGTCTCTCGATAATACGCAGGAAAAAGCTGCGCTGGTAAATATCGTAGGCTGGAAGAGGCACCGGAAGTGCCACCCCATTTTGTGGAATAGTTGTGGGAATTGAGAAGGGATCAAGGAGGTGGCGCCTCTCACACGAAGAACTCTCTTGCAATGAAATAAAATTGAGGTAATGAGACCGTTGCAGAGCCTTTACTATTCTCCGCGGAGTGAAAATGAGCTTCATTCTGAGAATTTGGAGCCGCTTTTGGACGGAAATTACGAGGGCAGCGAGGAAACTCGAGCACCGTTCCGCGTGACGCAACGATACATTAGTCGTCATGGTGACCATGTAACTCTTCCCAAGGTGCTGTGAATGTAGGTATTCTCTCTCCTCACGTTGCGTTGTAATGCAACGCCTCCATTCAAGGAAAGAACGCGGTCTTTTCACAACTAAGCTTGTATGACAACACTTTTGTGCGGTTAATGTATTGCTATTCAAGTACGTGATATGTTCACTGAAAACAACAATGCAAACGTGGTTTATATCACTGCATTTAGCCCTTGCTGGGAAATTCATAAACAATCGCACATTATTGCAAAAAGTATGGTACATAGAATTGTAATTCTGGGTCTTCAAATGTTTTTTTCAAGGGCCGCGTACGAATTTTAATGTTGAGCGTTGGACAAACTTCTAACACTTACACTTGGTTAAAAGTCTTGCATTTTTCTTCTCCTTCTACGTTTAATAAGATACGTTTTCGACGCTCTTTGATCACTATTCATGGGCGATTAATAGAATAAGATTGAAATGAATGCGGGGATCGCGTTGGTGTGGCGGCTAAGGTGCTTGATGTCCCAC
Organism: Ischnura elegans; assembly: GCF_921293095.1. Classification (NCBI taxonomy): domain Eukaryota; kingdom Metazoa; phylum Arthropoda; class Insecta; order Odonata; family Coenagrionidae; genus Ischnura; species Ischnura elegans. The sequence continues at coordinate 11,813,867 of NC_060250.1, read as the reverse complement.
GTTCGTATCCCGGCGGTGACGGAGAATTTCTTGAGATTGGCTGATACCTGATTGAGTGTTTTGTGGAGGACTCTAAATGATAATCACTCCGTCAGTCGATTGGGTCTTGAAGAAATATTCCTCTTGACGCCTTTCGTCAAGAGCAGATTAATGGCGACGCCGAGTTTCTGTACTCCCTCTAATGTCGGAAATGATCTTAGTTTTTGGCCGCCATACCCAATACCATACAACACTACGAAATAAATCTAATCGGAGAAAGGAATGAAAATACAAAAAAAATTGAAAATGAGGAAATCAGGGAAAGGGTATTAAAGGAATACGATTTAAAGATGAAATGAAATGGTATGGACCCTTTTGAGAATTGAAGAGAGAATTCCATATGGGGAAGATAATAATAATATATTTATTTAACGGGCTAATTGATAACCCTTTATATCGTTGTACATTGATCACAAGTATTCAAAGTAAAAAGAAAGGAAAAAAAGAGATACACCATAAAATATCATGGCAATAGTAACAACTGAAATAAGACAAATTTTAAATAAGAATATAGATATTACATTACATAAAAAAAGGCAAAACAGTCAAGAAAAATTCCTTCTCACGTATCTTTTGAAGGTGCTTGAAGAGGAAGTAAAAAAGTCAATGTCCCTTGAGATTTCATTTGCATCTCTCATTGCACGGTATAGTGGTATGTAAAAAGAGTAATTATTCAGTAGATAAGGACCATTAAACAAATTTCTCAGTCTGGTATTCACCAAAGGTACTCTTAAAGAGAGAAATGATAATAAAGCTGAGTACTTTATATAATTGTTCAAAACATAATATAGAAATATAACACCAAATTGTTTTATTCTACATCGAAGACAATTCAGGTTTAAGTAATTCTCCGTCATATTCTCCTTTCTTTCTGGACATAGAAAACTGAATGATGAATAGGAAAAGGAGAGGACTTAATAGAAAGATGAATAAGAAAAGGAGAGAGGATCGTCGTGTAAGTGTTCGGAAAAGGCCAATGAAGCGTAGCGTCCATAGTATCCTACTCCACGTTGTGGAAACGTGGACTCAGAGGAATGAGAACGAGAATGGAGTGGAGACGTTCCAGGTGAGGGTGTGGAAAGGAATGGGGAAAATGAAATGGACGTGGAATGGAAGCGGATGGAGAGGAAGAAGAAGGCTAACACCACTTCAAGTAGAATAAAACTTCAAAACGAATACTTTTCGCAAATATTATTTGGTACTAAATATATCAGTAAAGGAATTAAATTAGATAAAGAGGAATTCATGAATAGGAAAAGTCTGATGAGAGGATCGTTATGCAAAGGAGTTGAAAGAAAAGGCCTGTGTAGAGTCTGATTAGGAATTTGACGCTGTACGGAGGGAAACATGGAAACTTACGAAAGTGGACAAGAAAAGACTGGAGGGATGTGGGCCTGGAAAAGGATGGAGAGAGGGAACTGGACGGCGAGGTAGAGAAGTGAGGTAGTGATAGAATAGGGTAGTTTCCTTCATCAAAGAAAACGAAAGGCATTAATGCGATTCATTACCCACCATTAGTGTATTCATATTATACAAATTATTTGGTATTAGAAATTCCAGTTTAGACGAATGGCAATGGTCAATTTTAACCGCATTCGAAACAGGCCAGATAGGCGGCCATGCGATGCCACTCCACGTGACGTCACAGGGACCCAGTTTCTATATAGGAGTATATAGGAGTTTTACATCGTCTGAGATTACTAATGCATGCATGAGGCACAGATCAAAGGGAAACATCTCTTAATAATCACGCATCAAAAATACCTAAGTTCGAAAAGTTTCCTTCGTTTGATAGGGGAATAATAATCCTTATTTAGCCAAGCGCTACCTGCTAGCTGGGTACTCTGCTACCTGCTAGCATCCTGCGTCGTATCAGCGCTCAAAGCCTCGCCTCAAGGTCACCCCACACGGCGACAGCTGGAACCAGAAATACGTCACCAGGGCTCTTACCGGCATTCCTATTTAGCCGTCGCGTTTTCGCGCGCTAGAAAATTTTCACTTTTCTTTTAAAAGCGAAAATTGATATCGTTATTCGAAAATCTAAGAGCGTGAAATGCGTACTCCAGGAGTAATAATCTTTCGATTTTGGCAATAAAGAATAATAGGAAACCATCCTATTGGAAGGTGTGCAAGGAGAGGCAGTTTATAAAGATGAGATACGGAGGAGACAGAAGGTGGGGATGTTAAAAACATGGTACAAGGAATTATATTTGGTAAACGTTGAAGAAGGGGGGAGTGAGGAGAATTAATGGATAGAATGAAAGGGAATAGACCCCACTACGAATTGAAGAGGAAAAAGGCGTGAGTGATTCGCAAATGCCCCAAGCAAGCCCTCCCTCACCGGCAGAATACCTTTGATAGTAGTATAATATGCTTCCCATGCAATGGTTCTTCATCATAACGCGACATAACCACCATTGTTACCATACGGTGCACCTCTTCTCCATATGAATACAATGATGGCTTGCAGATTTAGGGGGCGCAAAACGACGAAAAGCATGTGTGCATATGGAAGAAAGAAAGAAAGAAAGAAAGAGGAAGACATTAGGGGAGAAAGATGAAAGGGGGATTGGAGGAGACGCGGCTTATGGGGATGTTCCGAGTGATGAAGACGGAAAGGGGTTGCTTTTGGGGCGGAGGGGGAGGGGCGGGGGCCTCCACGGATTATTTACGACGGGGCACACGTGGCTTCTGTCCCACTCCGTTAACTTTTCTCTTCCCCCATCCCTCCCTTCGGTTGCCCCGGGCGGATTTTGCGTGTCCCGAATACAACCTCCCAATACCTACTCCGCTTATTTCTTCTACTCGTACTTTTGCGCGGGACTTTGTTATCCGAGTACTATTCAGGTGTATGAAAGCCATGGCGATTGACTTTGTGCAAACAAATGATATCTATAGGAAATAAAACTAATACGTGTAATACTTCGAATCCTGCTGCGTGAACGGTGGTGAAATATACATGAATTGCCAGAAAAAATAATTCCCCTTACACTGGGAATCCAACCACGGACCTTTGACTTCCCGAGCCTCTGTGTAGACCACTACCTGATCCAGATTCCTCAATTTGCATGGCAATTATAATCTTCCACGAATATGGATAGCGTAGTAACTAAGAAAGATGACGTCACGAACTATTGCCTTACGGGTCACGGCTCATCTCTCGTGCACCTCGCCCATCGGCCACTCGTGGTCCTTTAGACTCTTGTGCCCCTTCCTTTCCCTCAATGAGTGGTTCTACCTGAACGGGTCAATGAACCAGAACTCTAATGACGTCAGAAACTCGTGAAATATGGGCGGCAGGTCTCGCTTTATTTCAATTACTTCTGGTGAGAGAATGACTATGATGAATGGATAGTGTAGTGTAGTGAAAGTGATGTTGACGACCTCTAGGACCTCGCTTCTGTGAACGAAGAAAAGAGCAATCATGGTATTTGAAATGAATTCAACAACTTCTGGTTAAACTGCGAAAGAAGGAGCATGTATTGCTCAAAGTGGATTCCAAAAAGAATGGTATTCAGAAAAGTTATTTTATATTATCCATAGATATCTTAGGCTCATTTCCGCATTCAAACATTCACCAATTTTTAAGTCTACTATCTGACGCAGTGGAAAACTCACAAAGAAGAAGATAGCACACTAAAAAACGATTGCAATAACATCATTTTATGCACCACTTTATCCGAGACTGACGTCTGTCTCCTTAGCAACGGCGAATGAAATGACGTCATGGCTAAAGAGGACGTTTTTCGATTTGCAGAATAGTATCAAAAAAAATAAATAAATATTAACCTAATTGGCCTAATCACTACTAACTGTGTGTGTAGTGTAAAATAGATATTTACTCTCTTTGTGACGTACTTAAATAAGTTTTATGGTAATGCCCCATTACGATTATTTAACGCAGTGTACGGTCGCTACGAAGTATTAGGACAAATTCCATTCTGGTCACAATACTTGCATTGCAACCGTGTCTCACATCAATTCGTTGCTCTTTCAATGTCTGAGGTGATTGCAGTGCAGTGGCATCCAGCGTGGATGGTCGTTATCAGGGGCGGATTCAGGATTTTTTTCTGGGGGGAGGGGGGCACAAGCAAGGCCATATTCAAGATTTTGTTCTGGGGGGGCACAAGGGTACCTCGTATCACAAAACGAACGCAATGATAATGGTACCGTATTAAAAATCTTGCATAATTTTTAAGGGCCAGTGGGGGCACGTGTCCCCCCCCTAGATCCACCTATGGTCGTTATTCAAATGTCTTAGCAGCGCAATGCTGAGTAGTTGGCTTGGCAGGTGAGTAGGTACTGATAAATACACAGCGTTTCTTTTATCAACCAATCATTTACTTTACGTTTAAATCCCAGGAATTCAAGTTAAAAAGGATAAAAAGCGCTATCAATTCACGGAACTGATTAAAATGCCAGAAACATAATGTGAGGTATGTTGTTATTACTAAAGTTTAATTTTATAACTGTCTCCTAAATGTGGACGATCCATTTAATTTTGACTGTAAATTATCATAATAATAACTCTAAGCGTGATGAAATGTCTGGAACTATTGCCTGCTGTTGAGATGCGAGATAGTAACAATAAAAAATTTACTTTCACACCAAATTTTGATGTCTTGAAACGGCATTCTGTAATATCATTTTATGGGTCATATTTTTCGTCGGAATAATTAGAATGATAGTTGGAAAAACGGTATGTCGAAATTGTGGCGTCGGCAGGCGTAATTTCGCTGGAGTCATGTCCATGGCTAAAAGCTGATAATGGCACCAGCAAGCCGGCAGGGAAGGAATTTTATGCACCCTGGTTAAGACTTATTTAACGGCAAAGTGCATTTTGTGTTTACATCGTTCCCGCCTATGCTGCCGTTGGAACTTTTTACTACAGGACTGTGCTAACGGAGATAGTTTTAACTACCACCGCCCATGCGGTTTCATCTTCGCGCGAAATAAACTCGTTCATGATGGAAATTTTAGCACTTTACCCCGTAAATGGTTATATAAAATTACTGCGGCCGAGTTCTCTATGAAATATTCCATCGCGAGGAACGGAATAATTTGCTATGGGTGGCGAATCAACGGACCAAAAGCGGATTGCTTCATTGTTCCGAAGTTTTTTCACCTCGTCTTGAGTGTTTGATTTTGCGTTAGTCGAAAATGTGTCTACAAGTTGGTGTTACGTAGACAATAATATCTGGGAAAAAGGATTAAATTTATTGCGAGCACTATTGGGAATGGAGTTGGGCACGACATTTTTTCAGCGTGGGAAACGAATTATATTACGTCCATGGAGGTAATGAAAACCTTGACGAGTACTTTAATTCCTAGTCCTGAGTACGTAGTACATGGAAATTGAAATTATCCCGAGTGAAATCATTGTGTTGAAATATACTGAAGTTCACAGACACATGGTGTGAATCTGCCCCAAGAGATGGCACTACCATAGGGAAATGCTCAGCGCCATATGATTGTAACTACGTCGCACATTTTCCAAAATCCGCCTTCCCCTTCCCGTCAGCCCTCGGCCCCTCTGAAGCTTCCCACCTCTGCGAGACCGCCCAACTGGCCCCAGACACCCCAAATTATGGCTCGCGCAGGGTTCATATTACGATGACCTGTATCACTAGCTTAGAAAGAAAATATCAAGTTACACAAGGATATTAGAACGTTTTTCACCCCTCCCCTTCCTCGCCAGCTGACATTTTTGAGCTTATATTGGGGGCCAATTGCTATATGAGTCACCGAAAGGCCGAAAGGTGTCTAACAATGATTTTGGGCTACTGGTACTTAAGGAGAATAAGTTTGAAAGAAATAAAAATTGTACAGAAGGTGCTGGCGTGGGTCATCAAGCAAATACGTCCGAGGTTCAGTGACCGTTACGATGGAAATGACTCTTGATTGCCTTAGTTAAATTATTATTCGAAATGAGTACATTCTCTTAACTATGACCACTACATGTGTCGTATAATAACACTTCATAATCTTCAAAAAATCAATTTCACCAAAGAGTAGATGTTATTGTGATTGTAGTATTCTTAAGGTATGAGGGCAGCTTCTAACGATTCCAAGTTATCCCGTTGAATTATACATTTTTACATTCGAATTCGGCTGAGATACTGCATTTAATTGTGCGCATCGGCGAAGACTTCATATTTAGCGTAAACGTGAGCTGATTAAGAAATCGTTTAAAGTGCAAAAAAATTCTCAGTTGGTATCAGCCCACTAGAAATAAAAAAAAGTCGCGTGCGCTTAATAGGGAGAGTACGAGAACAGAACGCACTCAATTACGGGAAAATGAAAAGTCCATCGAGAATAATGCTTGTCCCCTTGTATACTCCGAGAGCGAAACTCCTCGTTGAGACCCGCGTTCTATTAATTTATGCTCCCTAAAAGTGACGTCAGGCAGTGACAAGAAAAACCACTTTGGATTTAAAACCGTGTTTTTGAGGCGAGGGAAAAGCCGCGCGCAGCCAAAACACGGAACAACTTCATGACGAAATTTTCGCCCCAAAAGGGTTGAGCGGACTGCGATACCTGCGTGTCAGAGGAATACACGGACTCCTTTTATTCCTCACGAGAAATATAAAATTTTGAAAAAAAAGGAGTGATAGAAGAAAACAGGAGAGTGGGTAGGTACTAGATGTATTATAGTAGTTGTGTGAAACCAGGTAATGCACGACATACGCAACGTGCAAGTAGGTGATACAGCACAGGGATTTGAAGGTAGGTGGCAGCATAAATAAGCGAAATAAATGGCGCAGTGAGTGCTCGCTGCGGAGGGGAAAAAAATGAATCCCTCTCCCTCACTCGTACGGTGGACGTCCTAAACTTCACTAAACGCTCGGGAGTCGTGTTTTTGGGTTATGGAGAAGTCCCTCTTCTCATGCGAGCATGCTTTTCTCATCCTTCTACCTCATTCCGACTCGTGTTCGAAAAAAATTGGAGGGAACAAGGTTTTTTTCGGAATTTTCGGAGGAGGGAGGACCAGTGTGTGCGGGGAATATTGTTTTTTATTTTTTATTATTTTAAGGGTAAAGGGTTACGGGGGAATAGATGTGACATGGGCTGCTGTTATAAGGGAGTTGGGAGGCTACTTGACCATGTTGCGGCTGGCTTTTTGGAAGAAATGGACGGGCCTCGGCAAGGCGAAGACCCAGCAAATGCAAATTCGCATCACGTACCCTTTTCAGCCTCATGCCGGACTCAAAAGAAGATAGCGGGATGGAAAAAGTTTATTTTTTACAACCCGTCCTTCGTCCCCAATCTCTTCTCTCACCCTCTTGCCTCCCACTATTTTTTCTTCAAGTCCGGAGTAAAAACAACGAAGCGATTGAGTTTGGAAATGTCTCTATATAGGAGCGATGGAAAGGAGGTTGCTGTTTGATTCTTCAAAGTAATTTAGGCCGGTTCATAGGAAAGAAATACCCATTAATTTAAATTCAGCACTTGAAAAAAAATTAGCTTCACAGATTTGGAACGTTCACAGGAAATAATAAACGCCCACTTGACGCTGTCTGTCGTTCTTATTCAGGAAAAATAACAAAAGGTACTGAAATTAAGATGACTTGTTTCTTTGCCGCCGCCGATGTCTTTTCCGTTTTTTTCTCAATTCCACGTTATCCCCCCTTTTCTCCTCCTTTTTCTTTTTCATCTCGAAATGTTTTCTTCCATGATTCACTGCTAGAGCTAACAAAACGAGGATGATAAGAACATGAAAACAAATGAAATCGACACTTCGCGTTCCGAATTTTCACGCTAGTTTCCGCCGTTCCTTAGCCACGTTCAACGCAAGTTTTTCCTATAAACGCCACCTCTGACACACGGATTCTGGAATGTTCCATTAAAAATTCCTTAAAATGTCCTTCTTACGAATAATTTATTTCTAACTATTTTTATGGACTACAAATAAGAATATATGAAGTAGCTTTGTAGGCATTAAATCACCTGACATACTTTTCATCTTTTTATTTTTGTGATGAGCTTATGTGAGCATTGGATGACTTTTACATTATTTTTTACTCTTCTTGAGGCATTTCTGTCATGAGTATTTCAGAGTATTCTTGAACGTTAAATTATGTTGTGTGAGATTCTATTATTTTGCCATGCACACACAGCATAAATTAACAAAAAAATGAGGGTGAAGGTTACGGGAGAAGATTCTTTGTCGTTGTAATTCCGTGTGACATGATCTGTGTTTTTCCTCTGCATTTTTTGAAATTTGAGGCAGTAGTACTCCTAAGTACTTTAAAGCGATATAAGCGACTTGTTTCCCAGATATTTCAGTGTCTCGCTGGAAATTCTACTGCACAGAGGTGAGGGCGGCCGACACATAACGGATTTTTTAGGATCTCAGAACTTTAGCATGAACGCGTTTTGTTTTATATGCAATCGTTGGTATTGTAATGCTTATTTCGGGATTTCATGAGCAGCTTCAATTCAGTTTAAGCTCTTTAGGTCATTTCCACGAATGCTAACTGCAAGTATCAGAAATTATTTTTCCTATGACCTAAATATTTTCATTCTCTTATTTTTCCCAAAAACATTCTCTTAATTAGGTGTTGAATTTTGTCTCCTGATTAATACATTTTGGTTGAACGCTGATACAGTAAATTCAATCTGCTATGTTCTTTGTGTGTCGCCATCCCTTAATCTTTGGCAGAAAGACTGGAGACATTGGAGATTTAGGTAAGAATGGAGAAGGTGATGTGGACGGAGAGGAGGATGAGCGACGAAGTGCTGGACATGGTGGGTGAGGAGAGGCAAGTACTGAGTGTGGAGAAGATGTTGAAAACAATGTGAGAGGGTAGAATGCTGGTGAACGAGGGAGAGGAAGGAAGAAATAGGATTTTTATTTAGAATGAAAGGAAATCGGTCTACTTTTATGCATTGAAGAGGGAACTCTAAGAAGGGAGGGAAGACTCTGAATAATTCTAAAATACTACATGGAAACCTACCTTAATCACTAGAATACTTAATAATAATTGAGTAACGAGTGAATAATATTAATCATGCCCAAAGCACATACTTACTACGTTCCATTTCGGAAAATGGTCTTTACTCTGTCCTCATTCGTGCAGAGGTTTTTGCGTTTCTTATTTTAGGCTATTGGCAGAGGGTGATCAATTTTAGGGTAGTGGAAAGTTGTTCGAAATTATGATCCAGACTACTATAGTGAAGAGTTATTTGCGCGGTGCTTTAATTTTTTTGCGTCCCGCTCAACGATCGCGTGCTTTTTCCTACGCTAAGACTGGCCACTTTCGAATGTGTGTATGTGTGTGTGCCACCGTTTCCCTGGACTGCAACCAAGGCCCAGACTCGCCAAATGAGTTGGGCACGCGTTGAAAAAAGGAAAAACTTCATCGCTAATGAGTTCCGTCTATTAAAAAGTTTCGGGTACCCACTCGCCGTGCTTCCCAACCAAAATTCTGGCCACGAAAAATTAATTCGTGTGTTCTCAAAATAAAAAAAAATACAGGCTTCGGAAAAAGTTTGCGATTCAAGTAGCATGCCGAGGCGTGCCTTGGCGTTTTAACGAAAATACTCACCGCGCAATGGGTCGGCGAAAAGGTGCAGCCATATTTTCGTGCAATGATGTGCGATTTGGAAACTTTCTAAGCGGATTCCTTTGCGAGGCATATGCTCTAAATTTTTCCCATGTCAAGTAGAGTGAAATCTTAGAAATTTGTGCGATTGAGGAAACAAAAGATGAAAAAAATGTACCACTTAGCAAGTTAGAAAGAGAAAAGGGATGTTTTTGAGCATTGAAGACGAATTATTATCTAAAACACAACGCGACTACACCTCAAATAGATTCTCTTTATTAAAACTATGACCTAAAACAAATAATAACAGCTGTTATACCTGAACAACTGGAAATGATTAATACATAATGGTTACGTACAACATAATGGTTGGCAGACCAATGAAAAAGGAACACTCAGAGCAATGCCCGACGAAGAGTTCACACAAAGCAATGGTGAACAGACACATAACAAATCATGTAAAAAAAACGACATAAAAGAAGCTAGTTTGTGATGCCCCATAATTGGTGAATTATGAAGGAAGTCCAATCAAAATCTTAGGAATTAGATATTGTTGCTAAGTTCCAAGATATGCTCTTGATGAGCTTGCAATGGCAAGAAAAACCTGATATTCTCCTTTTAAGGGACACTTCCCCCCAATCGACCCTACACGACATCGCAAAATCCTTTGAAAACTCGCTAAGAAGAACACACAATGCTCTAATACATCCACTATGGAACTACCAAGAAAACCCACAGTTCAAATACAACAGATTGAAAAGAGCAATTGCTCACCCTGAATGATAACACGCACACAAATATCCAAATAACAAATTAACGCCTGATTACACGAAAACGCCAAACGCCGATTACCAGCAACAGCTGGATATCATAAAAATAACTGCTAAAGACAAACAGCGTAGCATAACCGACTGGTACTTTTTTGTGAATGTCACTGGCTCTGTAGTTAGGCTACCACCTTGAGAATTTCAGGGTATTTAAAAGAGACCTTTGTGAGAATATATTTTCATTTATTTTTTTTTAAATCTTGAATTAATATCTATGTTAAGATCTATTTAAACTTTAAATATACTTACTTTAAACGTTAAAATCCAATTTATAAAAAGTTTTCTCTCGTTCTTTTTTAATGCATTAGGCACAATTCAAATGTTGAAAAGAATCTACTTCCAATCTGTGCTTCGAAAACCTCAAGATGATAATAGGGTTGGGGGTATTAAAAATTGCGTTGGAGGGAATAATGTTAAGCAATAGCGGAAGATAAAGGAATTTTAGATATAATGAAACGGAGGAGGCCCTTTAGTAAATTGAAGAGTGAGGTCAGAATGTGGAAGGTGAGACAGACTGACACGGGTAATCTGCAAAATACTTCATGTACTTATAGTTAAGAATACTTTAACAAATACACTCAATTTTCAAGCCACCAATACGCCACGAAAAGTGAAAATATACGAATAGTTGAGAGATTGTGAGGGGTTTTCATTTCATGGGTTCATGCGTTTTTTCGTGAGTGCATGACCTGAAGGTGGCACTGCTATATATCGCCGCCGCAGGGTCCTCGAGAATGGAGCCGCGACCCCTGGGGCAAAGCATAACAGGTGCTGGCATTCCTGTGGCCATGAGCGTAGGCATGACCACGAACATTCCAACATGTGACTCTCCAGTCTGCTGCTAAATGTGTTGTCACCAAAGCACATTTAAATAATTTTACGAAAGTCACCTTTAGCGCCGTTGACGGCCACAACTATTCGTTAGTTAGGGAGAAATAAGCTATAATTCTGGGTAAAATATGATGTAAATCTTTCCCGACGAATTATTTGGGTGATGTTTTCTTGGTGGTTTTCGCCGGTTTAAATATTTCTACAGCACCAAACGTTCTGCGGTCGACTGGTCCATCGCCTTCATTCCTTCAGTCACCCTGAAGACGATGGACGAGTCACTTGTGGCAATGTGGGAAGAATATGACATTTACCCGTGTGAGAAAGTTGTAATTGCGAGAAATAACATTGGCAAGTTATAAAGTTTGATAGATCACATCATCAAGTATGTAAATTTCGGTTAATACCCCTAATTATTTTTTTTAGAGTTTACTAAGTTTTTTAATGTATTTCATGCATTTGCTCGATCGGTTATGTCATAAAATAAAATATCATTTGCATCATTTATTATTGTAATAATTTATTTTGAATTTAATGTAATATGCTATCAAAATTTAATTTATTTATGTAATTTAGCATTGCTTTTCTTGTTACGGATTTTTTCCTGAACAATAAATATTTTTCTATCTCTCTATCTAATTATACCTTATTTCCTCGTGAAACTCGGATCAATTTGTACGTCAGCGACACGAGTGGCGACTTCTGCAAACCCATTTGAATGCGCGGTAGTTGACACAGAATTTAGAGGCCGACTTGAGGATCCTCTATTGTAATATTCGTGCGTTGGGGATTCAAACTACCGCCCTATTCCGCCCTCTCCTTCAGGCTGTCCTGCACCGGAATGTCTTATGGTCATCCATCTCGCGAGTGGTTGCTCGTTGACTGTTCCGATGAATTATGGATCTCCTCGCGAAATACGACGTTCGACTTTAAATTGGAGAATGCCACCTTTCTCCGCTGCGGCGTGCTAATCTTCTTCCAGTGCCCGTGGAATGTGTCGCTTGATTCACTGGGTATTGTGCTGTTTTCAGGAGGTAATTGGGATTTGTCAAAACGGACGCGATGGCATGAGTTGTTGGCGTCATTCGAAAACACGAAATTTCATTTGATCAGGGTCTACACCCTAGAGGGGGCGTGCGCCGCATTCCGGACCATGTTCTTTGTCTAATGGTTTACTTGGTACACTTATCCCACGAGCTGATAATGTGCTGTCCGCCCACGTGTGGCTCTACCATTCCATCGCCCCGCACGGTCAGCGTCCTGCAACTTGGAGACATCCAGTGAGATATGGCCCATTGTTGTCGATGTTCCGAAAAAGTCCGAGCTCGTCCTTAAAGAGGGCACATACCTCCCTAGCGACTGGTAGTATCTTTTTCTTTCTCTGGTGACATACACCTTCTTTAAATTTCATGTTGTCATCTTGAAATTAAGGACTGGAGGAGTTCGAGATGTGTGTGTCTGGAGAAGAATGGACAAAGAGAAGTGGACGAAGGGGAGGGGAAAAGACGAAGTGCTTAGAAGGTGTGGCGAGGAGAGAAAGCTTCTAGATAGGTTATGGAGGAGACAGAAGGTATGGATGGAGCGAATACTGAGCGGGGAAGGGATGTTGAAAAAAGTGTATTAGAGGGTAGAATACTAGGTAAAAGAGGGAGAGGAAGGAAGAGAATAGGATTTTCAGGTAGATTTAAAGGAGAAGGCCTTATTGTGAATTAAATATAAGTAATATGCCTTTCAAAACCTCTACCGCTAGGAGCCGGTGACCGTATCAAAAACAAGGTCGGAGGGCAGCACACTTCATCAAAAAGACATTTAGTCAAAAAATTATAAATCAACAAACCTCAACGAATTGCTATGCAGTCAAAATGGAATATCAATTCCACAAAAACAGATGATATTACCATTGGATATATGAAACTTACCAAAACAGAAAAAAATCCACGCATTCGGTTTCCAAGAAAGGCAGCTGAAATACAGCAAAAGGAACCGTTCGACATCGCACCAGAAGCACACCTAAATGTGAAAGAGCATATCGCTAAAAAAAAGAGAGCATGCCTGCGAAAATATCAGCAACAAACCCCTCGCGTGCAACTTGTCGGCAGACCTTTAAGTAGGTATGGGGAGCTAGGGAATAGCACATGGTCGGGTCGTGCCTAGAAAGAGTTTTTTTGTCAACAAAAGAAGTACGTTTCCCTAACTTAGGGACACGTTGTAATATCATTCTCCATAGTAGTTAATGGAATGCACTTAAAGAAAGAAGCCTTTCAGTATATCTGTTGCCGAGCCCAGCGCTTGAATAATAAGTATCATTCGAGGCATGATTTAGTAATATGAATTTCTGGTGACTATTTTCTATCACTAGTATCCATACAGAAAAGTGAATTTGGCCATATCGCATTCACACGCTTGCCGCGTCGCCGTACTCTTCGCCGCCGCCAGCCAGAACCAGAGTCGACCGCACGCTACAAAAAACGATTTCAAATTCGGAGTTGCCAGTTGGATTAGGTTTTTACTTTACATTCACAATGTAGAAGCTTCATAAAACGATGTGGTATACGTCACATGGTGGAACTCGGCGGTAAAATCTACTTTTTCTCTACGTTTATGTAAAAAAATTGGCTGAAAACAGGGTCCGCCATTTTGTTATACATCTATGGTTATTAGTAAAAAAATCTTTAAAAACCCTCCAAATGGAAGAAAATGAAGTGTTCATTGGGATGGTATAACAATTTTTAAAATAAAGCTATTCATGAAAGTGATAGTTGAGGATAAAGTAGGCAATTTTCAGAAAATACCGAAAGCGATCGTTTTTCGCTAAATTTGTGCAACTTTGACCTCAAATTCATTGCTAGCGTGAAGGCACAGGAATGAAAAAAATCTGAAAAATTATGCGAAATTTATTTGAAAATATTTATGCGAAGTTTCATTTCCTAAGATCTAAAAAATATTTTTTGAGGTTTGGACTAGCTTTTTTCTATTCTAGCCTACTGTGTGTCATTTTGAGACATTTTCATTGTCCATTCCAATCTAAACCTAGCGCGCAAACTCCGAGTCTCAAGTACGTGTGTCTATGTTATGCAGTTGAGGATGCAGAAAAAACTAAAAGGGGGGGAGGAGGACGCGAAATATATCTTGAGTTGTCTTTACTTTTATCGTAATAAAAGATGATCAATTCACAGTCAAAGTATGAGAAAATTTTATTTAAAGTGTTTATACACGTGTAAAATAAAATGCCATCTTATGATTTAAAAATGTACAATTGTGGTTTTGCAATGTTCATCAATAGAGGTGGACCCGCCCCCCATATGTATCCGCCACTTATGTAGTGTTTACAGAAGCAATAAAACGAATCTATGCATTTGATGTGTATTAAGGGTTTGTCGTCTCCCAGTCCCGTAATTTATGGAAAAATTGAAAATATGGTAACATGTAAGATGGTAAAATGTAAGGGTGACTCTCCAATTAACGTCATAATTTCATCAGCTCAATAAGCGATGCTCATTGATTATGAATATCTAAATGCCAATTTTCTATGCATTTTAATTACAGACGAATTTAAGTGCCATAACACTAAGGTACTGCATACCACCAAGGCTCTGCAGAAAGTGATTGACCGCCGGAAAATGAGGGCTCCACTCTGCTGTGTCTCCTTCAATCCCTTCAACTCAGCGCATCACAGCAATCATTGAAGCAACCCCACCCCCAAAACAACGACCTTAATCCGCCCCCCCCCTTGTACGAGGGGTACCTGTTGCATGCTGCATGCCGGAGATTAGTCATCCCCTGCCAAACACCCTAGAGGTGCCTCTCAGGGAATCATGTAGGTGTGAGGCGGTTGAGGTAAGAGTTTTGAAATAAGGAAAACGCCGATCTTAGCTCTACGTCAGCTGTTGTATGTAACATTGGTGAGATAAATCGTATCCTTCTCTTTTTACAGGAGGTACGTATTTATGACGCCAAAGATATGGAAGGACATGGAAAGATTAAAACGCCCTCGTTCCTCAAATTACTCGGTGTCGCAATGAATAGAATCGCTTCTGCGATGAACGCTGTTGAAAGGGTTAACAGAAGCGAGACCGGATGCTGTGCGGCAACACATTTGGATACTTAAGATTTATTCTTAATTGTTCTTGATAGTGTAAAATAAAAATCCTGGTAGTTAGTATTCATTTAATAATCGGTTCTTTGCAAGGAGAAAACGTGGAGGAGTCTCCAGTCCGTTTCTTACAAGCTTTACATGCACAAAATACCCTATGAGCCACCTCTAGGGTGTTTGGCGGGGGGTGATCAATCACCAGCATGTAGCATGTAAGAGGACCGTCACATGCACACCACCTGGTTATTAAATACTACGCATAATAGGAAAATATCCGTGCAAATTTATGAACAGGCAAAACTTCCCAACGATTTGTAATTCCTAAACCAAATCCATGCAAGATTGTGAGTGACGCCATTAATTCTATTAATCGAGACACCGTTGCTATTCCTGATGGTTTTGTCGAAAGAATGACATTTTAAATCTTTCTGTTTTGCACTCTATTAATTTGATTTTATCCTCGTGATCACGTCCACCACGATGCGACTGTGAACGAATGATATGCTTCACGTCGTCTGAGAAAAAATCTTCTCCTAATTTACCAAGTAAATTTAGCCCATATTTTGCTTTACGCTCTTGTAGAGATTCCCATCTTAATTCCCATAACATATTGGAAACGCCACAATATTTGCCATAACAACTCATGACGAATCTGGCCGCCCTGCGCCGTACTCTATCGATATCTGCCATCAGTTTCACGATAACTGGTAAAACTGTTACCAAACAGTTAGCTGGTTAGGTTTCGCTGGCGGTAAGAGCGAATTTCATGGAGAAATAAGCTAAAATTAGGGCTGATAAATAAAATTTATAATCGACATGATGCATTCAAAACTTGTTAATATGTTTTGCGGACGAACCTGGGGGCGCCCGTGATTGTCCTTAGTGTCTAGTTCTGGATGACAATGAGTTTATGAAATTTGTATTATCAAAGGAACCGCAGCAGGCAGGATAACCATAGGTTAGAAGCGGCCGGATCATGGCCGTGTACAGGATCGACTTTTGGGAACCCATTTAAATGCGCTTAGGGCGACAACACATGCAAAGGCCGAAGAATCCTCTTTTGTAATACACCTGGTTGTTTGCGCCATTTTTCTTAGTTCTTCAGATTTTCCCGAGACCTTTGAGATTGGTTACGTCAGAATTTTAGCGGTGAGAGTCTCCTTGAAAGTGCGGACGGGGAGCACTGACTGGATGAGTCAGTTGGACACCGCAAACCAAGTGCAACCGTTCTGTGTATTTCGAACGAGCTAGTGGAGGAGGTAATCGGGATTTTTGCGCCGGCGTGTTTCAAATATGTGATGTAAGTAATGGCTGATCGGGTGAATGGGAATTTTTCGCGGTGATTTAATTGTTGCTGAAATTTAGCGGAAGGATTGTGCTGCCTTCGCTTGAACCCGTGTAGTGGTGGTCGCAAGTGCCATGTTGACTAATTCCCGTTCGAGCTAATGGAAGGACCACATCCTTGGAGTAATTGGGTAAGTTTTTTGATCTTGTAAAGTTTCAAGTTGTTGGTGTTTGTACACTATTTCAATGTTTTCAAACCGTTTCTTTCTAAGTTGTTATTATATTAGTGTATGGGGAGCATTGAGCGATTGGCTATTGATCGAAGCGAGGGTTCCGACTTAGGGTGAAGCATTGGGACACTCTCAAAAAATAATCCCGTTAGAATCATTAAGTGAGTGATATCAGTTCATCATGAACAACACCTTGGGTGCATGGTTACAGTCTTGTGTGTTGAATAGAAATTCTTCCTAATTTCCTTAAAATTATTTTATTATATTTGGGTTTCGCAGTTGCCCTTTCTTGATTGTCCTTTTCCTCAAAGTTTTTTCTTGATTGTCATTTGTTGAATGCTTCATTTAAATCCACACGATACACGGTGGTGGATTTCTTTCTCAGTATTGCCGAATAATATGCCTAGCAGTCCTAACAGGTTGATCTGCGCGTTTCATTCCTCTCATGCCTTTAGATTTTGATGCAAGCAGATTTACATCTAAGAACAGTCGCAGCGGAATGTACGGTGCATTATTTTTGATAAATTACCCCTGACTCAAACTTGTGCGTTTCATTGTAATTACGTTGGCTGCAGCTCCTAAGATGTGCCAATGTATACCGTTATATTTCTTTATCACTGGATTGGAACGACTGGGTGTCAAAAATATCTTCCGTTATACTATTTAAGAGTGCTTTCCGTCTTCTGCCATAAGGATTCTCCACATCAACCCAAATGAATTAGTGCTTTGCCATTGCAGTCCCATAACTGTATGTCGTGAGAAATTCCGGCCTGCACAGAACAATGCTGTTCTTTTCCCGCTCGGATGCTAAGAACGGTTTCATTAGCACTTACGGAAAAAAATATTTTGTGTCCTCCATTAAACGGATTTTCGTCGCCTACTCTTTTCATTTTGAAGTTCATTGTTAATAATTATGATGCTGGTCACTAGGGTTACAATTGTTTCCCAGTTAATTACTTTACTACTGGAGTGAATTGCATTAATTTGATTTTATTTTATGAAGATAAATCACTCTAGCGTCTCACATCACTGTATGGAATTGCTTTATCTCTTCGAATTCCTTTCTTCTCGTCACTTTATTTCTGCTCACGCTGGTCAAACCATAGCCAATCTTGTTAACCCGTAAGAGTTTTGAGTGAAACGAAAACATTTCGTTCATATCTTTGGTTAGAAATTAATCTAGTGTTTCTCCGTCAATGCAGTTTCTTTCACGTCCACTGTAGGGTTATTTATCACATATTTTGTTTCGAACTTTATACCTTTCGAATAGAATAAAGTAATACCTTTTGATTTTGTACAATCGACAGTCTTAACTGCTATTGTTTCAAAGGTTGTTTCATTGTTTTATTTCAACATTTGAACTTTTAAAGGAAGTAAATATATTCTGAATGAGTGAAGATAGTTCATACTGCATTGATGCTGAATATTGATGCTTATTAAATGTTCTTTTAGGCAATAGTTAATTATCGCTAATTATAGCTGATATTTTATTTTAAAATTTACTTAAATTTTTTTATCTGTTTCTCTTCTGTCGCCATTATAAAGCTAAGATAACTTGTTTGAAAGGTTAAGACCTTATATTTATTCCATCCATTCTATCTCATTGAGAATAATGGGATATCTCACTGAAACGTATGCAGCAAATTTGCTAGTGTCCCTTTTTATATGTTTCTATTTTTAAAATCTAGTTATTTCTTCGTTAAAACTTTCGCGGGTGCTCGTCATGTTGAATTAAAACTTTTGGGCTGTGTCGCCGCGTCAGATTTTGGGTGGCCCCAACGTTTCCCGACCGATGCTGGTCGCTTTCTCAAGGGAATCAGATTCCCTTGAGAAAGCGACCAGCATCGGTCGGGAAACGTTGGGGCCACCCAAAATCTGACGCGGCGACACAGCCCAAAAGTTTTAATTCAACATCTAGTTATTTATTAGCGTCATCAAAGAAGCCTTTTCCTCAAGATTGTATATATATTTAAGAATTAAATAAAAAGTCCTTTTCTTTAACCATTTCCATTACGTTCCCACTAAAGAAGTATTTGGGAAGTATATCACTCAACTTGCAACACTGGAGCGAAACGTAAGGATTTCATTCATATCCAAGGATAGAAATTTAAATAGTGTCTCGTCCGCTGCCCTCTGCGCGGAATGGAAATAAAATTCGATGGAATCCCGTGGCACATACGTCGTGCGTTCTGGGCCCGTTCATGCGGGAGACAAATAACTCCGGCGATAACGTTTTTTTTTGCGGAGGGCAGTTGGGAGGCCACGCCGCGCCGTCGTCTTCATTCAAAGGAATAGCGCGCGGCTGAGTTACGGCGACAAACGCGCGCGCGTCCCTTTGGACTCCGCTTCGCTTTTAGCACTGCCGGGTTATCAATCTCGCTCCTCCTTATCCTTCTTTTATTCCTTTATTTATTTATTTATTTCTGCTGGCGTCGCGCTCTCTACGGCTCACACCTTGAAACGCTCGTCCGCCCGATCCACTGCACCTTGGCATATCAGCCGTCGAAAAGATTCCAATTTAACGTCCAGTGAAAGAGGTATAGGTGCTCAGCGTAGGTGGCTGGGAGAGGAGAATAAAATGCTGGCCTTGTAGCAACGGAATAATGTTTTGGTACCGGCAGCGGTGGATGTAAATAGGTTTTTTTCAAAGCGTCTCTCCTCTTACAGTAATTCCTAAGCTGCATAAATGGTCATAAAGGTTTCTTTTGTGCGTTTTGAGGTAATTAATTAAGTTTATACACATATGCGCGAAAGTTTTCAGACATTTGACCTCTGAATTTTCGTGCTAAGAAGATATTAGCATACATCTTCATCGTGCACTGGTAGCCGTCTCATACGGTTGGACGGAAGAACAGTGATATCCAGTTAAACCCTGGCATAACTAATGTACAATTTCACCTCTTTGTGCTAAATCTTGCTTGTATATAAAACGGGGAGTGCATTAGTATAATATATTTGTTATTGAATTAAACAATTGAGTGATTGATTTCGCACTAGAAATGCATCGCAGTATACTTCCTTTTGCTCCTTATCTCCACCCCAATAGAATTACAGCGGGGTTGCCAGGGGAACAGCCGTATAACAAACCCAGCAACAAAAAATAATAAAAAGAATACACGCATATTAGGTCCCAATTAGCATTTATTGGAGTCCTTATTTATTTTGGGGAAAGTAAGAATTCCTGTTCATATCCGTTCGGAAAAATATCTCTCTAAATTTACTTGAGAAAAAGAGTGAGATTCTAAGATGAGGTTATCGGTGACGCTCTGAGAGTTATCTATCTTTAATTGCTCTTGCCGTTTTAGCCAAGCACCTAGTCGCCAAGTCTCTAATAGCTCTAACCCTAGTTCTTATAAAAGGTGGGCAATGTTTTTTTGTTCAGTCGTGCCAGTTTTTTTTACGAATCACGCATATTTCTTTTGTGCTGCATGATAAGTTTACGGATCAAATCTTTCTGCTTAAGATCCCATGCGCTCGATGCGTATTCAACGTGTGGCCTGACGAGCGCAAAGTGACACCTCTGATCTACTTTTTATCGTTATGGGGTGCAGAATATAATGTGCATGGAGTCATTACCCTCGTAATAACCTCTATGGTGTTTGGCAGGGGCTTTTGACCCGATTCGTTCATGAGTTTGCTAAATTTGTAACGCCTACATTTTTCGATGCTGCTTATTTCATAGAATGCATGTTTACGACAACGTATTTCAAGTGCTCTCGTTTGAAATGAATAGAATGGCCGAAGTTTCGTCTAGGTAAGTCATGTTCAAGGTGGGTATTAACCATTGCGAGAAAGCAAATACGCAGACAGCTCACGAAAGCAGACGGAAGACAATGTTAAACAGAAGAAGTTTGTCTAAATTGCTTTTTTTAAAGTTTCTCTCCTTCCGCAATCATTTCAAAGCTGCGGCAATGGGTTGAAAATGCCGTGTGTGTCTAAGGCGTAATTGCGTTGGGTTAAAGTTTTACAGGATTGATTGCATTTCTGACGCCCCCTCTTTGTTTTCAAACAAATGGGAGAACTGCGTCTACTTCTACATCGTACCTTTACGCATGATCGTGTTTCTAGAGCGTTTCAAAGTAGCCGATTTCGAGTTTCTCTCAGAATACGCCGTACTGAGTGTTAAACTTTTATAATCGGCTTACCCTATAGATGCGTGGTTCGCACAGGTTTGAACTTTAAAATCATGATTTGTTTGTCATTGTGCAAAAGCAGTGTTTCGGTTGTTTAGAACTACCTCTAATGGAGACTTATAGTAAAATCATGAGGATATTCCTTTATTCTTACAATATAAATATTAGTAAGACCTCATTTGTCAAGATACAATAATCATAACATGACTATATAGCCAGACTGCTTTAAACTATAATAATTTATTTAAAATATTTGTTAAATTTTAGATATGAAGTGAAACACTTTGCACTTTCCACATAAAAATTTATTAAACTGCAGTCGACATGTTTCGCGAGTCTTGATAATGCTGCAGTGCAGCGAAACATGCCGAGTGTAGTTAAATAAATTTTTACGTGGAAAGTGCAAAGTGTTTCACTTCATATCTCTTAATGGATCTCCACAAAGTATCTGCCTCATCCATCCAATTCATGTTAAATTTTACTTACATGGCATTGAGCAGGCAGAGGAAAAAATGATTTGTTTAATGCCTTCTTTCTGGAATCTTGTTCGAAAAACTTTTACCGTCATTCCAATTGAGTCTTATCGTAATAGCCTGTTTTCAGTGACTAAAGAATCGGCAGGAATTGAGGTTAGGTTGAAGGAATAGAAGTAATATGCTTTCATGACGCTGGGAATTGGATTTCTCGAACCTGCGAGGTGATATCATAGTAGCTTGAAGAGCTCGGAAAGGTGATGATTTTGTGCGAGGGGCACATCCATGGCCTCCTAACTGTTATTCGGAAACTTTTTTGCCCTTAACGCATACCACTCACTCCGTGGGTTATTCCTGTGTCTCAAGCAGAGGTCGGCTGAGGAACGATTTTTGTATCTATTACTCAACGTCAGTATGAGCACGTTCTTGGGTCTAATTTTGCCCATTGTTTGTTTCATGTACCAAATTTTACTTCTTGAATAATCTCTAGACGATGACCTCATAGCTATCAAAATTTTTCCTGCTGATATATAGACCAGTGCCATCTTCGTATTAAAAACGCCATGTGAACCTGGGATGACATAAAAATGACCTTATGAAAGCTCATTTATCACTAAATTTTAAATGCAAAGTCATACATTTGTTGAATTTCATTGTCTTCTTTCATGAATATTTTTTGAGAGTAATTTTTTGATAACTTGATTTTCATGTATGCAACCATCGTTTCTCCATTTCATTAGAAATTCTTTCAAAATATCATTTCAAAAATGGTAGCAAGGATAGAAATTCATTTCAAATTCATTTTTTTTTCTCTCCATCCGCCCATGAAATTTTCATACGAGTTGGTGACAAATCAGTGAGTATTCGTACCACCTTTGTCTCACTTGAAAGTAAGGATCTGCCAAGCAAATGTAAGAACGCTTTATAACTACATAAAATCTTAATTAACCACGTGAAGTACAGCTCAAAAGACTAGAATTTGGCGGAAATATTTATTTAAGTTTTTATATTGTTTATTAAAATTAAAATACTTTTTCACACAAAATGTTTTATTTTATTTTTTATTTTTTTATTTTTATTTTATTCTCAAACCACCGGATACAGCTCTTATTGGCCATCTTTTTACTTTTTTATCTTTTTACTTTTTTTTTGGTAAACTCCAAGAAGATACCCAAGAAGCAATAGCAATAGTTATTGCTTCTTGGGTATTTCCGTTTTCATGATACATCTTAATGTGTCATTTTATACAGAAAATATCAGTAGCGTGTCATGTCACTGTGTTGCCGTAATCTGCGAGAAATCTCTTCTTTCCACTTGTTTATGATGACCACTACACATCTATACATCTAATTTTCAACAGGAAACTGTTCCGTAAGAACAGAAAACACTGCTTTTAAGTTTTTTCCTCCAAGATTCCAGTTTTGAGAACAGAGAAAAATACGGTGTAGGCTATTTGATAAAATATCTGTGGGGCTGCTGTATTCTCCTAATTATCGATTCTGCGTAAATCATGCAAAATCATAATTAGTGAAATACAGGGACTTTTCAAATGGGCATAACCAGTTTCACCCACTTGAGTTACCATCAATACACTGATCACGTTCTCAATCTCGGTTGTACCAACGATTAATGTCAGTGGAAATTTATTCAAGCCAAGTTTTGTTATTAATTTCCACCAAGTTAGGCCCGAAAGTACTCAGTCCTTGTGGTATCATCATCAGCAGATATCATTCCTGAGATTCTTTTGACGCAACTTTATTCTTATTTCCTCTCTCATGAAAAATTCCCATATTTACGACTTTCTCTTCTTCTTCCAAACGGATATGTGTAATTTAAGTAACACATTTACTTGGGGTATAAAAAAGAAACGCGTGAATTTCGGGCCGTAGAGGAAAGTGATGTGGAGAAAACGTCGGATGTGCAGCCGTTACCGCCGTAGTGTGGCGTAGTAGAGGATCCTAAAAGGGAGAAAGATGGCGAGGAAGCTCTCATAGTTACAGGGCCGGATGAAAAAAGATGAATGGGAAGAGTGGAAAGGGAGGAGTTTGAAGGTTCCGCGCCGTAATTTGGTAAATGCATCATTCAATTTGGCTCTTTTTCGGGCTCAAGTTTTCCCCTTTTTCCTCCCCTTTCCATAAAACATTCTCTTTATCCGCTCCGCATATTCTTCCCGCTCGTGTTCTGCATTTTTCCCTCCCTTTAGCGGAATATAATGAAAAAAAAGAAGGCCGACGCCCACCGCTGAGAGGGGTTTTTTGAAGGAGGCCTCTACCGAGCAGAGCTCTCTACGGAATAGCTTCTCTCTCCCGTCCGGACCACTACATTCGGTCTGCTGCCGGCCCTGGCTCCTCATGCCCCAGACGCCGCCCCTTAGGAAGCTCTCCCGGCTAATCCTCATCGAGTATTCTGCAGATCAAATTGGTCTACGGTTTTTTTTGTCCCCCCCCTGCCGACGTGAACTTTCCCCTCTAAGGGTCAAGTTATAACTTCTCCACACGTGACTGCACTTTCCACGTCGGTAAACCTCGCCTCGTAGTTCCTGCAATCCACCTAATTTTTCTCTTCATATTCATCAATTTCCCTCTTCTTGAATATATTCTTACAAATGTAAAACTGCAGTATTTTGTGGAATTTCAGTTTAGAAAATATCTGGTGTTTTTTATGTTATTTGAAATACTTAGGATAGAGAATGCGTAAGAATGTGGCGTGGCTTAACATTGGACATAAGAAGTTTTTAATACGGAAAAAAATGCAGAATAATCACTTGGTCGATTGCATTTTTCCTTGAATTCTGATATATTTACCAAATAATTTGTAAGTACACCTCAAACATATTTCCCGCTTCAGTCATTATAACAATCCCTGCTACGCAGTACCTGCCCGAAAGGTATGTTTAAAAATATAATTTGAATCCTGTGATAGTTTTCAATAGTTATGGGTCAAAATTGCAAAAAGAGCATTAGCCGTTATCATACATTATCATTGAGGTCATAATCGAATTCACTGGGCGCCAAAACTTTTGACAGCCATATTTTATTTCAAAATCACAAAAAAAATTCGATCTCAGGAGGGATTTCCCCTTTTGCGTAACGGATTTTTCGACCACTGTTCGGCGTGAATGCTGAATATTTGCTCTTGATTTTGATTCTGGACAATTTTGGGACATTACTGTGGTGTCAATTGAATCCATGATCTTGCTGAATTACTTTCAAGAATTCAAGGGTGCGTTCCGATTTTTGTCTTATTATATATCCTTGTGCGTTTTGAGAGCCTCTGTTAACCCCTTGCGGAAAAATGTCGAGTCTAGCTCGTCATGAACTTCCGATGCCAAATCATGCAATTAATGGCATCGGAAAGGAATGGAATGCAATGAATGATTTGGCATGTTCTAATTGCATGCTGCATGCTGGTGATTGATCACCCCCTGCCAAACACCCTAGAGGTGGCTCGCAGGGTATTACGTAGATGTAGATGAATGAAGGGTGTAGCTCGTCATCAGATTTTCATAATTTTAACACAATTTTAGTGCAAAAATATCAATATTTTGAAAGTTTAACAATGTTAATGAAGAACATGAAGAACTTGTATTTCATGAAATATGATGTATTGGAAGTAATCAAATGATATTATGCGAGTAGTGATAGCTATGTTCTCGATGTACGTAACTAGATACCTAACTCACCATATGAAATTATAATCACTTTTTATTTCATTGTTCTACGTTGATTGAAAACCACTAAATATCATTTCAATACCTACCATTCCTTTTAAAAAGAATCAAGTATAATAAATTGAGGATATGAGCACGATATTCATAAAACAAATTTAAGTGTAAGGAGTTAAATAGTGCCTTGTACACTATAATTCCGAAGTCACGGCTTCAATGGTAGGTCGAGAAAGCCTCCAGCAGACGTTTGGACGCCTTGGGAGTAGGTATGTGGGATCACCTTGGAGACAATTATATCTTGAGCCAATTGGAATAGCGCACGATGAAAGGGAAGTAGTATTTGTTTCCATCTCCAACGTTCGCCACGCCCTGTCTACAGATTGTACAGGCGAGACTTGTGAAAAACGAAGGAGTCAAATAGCGCTCTTTGTTCCAGCGCGTCTGTTCGCGTAACTCACGGCAAATGGCTTGGATGGGGGCCGAACGGAACGGTGTCAGGGTACGGCAGCGGTGCCTTCAAAGAGCGCTTACTCATCAGATAGCGCTTTGCCAGTAACGCGCCGAGAGCATTCGCTTCAGGGCATGAGCCGGAAGAGACGGTATTTGCTCTGTAATATTTTTGTTTTCAATTTATTTCATGCCAAAAGTAAAAATTACAATTCGAAGCTTTAGTTGATTCCCTTAGGCAATTGCCTGTTGATTGTTTACCTATAGCATATTTCAATAACACTGATTCGGTGCTAACATTGTGCATCCATTCGGAAAGCGAAGGAATTATTTCAACAAAAATGTACCTGGTAAGTGTAAAAACAATAAATATTGATTAATTAATATTCATGTTCCGTTAAAATAGCTTTAATATCTTGTTTTCATTATAGATAGCCTCAGATTAATCAGGTTTAGGAAAGTTTATACGCTTGACTTGAATTCTCCGAGGTCAGCTCTTGAAATATTTTGGTACACAAGGGCGTACCCTGGATCATAACTAGGAGGGGGGGAGCCATGGTCTAGGGGTGGGCAAGTCAAGCTGTGACATTTTAGCATGGAAAAGGTGAATGAAACCAACATTTTAAGAAAATTAAAACAGCGCTTTATTAGTTTATAAGATTATTTCCTCGAAAAGATAATTTTATTCCAGTTACATATCTTATACTAATACATATAATTTTTCGTGGGTTTAAAGAAAATTTGTTGAATAATTTCGTTTCAATTCAGTACTGATTTTGCTTAAAGACTTTTGCGATTTTTGCTTCTGGGGGGAGGGAGAGAGGGGGGGGGGTGGGCAACTGCCCCTCGCTGGGTACGCCCATGTTGGTACAAATGAAAAAAAACATCGCTAGAAAAGAGTTGCATTTCGTGCCGTGATAGCTCAAACTGTTTTCTTTGGCACAGATTATGAGAAATATTGAGAGGATTTAAAGCCCTGATTTCCTCAAAGGCACACGTTTTTTAGGATTCAGCAAGATTTTGAGACAAACTACTTTCTATTTTGACGTTTTAACAAAGCCTTCGATCCAGACACAAACAATGAGTTGATATATATTATATCTTGTCATAGTCATTAATTGAATCAAATGCCCAGATGTCACGAAAATATACAAATAGTGTTAACTCTACATAAATTATAATGGAGAAAATGGAAGCACGGACCTTCGAACTTTGAGGCCATTGTGCAGATTACTCATTCATTCACGTTCCTTAATCCCCAAGTATCTTTTCCATAAGTCCCTGATTCAATTTCTGGTCGAGAGGAATTTTTCTCACGGCAATTATGGTCAGCTTCACCTTCGTTCTCGTGACAGGATTGAAATATTCCAAAAAATGTACCCTTATTAAGAACGCTTTGGAATTCATGGCTGCGATTGGGTCTAGATTTTCATTTTTATGCTAAGATACTGATTGGTTATTCCTCGTAGTTGCGTTAAGGTGGAACTGCTGGCAGTGGATGTCTCCCTAATCCTAGAGAGGAAGGATAAATTATCTCTCCAGCTAGATAACCTCAAGTAATCACTTTCATGTCAGCGATTAACTTACAGCTCAGTGCAATGAGCTATATTCTATCAATGAGCGATAGGTTCCTTTGAAAATGATATCCGGTAACGAAACTATGCTCGGAAAGAATAAACCACCGTGTGGAATAAGCCACGTTTTTTTTCCTTCTACTCCTACGAAAAAGGATTTCTTCCGAGTCGCGCCCGTTACTATTACTTGCCATGAGCCGTAATTATTTAGTATTTAATATAATAAACTGTGGTAACAGATAGGAATCATAAACGCATGTTGTTCAAGAGGGAAAAAATAAATATGAATGTAAACTTATCACATACCCTACATTTTTCTTCTGCTTCTAAATATGTATTACGGTTACGTCCACTGACCTAAATACTCTCCGGGTAACGAAAGGCCACGTGGAGGGAATTATATTTCCATTCCTAGAAATCTACAGACACGATCTGTTTGCGTTTCACTCGTCTGAGGCCCAATTCATATTCAGTGCTGCGAGTTGAGGTAAGCTTCTCGAAAAACCCCTGTTAAAACAACTATAAAGGGACGCTTTTCCAAATGGCCTTAATCCAATTGTAATAATTTATCTTGGACTTTCGATTAATTGTGCAGCTGGTTTTACGGACAAAGCTTATTATCTGTTTAGGACTTAGAAGCTCAAGATGACGATATGTCGGCCCCCTGTGTAATCCCATGTAAAAATGCTTGTTTACTATATTTTGAGTTTTAATTTTTTACTGGATATTATATAAATGTTTATCACTCCGGAGGAAATAGTATTTACCTATTATACAGTATTTAGTCTTCTGTATTGCCAAAAAAAATTTCTCTCCTCCTTCAAACACCTGACGCGTTCTTGAATTGCTTTTGAGCTTTCTAGGAAAGTGCCGTGATAGCGTAAGCGACCTAAAAGTTTAAGTTTTTTTTACTTCTTTTCATGTTTTATGCGGAGTGCTCATGAAACCATAGTTAAGTTACTCCGTCTCGTAGTGTTTCATTGCACAGCACCGCATGAGCACTGCCACGTTAATATGCAGGTGCATGGCATTGTACGCCAAGTCTTCTTACTGACATACTTCGGTGAGATGGAGTTCACGAGAGCCTCAAGTTGGCACCTGCGTTATAAATGAAGATGATTCAGTTTTGTACTTGGTGGCATAATTTCATTTGAATAACTTGGCTAGAAGACGGGAAAATTAAAGTGACCTCGTCAATGGACACGATTGCTTGATGAAAACTATCGTTGAAGGACATATTTAAGGGAACTAAGGCAGAGGAAGGCGATGAATGAGATAAATAGAGCAGATGATGAAGCGGAATAATTTTGCTGGTGTTAAAGGATCAGCTGATAGGAGAATTGAGTGGAGAAAGGTGTGAAACCTATCATAGGATTAATGAAAGCTGACGATTACGATGATGGCTTGCCCGAAAAAATTTCATACATGTGACATGCCGATGTATGCCGCGTTGTATACCGGATTTTTGCCCAGGCGCGACGTTTGGTGACCAAATAACGGTCACTTTTTCCAGTGAAATGGTGGTGGAGTTTGGCTAGGCTCATCCGTGAGGCCATTTGAAGACAAAGAGAAACAAGAATAATTTCAACAGACACCGGATTGAGAATCAGTAATACACGATCATCCACAACATTCCTTCCCTTTACATTCCTTACTCCTCACCCCCTCCGACCACCTCTCTCACTTGAAATGAAAAGTCAGTGCGCCAAACACCATCAAAAATGCCTTGAAGAAGTGACCAGCAGTCGGTCACGAAACGTCGGGGTAGAAATCACCTATATTACACGCGGCATTCGCCCGTCCTCATCCCAATCATCATCAGCCGCGATAGCTTTAGTAAAAAAATTCAAACATATTATTCACCGGGAAGGTGTTAAAATATACATGATAATTAGCTAGTTTTTTTATTGGCACTTAATTTCCTGAATTGGGTGCGATTGATGTTTTCGCCTCGGGGTGGCTATTCGGCATGTGGATTGCGGTTCGTGGGCTATCCCTCGAAGTGCCCGCGATGCGGTGTGATGAATCTGGCGGAGAGTTGGCGGAGAAATCTGTGCGCCACTATTCTGGCCGGGGAGTAATGAACGTTGCAGGTGTTTCACTCCGTCTTCCCCCGTGGTTCGTCGTCCCGTTCGCTATCTCCATCATCTACTCTTAATTATCCCCCTTTCCCCCGCTCCTCCCCAAACCTCCCTTCCCGATGGCTGTGGGAAAATCCTGCTTCTTTGATCCTCTTTTACGGTCGAACTCATCGCGGTGAAAGCTCTCTCATCTCGCGTTTTCGGCGAAATATATATAAAACGCGGCCAGCGTGAAGGTATGCGCTGCCTACGAAATATAAAATAACATCGTATGCTTACATATTTACTCGTAGATTCCGAGAGGGAATACAACGTCTTCCAACACTGCGGTCTAACCTAGTCACTCTTATTTCAGTCTCCTTTTCGTTTTGCCCTTTTTCGCCAGACTTTGACTCCTGTAATATTCATTAGGCGCCTATTGCTTTGATGTTTTGCATTTAGTAATGGGATTTGAGAATTCCCATTATTAGTAGACTTAAGGGAGTAGGGTTGGTAATCTATGTAAAAATAATGTGTTCGCTTACGACCAAGAGCAAAAAAAATAAATTCTCTCCTTGCATAGTAATTTATTAATTTTAACTGCAGTTGTAAGATTATATATTAAATTTGGGGAATCCTCTCCTATGTATTGACGTTAAAATATAAAATAAAAATTACTAAAATATAAAATATTTTAACATCAATAAATAGGACTTCTCAGTTTTAATGCAAGGTCATTTTTAATCTTGTAAAATTGTATCATTGGCTCATTTCATTTAGTTAATTTATGCATTCCGCATTTTTCTATTTCTTAGATGTTCAAATGACTTGATTTAAAATCCAAGTGCCCTTGAAGCCTGGAACGAGGTCTGGCAGAGGGAGAGGACAGCCTTGAGGTTATAAGATTGAATTAAAGTGTTCATGTCTGATAATGCGATGATTATGATTATCCAAATTCGTAAAATCTTTCTGGTATCTCTGGGAAATGAATTGATTTCCTTCAAGAATGCGTGGAATTTACACGTGACTCTTAAACCTTCCTTTTGCTCTCGCTAGTCTAAATCATTCCTTCGAGCTAAAATATCTACGGCCGTATTAATAGATTTTCGCTAAAAGACGCTAGTAGGGCGACTAACTTAGTCGGCTACTAAGACCTTTAAGTCGCCTACTAAGATATGGTATTCATGGATTCTTTTAAGTTAGCTACGTACTAAGAGCTACTAACTTAGTATGCTACTAGCCAACTCGGCAGCCGATACTCGGCAGCGCTTTGTGTTCAACCCGCTAGGCTACACTTGACAACACTGCATCCGACTCCTCCGCGGCGCGGAAAATTCATAAAACCATCAAACAAAAGAAATTGATTCAGCAAAATGCATCGAAGTTTCTACTTCATAATGGACAATTCGATGTGACATCGCATAGCAGATATATTTTTTGATTGCTGTACACACAAATTATGCTATACCATTGGGAAAGGATACATGCATGAGTACTACCGAAGCATTTGTACGTTTGAGATGCAGTTATTGTTGTACAAACGGCCGTGTACTCACTGATGATATAAATTGCATGTTTTTTGCACTTTCGATATTTGTTTTCATTGGTGTATGCGTTATGAGTATGGAAAATATAACTGTAAACGTCAGTATTATACACATTTATATTCGAAAAGCAGAAATACACCTTAATGTCGGAGTAGTAACGAAAAATTTTACAATGTAGAAATGAATCGTAAAGAAAATAACGTTAAGGTAAATGTGTGAATGACACGCATTAGTTATGTTACAAATACCTACGTGCGAGCAATTAGTAACATACGTTTGCACTCCTAAAATGTTATAGTTAAGGAAACAACAAGCTGCCTCGCCTCATTTAAAGTTTTCAAATATTGACAGCGTAGAAGTACGGAAACATAGGGCATATAGTTTACTAGAGGTGGTTAATGTAAAAAACAAAGCATAATTAACCTAACTTGTTGTACTTATTTATTGCTGATAATATCACAAATAGCGCTACAACGCACACAACATTTCACTTTAGATTTCACGAGCTGTTTTAATGATACTTATAATCTGAATCCGATTCAACTGATTCTAAGAAAAATTTGGCTCATAATTAATTTAAAACACTATAACGTATCACTAATAAAGCATGATAATCAGTTTTCCAATCACTCTGCACGCACTTAAAGAATTTGCACTCCTTGAAGTTCGAAAGGATTCTTCACATCTCACTTCCCACTCGTCACTAGCAATTTAGAATCACTTCATGTTATTTCACATTACCATTACGTAGACAATGAAATGAATAGGCTGAAACAAATTGCTAAACCAGTTATTGTAACATCAACACACTTCCAATCTCACAATCACTCGTACCGTAACCAAAACAAAAACAACAAAACAACAGCGCAACGAAATGCGTGAAATGTAAACACTGGTGATATCTCACGATGAAGTGACCAGAATAAATAATAAAATCTAACAGAACTTGTAAGCGTACAAACGAATGAAAATTAAGGCGCGTTCGCTGTATTACTAAAGAACAACTACTTCAAATACGAAACATATCCCCTTCGTAACAGTTAGATACATTTGATGGAAATGTATACGATTGATTAAACCAGTATGGAAGTAATAAATAATTTTACCGAAGCTCATGCACTCACAAATCACTTCACTTGTCGCTTCACTCTGTACGTCATCATCTCAATGCAATCAATTCACTTAGGAGCGCACTGAATGTACAAATTGTGTTCACTTACACTAGAGGCACACGTTCACTGCACGTCGTAGCTTCCTCGCAGCTACACAAAACTTTCAATTCCTGTCAACAATTACACTACATACGTTGCCTGCCTTACTTGAAGAATGGATTCTCGTATTCCATTTTAGCACAAATGCGTAAAAAATCTATAGCAGTATACAAATAAAACCGGAGTTCGATCATCCACAACGGTCCGCCATATTTTAGTAGCTCCCTTAGACAAGGTCGGAGGGCGACTAAGAGCCGGCTACTAAGATAGTAGCATACTAAGCTTAGTAGCCCTTACTAACGATCTATGAATATCATTGTGCTAGTATGCTACTACTTAGAACGCTACTTAGGCGTTAGTAGCTTACTAAGGAAATTATGAATACGGCCGCTAGTGATTGCTCATGAAAGTGTAGTCTGACTAGGATATGAATTAAATGCGATAACTTAACTAAATGCAGTAGTGAATTTTTCCATGAATGCCGTATACTTCGAATAATCTTCTAAGTGCAACAGTTCTCATTGACATTCTGTGATTTCTAAGTTGTGAATTGCAAGGAAATGATTATTTTTAACGGATAGAATTTCACGTTCGTATCTGGTCCAAAGGTTTAACTTATAAAAAAAATTGTTATGCATTGGAATTTTCATTGATTATTTTACGTGCCATCTCGTTGTTACAGTTTTTAACCAGAAAAGGAATTTTTCAGCCAGTTTATGCATTAAAAATTCGAGGAATCAAGCGAGATGGAGTGGAATTGATTCATAATGAAAGATGATTTGCAATTTTTCCACAAAAATAAATTTAATCCGACCCGAGTTTCGATGTTACTACATCATTGAAAATGAAAATAACATCAAAACTCGGGTCGGATTAAATTTATTTTTGTGGAAAAATTGCAAATCATCTTTCATTAGTTTATGCATTAATCCTCATACCCGATTCTATACCATTTGTAACAAAACATTTTAGTTCATTAAATCATTCTTGGTAAAATTAAATTGATACATATATTTCCTATTTTTCTCTATTTTTTATTATGCATAAAAAGCTAGGTAGAGAAAAAGGCGCCCCCGTCAATCCGCCAATGGCAGTGCGGTATTCCATTTAATAGAGATCAACATCTTTACCCATACTCATACCACTGCAGCTATTAATTAATTGCTAGACTCTTTTTCAAATTTTGATGCGGTGATTCTTATAAGGCTGACGAATAAATATCAAATTAAAAGATCTTTTGAGTAATATTGAAGTTTTAAAATGTCTATGAAAGAAGTGCTTTGGAAAACCATTGGTAGACTGGGGGGAAAATTTATTCGGTCACAGTGTGAGACAAGATGATACGATGAAAATTGTCATTGGAATAGAGGTGGAAACAAAGAACGCCGGAGATAGACCTCAGATGAGATATACGAGGTTGGTGTTAAAAGAATGGCTTACAGGGGAAATGAGGGAATATTTGCGTCAAACCATTCATTGATTTTAATAATTCTATTAATATTCTTCACTTGCCACAGTAAGCAATGCATACGGCCGCTTTGAAATCGTTGTCATTATACATCAAGCAGCAGTTACAAAAAAAGTAGCACATGAAAACCCACCTCTACTTGAATTTATAACTGCACGTTCTTTTAATCATTATGAAATCTATGAAAACTTTGAATACAGTGAATTGGAAACCGTAGAGTGATACGGAAAAGCCATAAAACATAAGGGAAGAACAGCCATCGGGAAAAAAGGTGATACGTTTGAGAAAAATCTCAATTTTTGAGGAAAGGATCACGTGCAATAAGTATATCTTACTGGAATATATTTTGGCGGAGGAAAAATCCATTTTAAACGAAGACTTGTTGGCACTAGTATGAAAAATAGCAGGATTTATGAAAATAGCAGCCTAATTGGAATTTCCCCGAGAGTCAACACATTTTCAACAGTGTCAACACCGATTTCCCTTTAATGAACTGTTGCTTGGGTTCGTTTCATCAGACCTCTAATAGCAGTTCCTTAAAAGAAATCGATGTAGACACAGTAAAAAAAGTATAAGATAAAAAAATTAATGGCACTATAATTGCGCAATAGCCTCACTGATATAATTCCCTCCGTCCCGATAAAACCTCGCGGGCATCTAAATTCAATCTGTCATTCAGTACGATGCATCGGCCTCTGCTAAAAAAACAATCTATTGATGAGTGATTTCGGCATCAGTTTCTGGGAGCTCAGTGGAGTTCATGGCGCTAGTGTATTATTGAGCCGAGGGAGAGTGTATTATTAACCCAAACAGGAGAGTAGATTTGGGAATGTTTTTCTTTTTCCAAAAACTCCACTCGCAGAAAAAAATAAATGTATTACAGAGAGGAAGATATCCATCACTAGAGGGATTCCATAAGTCCATGAGAGATAAAAGGGAAGCGAAGTAGGTGGGTGGTCACGCACTGAAGCAAGAGAAGCGAGGGGGAGGATGGACCAAAGGATGAGGGTGGAGCGTGCCCGAAAGGGATGCTGGATGCTGAGGTGGCTTTTGCGGGAATGGACCGCCGTCTCCTCCCATTTGCCCTCAGGGTACGCAAAGGTTGAGGATTGCGAGGGATGAGACGTGAATGGAGACCATCTTGGTCCAGATCAGTTTGGATGAAAATGCAAAGATCCGCGAGGGTAGAGAAGGACGGGCATATCTATTTTCTCATTGGATTGGAGTATTGAAATCATATCTCGAAAATAAAGAGATGCAGCAAAGAACCCAATAAAATTTTCATTAGACCTGCTGAAATGTCTCTGACCTCATATATCGCTAGTTTTAAAAATTAAAGCGCTAATCGACTCGTTTCTATGCATACGACTGGAATATTTAAATCATGTTTCAAAAATGAAAAATGTAGAAGGAAGCTTAGGGCCCAATGCAATTCAAGAAACACTTCAGTGGCAGATGTATTAGTGATAGCGTGGATAGGGATGTATTTACCTGAATTGATTGCACCACTGTATTTGGTCCTCCATGTTCTTTGCCTTAAGGACATGGAAAGGTAAAGGATTGAGAGGGATAAGGTGGGAAACAAAATAAATGGAGATCATCTTGTTCCGAATCAGTTTGGATGGAGATGCAGGGACCCGAGGGTTGAGGAAGGGTGGACTAACCAAATTCTCAAAAGCGTAGGGGTATTAAAATCTAGGGATGGTCGGATCGGATACCTCGGATCCAAATATCCGCGGATATTGTGCTTTATAGGATACATCGGATGCAAAGTCGCGGAATAGATCGGATCTGAATCCGAAATTTTAAATAATAGCTTCAGTGAATGCAACGCCCCATAAGGGTGGAAAGAGTTCTGATTCTCTCTTCGAATGTGCCGTCGCATGCGATTCTTGTCCTACGTCACTGGTCAGTGGTTTATCCTAAGATTTTTTCTATTTTCATTTCCAAACACAAGCGTAACAGTTAAGGTCCTGAGCATGTGAAGATGTTAAAAAATCCACTTGAAAGCCTATAAAAATGATTTTTAATTTATAAAAATATAAAAATGTGTATGAAAATCTAAAAAGTATTCCTGCGATTGTACGTACCCAGAATAAACTTGAATAATTACTTCGTTTAATAGCAGGAATTGCAGGAAAATGCATTTGGATCCGAAAATATCCGATCCGAAAGATCCAGCTCCGAAAATCAAGGATCCGATCCGAATCCGGATCCGAAAATAAACCTGGATCCGTCCATCCCTATTAAAATCATATCTCAAAAAGTAAGATAAGTAGAAGGTTGCATCTTCATTAGTCTGCTACTCAATGATTGGTTTCACGAAATCCTCCTCTAAATTCTCCTACAAGTGAATATTTTACCACCTACATGATTCTTCTACTTTACATCCTTCATCACAAGCTCAATTTTTTTCATCCGTGTCATACCTCTACCGCTTTTTCCCGTCTACTTGTTTTTAAAGCACAATTTTCATCGGAACATCGTTTCACATAGAATGGCGAATTGAATTGTCTCTTCTTCTATCCGAGGTTTCCAAAGGACCTCTGTTCCACTCTTCTTAAAACCTCCAGATTGTTCAAGCGATCTGTCCATTTCACATTCATAAATATTAATTCCACTGCCGTATTTTATCCGTCTTTACTATTCCGGTACGGAAAGGTTAAGTATTGTAAGGATGAAGCGGAGAAAAAATGAATGGACACTTTCTCGGTCTGAATCAGTTTGAATGACGATGCAAAGAAGGCATAGAAAGGATTGGAATATATATTTATCAATAGGATTGGAATAAAAAAATCACATCTCAAAAAGTGTGAGATGTAGAATGTAATAGTATCATCAGTCAGCTATCACATGACGCTTTGTTTACACTAGTGCCAACAATACTTACAATTAGAGTAAAATGGATTTTTCCTCCGCAAAAATATATTCCTGTAAGATATACTTATTGCACGTGGGCCTTTCCTCAAAAATTGAGATTTTTTCTCACAAGTATCACCTTTTTTCCTTATGGTCGTTCAACCCTTATCTTTTATAGCCTTTCCGAATCACTCTATGGTTGAACTATGGCCATCTGGCGAATATTTTCTTTTCCTGTAAATGGCTCGAGGGGTATTATTTTCCAAATTTTTATGGATTTCATAGTGATTTCCCTATAGCTGTTCTTCCCATATCTTTTATTGCCTTTCCGTATCACTCCACGGTTTCTGAATCACACTATTTCAAAGTTTTCATAGATTTTATATTGATTAAAAGAACGTGCAGCAACGATTTCAGGTAGAGGTTGGGTTTTCATGTGCTACTTTTTTTGTAACTGCTGCTGGATGTATAGTGACAGCGATTTCAAAGCGTCCGTATGTTTCGCTTACGATATCAAGTGAAGAATATTAGCAGGCAAAAAATAAGGAATCACGATTCTGATCTCATATGAGGAGAACGTTTCCATCACCGGTCAAAATCCTTGGTCACTTAGATTTATTTTTGCACCAACCAAAATGCTGTGAAGCTGTGGCTCTCAGTGTCTGCGACTTTAGGATTTTAGTGATATTTTCCGAAAAGATTCCTAGTTCTGGTGGGTAAAATAGAAAAATAATCCTTGGAATGAAAATAATTCAACCGGTATTTGTATTCGCAGCTAAATTTTGTCATTGATTCAACCTTACTCATTCATCCTAGAGTGAAAAGGGACTTAGGTCTTCTTATGTCCGGTAAAGTGGATTAACCAACCGAATAGAAATGAGCTTTAGAAAAGCAGATGGAAAATATAAAGACTTTTATTATGAATGAACTTCCACTACTTTGGAAATGAGGAGGAGAAGGATTCGAATAGATTATAGAATTAGTTTAGGATGGGCTTTTCAGTTCTCACGCAGGATGCGTTCCACGTATCCTGCGCTGAATTATGGACTTTTAATGGACCGGAATTAACGTTCTCCAGAGAGAGCCGCTAATTTTAAGTCGCACCTTTTCGCTAATACCCCGCCGAGGTGCTTTGCTTCCTACTCTTCTTACCTTCCCATGCCTTTCTCAAATTACTGCCTTGAATCTCCCATATCTCATTCCTCTCCTTTTCTCTATTTTTCTATTTAACTTTCCACGTTTTATCTGTAGGATACCTTCTAAGAATTTATTTGATCTTCTTTTCACCTGAAAACTTTGCTTCGCTTGTGTACCTAGACATTGTTATCTGCAATTCCTCGAAACAAAATGCAAATTTAAGTATGTTTACATTATTTTAATTGTCGTGATACATAAATGGTTAAAATATGTATATCTTTTCTGTGACTAAGCAATATTTGATGTAAATTGAATTTTTTCCTTCCCTTTCGTAATCTGTTTCTAAATTTTTCGTGTAGGCCTCTTTTTATTTAAGCCTCTACTTTCGTAAGTCACTTTGCTATATTTTTCTTCTATCAACATTTAACGTTTTCTTTCTTGCTTTTTGTCCTTTATTTATTATTTATGAGTGGCCACGGATACTTCTTAAAGAGTTTTGCATGCAATTACCCAATGCAATGAAATATTTCTTCTTTCGCTAGGAATCAAATCAAAGGAGAGTGCAAGGTATTGTTGAGGTGGTAAATAAATTTTCTTTGCGGATTTTTTTTACAGTGGATTGATTTTCATAAACTTACTTCACGGTGTAATCTACTTCGGTATCTAAGGGTAACGCATTGCCAAATCCCTCTCAGTAATTCGGACGCGCATCATAGATAGAATTTTTTCAATTACAGCATAACTCTCCATTTTCATAAAGAGTGTAATCGATAACTCTATGCCCACAAAATATTCCTTCATGTCATTTCTTTATTTCAACGACAATGTTTTATATATTTATCATTTTTGAGATATAAAACCAAGTTAATAGAAAATAGATTTTTCTTGTTAATAAGGTGAAAATATAGGCACAACAAATGAGTCTATGAATGTGAGCTTTAGGTAGCTTCGACAATATTTCTGTAGGAAGATATCATCATAGTGAGAGAGCTATCCGTCAAAAGCATGCATAATTTAAAATCAGTTAGATAATATTTTTGTGTAATGGAAAAAAGCTTGAACGAAATTCCAAATTCTGAATAATTTTGAACAAGAAAAACAAGAAATCATATACCAAAATAATGAATATGAATTTTTAAACAATTGAAGACAAAATATTTTCGCGTTTACCCAAAATATAATTCCATATTATCGAAAGAAAGCAACCGTTCCTTAACTATCTTTTGAGAAACGACAGCTTGTCTACATGACCGCTTTCAGAAGGTGGTAATAAAATGAAATATATAGGTCCAAGATTTACAAAATATGCATTGAAAACAGCTTATTGAACCTTCTATGAAATGAACACCATAGATACATTCTCCAATGTTAGGTTTATCAAACAAGGCTGCTTTGTCGCCACTTCTTTCAAAGAACATTTTCAAGACTTTTCAAATGTACAAATGCGACATTGGGAGCACAATAAACAAAATATATAATAGAAACCTCTGATAACGTCCGTTTTTCCTATAAATAACGTAATAGATGTTAACTAGGTGTATGCTATTTTACAACTCAGTCATTTCTATTTTATGCAGATGCTTCTTCAAAGATCGTTTTTCTGTGCAGCTAACGTTCCTGCTAGATGATCTGTTTTGTCCTGTCACTGCTTGTTCACGTCCGTCTCTTCTGTGGTATGCCTTGTCAGTCCTTTCTCTTGGTCTGGATCTGGGACTGTAATCTTCTCCATCAAATCCATTCATTCCCTTCCATACTATTCCTCTTCTCGTCCTTTTGAACTCCCCACTTCTGCTTTTCCCATCATTTCTTTTGCGTTCACTTCCCACTCTCCTCTCCCTATATTTTGGCTCTATCCTTTTTCTCATCTACTTGAACGAAAGGGGTTGCTGAGCGGATATTTTTTATCCATTCATTTACCCTTAAGTCACTTGTTTAACACTTAAACAGGACCAATGTTCGCCGGTAGATAGTGTGTAAATCTCCAAACCATTGCGGGAACTGGTCGTCCATTTTTAAAATGAAAACTCTGCATTGCAGTATTTCACTGAGCCAATAGTTAAAAATGTATTTTAAATACCAAAGCATTTCATTCTTTGACAATGTCCGTCGGACTTTCCTCTTAATTAACTCTAAATATAATAATATCTCGTTAAGATTGGGCCGACCACTCTTTTTTTTCACAATAATTCCTGGAACTAGAAATTTGCTAGTTTCAACGTTTAGATAAAAAAAACGGTAAATCGTGATGGTCTACAACAAAGCTTTTTGGCGAGATATTAATCCCTTCCTTCCTCCTTCTCCACTGCTCTTGCTCCTCATTCTCTTCCATACTCCTCTCTCATCTCTCCAAGCCCATTTTCTCTCTTTTCCTCCTCAAAAAAATCCTTTATACCCTCTCACGAGCGAAGTATCCACCCTTTCTCCATCAAAAACTCGCACGCCCTCCATGGAGTCGCAGCACGTTTTGCAGACGCTCAGGAACGTATGTTACCACGGGAACCCGTTTGATGTCCGTTTACATTTAGGGATTCCCCGAGGGAGGACCCAAAACAGCAGACGTAATCCTATAAATGAAGAGGCCAATGTTTTTTTTTGTAGTTTTCATCTTGTGTTCCACATCTTCCCAATATGGTGATAGATTGTATGGGAAGCGTTTGAGGCATTGGAGAGTGGCGAAATAACATGGCAATCCTTCGAGGGAAGAAGGCTAGGCACAACATTTTCGGGGAAATTGGTGAGGTTTAAATACACTAGAGGCACGTAAATAGTAGAGATACCTGAACCTCATGTCATACTTTTCAAATTTCTATGCATTTAAACATACCTTACCAGCTAAACATAACTTCTATTTTGATACCACCGAAAGTAGCTCTAGAATGGCATCTACCATCGGGAAACAAGTATGTAATCTATAGATGAGCGAATAAGTTGAGGTTAATGTCGATGGTCAACGCGAAGAATTAAGCCACCAAGTATTCTGAAGATAAAATTTTTAGGAAATTTTATTAGCATCAATTTGGAACTCGACGCTTATTCCTCAAAAGTTGATAGATTCCGAAAAAAAACAAGACACACAAAAAATGTACAATTATAGCAATTCTCCCAATTCAATGACGATGTTGCGTCTCAAAATTTGCTTAACAATCCTCAGATTCGAATTTAGAAGCCCGAAGTGCCTGTAGTACAGAAAAATTTAAACTTTCAGGGAAAAACACAGCTTTACTGGAAAATTGCCCCTCCCACTTTTTCCGCCGCGTCAATTCCACATATTGGAAGTCCTAATCTATCTCAATAACTTGAAGCACTTTTAAAAAATTTAAATCACTTTGAAGATTTGATTGGCATTATTAAAATGTTGTAGAATACATTAATATTAGTTAAAATTCCTAGTTACGCGTAACCCTGAGTGATACAGTGAAGGAAAGGGTGACGTTGATTCCAGAATCTACTCTCTTTCTCTGCCATTTTTCCAATCTCTATCGTTAAGGGATGCATCATTGCGATCACGACTCTCTTGCAATTCCATTTTGGCTATTTCGGTGAGATGAGGGTTTCCGTAGGCCTTTGGGGATGAAGGAGCCTGCGAAATGCGGTAATGGAGAGGAATTTCTCTCGCAATTTCGGTCAATGCAAGAGAGAGAGAGAGAGCGGGGAGTGTTTAGTCTAACGTAGCTCTGAGAAGATATTCTCGCGTAAAGCATATTGGAGGGTTGTGAGACGGATCAAAAGGGAATCTGTAGGAGAGAACCGCAAGGCCACTCAACGGCGCATCGTGAATCATGCTTGACGTCACGTGTATTAGGAAGGAGTTGTAGTATTGTGAGAATGCCCTCAAGGTTTGGCATGATCAATGCCATCGTGGGAACTGCCTTGCTTTGGAGATATATTTTTTTCATATCTTTTTTACATTTGCGTTTCCTATGTCTTGTTTTACCGTATGACTTATTGGTAATAGGTATGCGATCCTGGCAGTAGGAACATTCTAGCTCTTAACACTCCACAGAAGATTGGCATTAGCACATTGCCGAAGGTGTGGTCGATTAATACTTACATTCGTGTGTGGAGCACATATTTTCTTTCATTATGTGTGAATTAAACAATTTCCACCTGGTGAACCCAAAGGTGTCTTACCTACAGTTCCCAAGACTTTTTGATCAAAAATGTATCTTAACTCTTGCAAAGTATCAGTTGTTTTTAAATCTACTACTATGTCTCCGTTAGTTTCAATATAAAAATCGTTTATTTGTTATGATTGGCATCAAATATATTTATATTTTATTAATATTTCTCCTTTGCGAAAGGTCTGTCACTCATGAAACCCTTTACGCATTTTTGAATGCTATGAAATAATTTAATATTATGACATTAATGAGAACAATACATTGTCCTCAGCTAAAATAATAAAATTCCTCGGATGTGTATACGAAAATTTCAGCATGTAATTTTATTTTTTATTTTAACTATAGGTAATGGGAGGTGACACATCATGAAGCGTTTGAAATACAGGGTGGGTGATATCAAATTATCATTGCAGGAAAGCATACTTGTCGTGTAATGAACTGACAGATATTTCCAGGATTGTGTTTTATCAAAATTTTATGAGAGACAATGAAGTTCAGTCAACGTGACTCATGCATCTTTATTTTGCATTATTCAATGCATGCACATCGTTCACACGACTTTTATTTAGTGTCATGCATAATTGATAGAAAAATAATTATGAGATTCGTGACAGCTGTTAATAGACACGATTGGATTGTGCAAAATCGCTTTCTACGTAATTTGACATCGATTTAAAGCTTTTCAGGGGGTAAGAAGTGACGGATACGATCACAATGGGAAGCATAAAACAATCGTTGATGCATAGATATCCGAAGGTTTGACTCGTAATGTATATGCATACCCACACTGATTATGTGCTTGTCTATTTTTGGTGGCACCTTTTCTAATCATATCAAGTTTAACGGAAGCAATTATTCGCTATTTACTTGAAAAATTTCCACAAAATTTTGGTGGCCTAATCAAAATAAAATATGACTAAGTGGCGATTACCTTCACTTCTTGCGCGGGTGCTATAGTTACGTTTTTATGGGATTTGACTTAAGTAAGGAAATACTTGCATCTAACTATCTGTGTTCTTAAGCGCCTTCCTAGTAAATCTATTTTGCTTTTTCCTATTTCAGTAGATGTGAAGTTACTCTTTATTTGTTTTTGGAAAAAGTTCATTTCATGAAAATCATTGGAGTAACGGTACTGTGCTGCTAATAAGTGTTGCACCACTCTTTTTAAAAACTATTTTACAACCTTGTTCAACAGCTAACTCTTCAGTACAGGAATAAATGGCATAAAATATAAGAAAATGAGGCAGGTGAGATGTAATGGAGGGTCATCTTGGCAATAAAGAAATGGTACTTGTCCATGAATTTATTTATTTATATGCAACGAGTCAACAATCAGTTCATTCATTTTAAATTTAGGTCACTTTGAAATGACCTAAACGGTCGAAACGCGTCATTCGTCACATATAAATGTGTGTAAAGTGCCATCTCTTTAATATTAACTCAATATGAAGAAATATTCCCGTCATTGATAGAATGAATAATACTTTTTTGCGAGATCAGAGTAAACTTTCGTGTCCTTGAATGCTTTTTTTTTCTATATAACAAAGAACCATATTTGGCGATGCTTTTCGTTTTATGAGAGAAAGAATGATTGGTGGTGTATTGCGTCCCCTATTACGTCTATGTGGTACCTAAATTGCCTCGCACATTTTTACGATAATATCTTTCCTTTCGTGGCGTGTCCGTTGGAATCCTTCAAGACTCACCTCTTGCGTTGCCCTATCATATAGACGCATGCATCCGTCAAAATCTCATTACCCCATATCCTCCCACACTATGCCCTTCATGTCCCAACATGCTCCTCCCGTTATAGCCTCTGAGAAGTTCATTCGGACGTAACAAATCATTCTCATCGTTGTAAATAGCCTAACATTTGTGTAATATTTTGATTTCTCATGTTAGATTCTTTTCTCAAGACGTCTTCTGCTACATTTATTCATGGAATTATGAATGATATAGGGTGCTTTTCTGAGTGGAATTGTATTCCAATGAGCGGGTGAATGATTTGTGGTGCATTATGCCTGTGATTTTCGTCGTGCGGCGCCTTAAGCTTCTTGACACGCAATAATTATTTGTTTCCTCAGGATACGAATATGTCACTCTCGCACCTTATGTCATTATAGCATTAAGAAATAGCATGTTCAGCAAGCTCCTCGTGAGGTTTAGTTCTTCCCTCTTACACTGTGAGTTTACCTTCTGATTTAGTTTCTAACATAAGTCTCTCACAATAAAATTTATAATAAAGTCAAAATTGTATTAATTTTTAAAAATTGCCATAATTTTCTCTCTATTTTTTTTGTTTCATGTATCGTATTTATTTCCTGATGCATTATTTGGAACTAATGGCAATGGGAGGATGAATGCTTGCTAGTAAACGCAGCATATTACGTGCATTAGATACAGAACGGCATGTCATGCCATATTTACCAATATAGAATATTTGCTTCCTCTTGTGGATAATCCAACTGTATCTTATCCACAGCCGCCTCGTTTATAGACGTATATTCAGCAGACGCTTTGGAAGCTTATTGAATAATTTTAACGTGTCAACCGGAACTGCACCTTGAGGAATTTCCATTGTAATGAGAAGGTAAATGGCAGGTAGGTTACGCTGTTTATTAAGACTATAAGACAGGTTATCGCAGATCATCTTGCTATAAGTTGGCGATGCATATTGTATATTTATTCCCTTCCGATGTGAATGCGTAATTTTTTTGACTAAGTCTGGGCAACGCATTAGTGAAAAACGGACACAACATTACGCATCAGGAACATTAGCAAAGAAGGCGTTCGTTAATTGGCAGGAACTAATGAGAGGATTTTTACGCAATCCTATGAAGAAAAGCATCAAGAAGAGTATGATTTCGAGGGCGTTGAAGAAGAACGAGAAGAGACGAGATGTGTGGGTGTGGAGAAGAATGGATTAGATGAAGTGGGCGGAGACGAGGAA
Organism: Ischnura elegans; assembly: GCF_921293095.1. Lineage (NCBI taxonomy): Eukaryota > Metazoa > Arthropoda > Insecta > Odonata > Coenagrionidae > Ischnura > Ischnura elegans. Next base: position 11,769,374 of record NC_060250.1, on the reverse strand, counting down.
GAACAAGGAAGTGCTTGGCATAGTGGGTGAGGAGAGGGAGCTTCAGCTACGTACAGAGGAAAGCTGGGTGATTCGTCAGAAACTGCTACGAGCGTACAGACAGCGTTACCCGCACTACCCAGCTGGGAGCCGCTTAACACTCGGAGGCTGCGAGCTTGGCTTAGATTACTTGAGCAATTGAGAATGGATATCTTTAAAAGTGACACGGAGAACAACACGTCAAACCCCCACCATATTTACCGGTCCGGTAGAAGCGATAAATTGAGGGAGATACGATACTCGTATTTTGCCAAACCGGTAGATATGGGAAATCGTTTTTCCCCCATTAAGAAATTTTATGAGTGCTAGTCGTAGTTTTGTTTGAGAATTTGCCTTTAACATGTAAGCGGCTGGTGTCCGAACACCCCCTACCACTCGCCTTTTTAGTTGGCTTCCTGTGTAATATATAAATGTAGAGGAATACAATTTGTAGACAGAATGGATGTGAGTAAGCCGTATTGTGATTTGAGGAGGGAAGTCCAAGATTTGAGGAATTGACGAGGAAGACGCCCGGAGTAATTCTAAAATATACTCCATGCCAATCTACCTTAACTGGTAGAATACTCTTAATATAATAACACCTCATCATATTGAGGGAGATATGCTCAGCAGAAAATGTACGAGTCTTATGTCCCTCCAATTGCTATGTGCCTCTCTTGTCCAACGTTGTTCATCAGCCATGCTCCTCTCAGTATGATTAATTGCGGAAGAAAACCAAGTTATTATTTTTTCAAAATGGGCACAAGTTTATCACCATGTTATGGTTTATGTTATTGCTTCCTTTTCCCGCTGTTCTCTTATAGATTTTCTCGTTGTATAGTAATTAATTTCTGTGGCAATTAAAGAGTAAATTATTGTCGGTGATAGATCCGCTTGTTACGACTAATAGCTATGCGACAGCATGACACACGCTCGTGATACATAACTATTGCTTCCTCATGAGTTGAATCTATTAGTATTGCGTCGCAAGTCATCTCATCGTAGCAAGCTGCGTGTTATACCTAATACCCTCACCCTCCTCTTTCCACCTTTCACATGCGTATACCATCCCTTTTAGTTACTAGGCATAGTTTCCCCACGTTGATTCAGAAATTAGTTGGCAATAGAGAAAGCGTTCTAATCATTTTAAAGAAAAAAGAAGGATTTACGATAGCAAAAAAGTATATATTCTATATATTAAGATAGATATAAAATCAAGGACATTACTTAATTACGGCATAAAAACGATCTTGAGGTCGAGGAATTTAAAGGACTTAAAGGAAAGCATTTAAAGGACTCGCTGAAAAATGCCCAGGACAATAATAAAATGAAGAAGGAAGGAGCACAATAGATTATATGCAAGATATGCGAGAAAGTCTACGTTAGAGAAACTGGAGGAACAATCGTAGCGAGACTCAACGACCACAGCGCCGACACCCGAATACCAAAAAATCCGCTGCGTGTAGCGACGCGCCGTGAAATAGACATGGAGAAACTTAACAAGGTAGAAATGATGCGAAACGAGAATATTTGAATCAACGCCCAAAATCAGTTATACATATATTGGCTAGCAACATGGGAAAGGAAATATGAAATCTTTTCATGGTCGGTATATTTAAAATCTTGCAAATTTCACTTGTGAATTTTAATTATAAAATTACCAAGGTTTTAATACTGTGTACCATTTTCAGCTGATCTTCAAGGCATTGCCAAGATGATAAAAAGTTTTGAAACTCGGGTGGTGTTACAATTAAAATTCTTGAGTTAAATTTGAGCTTTGATTATTTCTATCATAAACTATTATTATATTATTTTAGAGCTTACATTCTTGCGAAATAGATTTTATCCATTTATTTACAGTAAAAATCGCTTATATCGATCACGAATTTTAAGAAATTTGATGGATATAACATACCGAGGTGACTTCCCGGACCCTTTAACTTTCCTATGATAGCCAATGTTAATTTCGCAGCATGTAAAAAGTTCGGCTGATATCGTCGCTATTATGACCTATTCTCTGGTCCCTCGGGAAATTGTTACGGATCTTTTGCTTGAACAAATACCGGGATATAAGGATAATCCTGTGGTGTATTTAAAAAAAACCTTTTATCAAGGCCTGGCTAAACGATACATTAACACGTACGGATTAATGCCTAAATGTATGAACGCGTGAATGAACGCCGAAATGCACCGTGTAACCTCCCAAATTGTGCGAATGCATGCACAGAAAATAGAACCTGTTCTAATTTGGTTCATGCATTCGTACATGTTCCGTTCCGGTCCACCAAAATCATTCACGCAAACGTACATTAACGTGTTAATGTACCGTGTAACCAGGCCTTTGTGGATATAACGAAATCCCGTTTGTAACAAAATGGAACGATAGTCCCCTGAAATTTGTTATAAGCGAGCTTTACTGTATTTATTTCATCCAGATGCGGAGCCGTCACTCCCGCACCCGTAAGCCAACCCGTCACATATGAGCAGCAGTCTCCGTGCACGCGGTATTTCCCCTACGATGCGTTTCCCCCCAACCACCTGCAGCCTCCTCATAGCGTTTGTTTATCGCCGCTGCAGCCGCTTATCTCAGCGTCGCAAGCGTGCCGAGCGACGACGACAGCAGCAGCTTGGATCTGCCGCCGTCGCGGCGCCTCTTGGCGTAAATTGTGACGGCGCCGTCCGCGTGTGCATGCTATTAATTGATTTACATTGAATAAATCACTTAGGCGGCATATCCTAGCGAACCGTTCCTCATACGCCTCGGGAGAGCGGAGGCCTCCTATCGATTATGGCCCCATCTCGCCGTTGCGATGGCACATGGGTGGGTACATAATGCATACATCGCACCTACGACCCCTGGTCTCCCTAGGCGCATTCCAGTGCCTGCAGGGGTCGCTTACGTGAAAGCGTTTTTGTAGCACATGGCCACGGACGTATTTGTCATGGCTGGCACCGTTAAGGGATACATGGGTGACTTGGATCTAACTGTAACTGGATGAGTTTATTTTTCGCTCTTTTTCACACTATGCAGACGGGTTGGGGACGGCATGTAATGGCTTTTTGAGAGTAATTGAACTGCAATATGGAAGTAATCTTTTTGAGATAACACGCATCGAAGTTTTAGAAATTACATTTTGTCTGAAAAATGAGTAGGTTATGAGGCATTTACAATTTTAAGTACGAAAACATTAGTCCTATAAAAATCAGTAATTTTGTTTTTCTGTACTTTATTCCCGAGAATCATTAACGAACACTAATATGAGTGGTTGACGATATGACGAATATAGTGCCGTATAGAATCTAATTAGGATGGTTTCACGGTTTTCGGCGGTTAAGAGACGAATAAGGTATGCCAAAGGTAAACTTGTCTTTAATCTAAGCATAGTCAGTATCTATAATATGAATTCTGAATTCATAAACATTTCAGCATTTGCATAACGCTTCTCAACTTCTACATTTTTATTGAGACCAATGGAAATATTTCTTGGATGAAAAGGAAAAAAGAATTTGATTGAAGGTTCCTTCATTTCATTGTAGGTATGTTCAGAGATTAAAATTTTTCGGTGGGTGTATTTGCCATTTATTTTACAGTGACAGCTAGCATTGGCTGCCCTCATTTTAATTCTAAACGTAACGGGGAAATTCACAGGAGGAGGGAAGCTGACGGATGATCTCAAAGGCTAAAAGAATTCGCTCTACCGCATGACATTCGCTCAGACACGCCACGCAAAAAAAAGCAATCTGATATGTGGCTCGTCAAAATACGCGTCCCTGTCTTTCTCATTAATTTCCTTTTTCCATTTCTTATTACCTTTCTTGATGACGATGATGACAAACTGCCCCCCTGCCGCGCGCGCTTTTACGTGGCCATCCACGATTACGTGCAAATATAGAATTTTTATCGTGGGGAATAAATGAAATCCGTCGAGACAATGTTCCACTTGTCGAGCTGCAACTGTCACAATTCGTTGTGCATTGCAATATTTCTAAAAGCCCAAGCGTCAAGCCGCCTATTCTTGCTTCCCAGATTTGTATCATCCCCTTCTTTCGCTCTGTCATGCGACGCAAAAGGAATTACATGGCCTGGGCACCACCACAGTCCCTCTATGGGCATTTTTCGTGGTGGCGATCATCTTCCCCAATCCCTGCTTCGTCTCTACATGCCAATAATCTGTATCCACCCATTATTTCGCATGATGGAAGGTTTTTTTCCGCGATTATATTGATATTTTGACTTGTAGATTCTGTAATAAGTTTTTTCGGCAAGTTTTATGCCGGCATTTCCTTTAGTAAATCCACGAATCTAATTGCCTCCCTTTCATGAGAAACGAAACCTGGGCCCCTCATATAATCCCTGGGCCACTCTAATGAGAAGTGAGGCGTTTAAGTAGCCTTAATTTGGATTATGTACCTACTAAATATGGGGCCTATGGAGTGCATTTTTGGGATACCTTATCTGAACGACAACTTTCCTAATATTTCAGTCCAATATAAACAAATCCCTCGGAAAAATAAGTGCAGGTAAATATCATTAAAACTATAACGTCCGTTTTCTGTTAAGGAATGTTTTAAAAGTAGATTAAATTTTAATCAAGAGGAATCTAAGACACATAGTTAACATTGAACAATAGGGCGGATCGGAAAAATCGATTTTTTTCAAATCCATCTGGCCCAATGAAAAAAAGTTGTGGGACCGATCAAAAATAAGGCCTGAAAAATTTGAGACCTCTAGGTGAACCCCTGACCCTCGCTTAAATGCAATTTAGGGGGGGAAGGTCGAAATTCGAAAAATATAGTATGTTATGGTCATTCCTATAGATTGTGCCGAGTTACTTTCCTTTTGACCAAAAATTTCGTGCATTTTGACGTATCTGCCACCGTTTAGCCACAAAATGCCTAATTTGAGTCCGCGAAGAAAATATTCCAACGCCCACGCAGCGTCGCGGATACAAGAGCCGCAGGCCGATCCCCTCCCCGCTCGCTTCTACCCCTCCCACGCCTCCAATACAGCAAAATGCATCCCTCGTGTGCTTCTAGGAGGGCGTTTATCTTTGATAATATAAATCGGAAGATGGTACAAGGTAATAAAGGAAGCTTAGTGAGACGACTTGTCCCTTATTAGGCGCCTCGTCGGCGTTAAACAAATCGATGTCACCAACTTTTAGAGAAGTGATGAAATAGTTTTAGATCCGAGAACGCAGGAAAGAAGCCTACGGTCCATGAAAAGGCCTCTCGATAAAATTGTTATGTACAAGAGCGAGAAACCCGTTTTCTCGCACGGATAGTTGTATGTAGCATTTTATGGCGTTCGCACTTTACGTGATTTTTATGTTTGTGTTAAAGAAACTCATAACCAAAAAGTTACAGACGGCAATTTTGTTACTTCTAATATTGTCATTAAATAAGTTTTGAGTGTCATTATTCAGTAACAGACGTCATGATTGTTCCCACTGATACCAAACACTCTTGCCAGTATTGTGTTTATATGTTTTGTGTATTTTTCCAAGAAAACAAGTATTAAGAAAGTACTTCATGAATTACCCTCTCCTCTATTTAAACCCAATTACACCGTTTAATTAATATACTTATGATCTGATAGGGTGAAAGTTCATGAAAATGAATTACTTGTAGGAATTATTAACCGTCGGCAAGTTTTACCTTTGCACAAATGAGGATATATATTTTGTTATTATGCGTAATATTTTTATGACCGTGTGGTGTGCATTTGGGTATACTTTGGAACCTAGCATGCTAATGATTGATCACTAGAGTAGATATAAGGACAGGAGTCATGACCTCCACAATTTTTTCAAATTAAAACAAGTGTATATTACTTCAACAGTTTTTGTATCCTTAAAGGTCTAAAACTGTTCAATTTTATCTATTTTTAAGAATGACAATGAAATTTTAAGCTCCAAAACGCGTAAAAAATGAGCATTTAAAAATATATTCTACTCGTCAGAACGCCCCTCTCTCCCTGAAGGTATTCATTACTCTCCGGACCATGGTCATGACCTTTCCCGCCTAACTTGGTGCTACATCCACCCCTGCTGATCATCCCAAAACATCCTAGGGGTGGCTCGCTGGGTATTATGTGGCTATAGATATTTACAGAGTGTTTTGGAGAGTATCACTCTTTACCTTCTAATTGTACGGCGTGTAGGGTTTGCATGCGATCTCACTTGGACGATTTTTTTTCGGTTCGGTTCGGACAATGAGGATCCACGTGGATCGTTGTGCAGTGGAGATGGTCACCACAGCGGAACGAGAGCGATGTCTCCCTCTGCGAAGAGTTGTGTTCCATGGCCCCATTATGACCGCTATTATCGGCGTCGGATAATTGACGCTGTCCCTGTTAATCGCTCCCAATCGCCCTTGGACGGAGCGAGAGGATTAAAAAAAAAAAGAAAATAAAAATAAAGAATCGCAGTGCTCCCTCCGAATTCGTCTTTGTTGTTCCATCGTGGACGAGCCGGCTGTGCTGATTGGAGGTAGTCGGAGTACTTTTGGGCCGTAGTGGATGGACTCTGTACCTGCTGAATGAATGAGAGACTAAGGAGAGGAAGGATGACGGTTGGGACTGATGAACGAGTTGCGGTTCATCTCTCATGCATGCGCGTGCATTAGGTCCTATCCAGCATCTAAATGGCTAGCTGTACTATTCATCTTTCCATTTCCTTTCGATGGCACGTGGTAGGAACGGGTCGGTTTCCATTCGTACCTCGTGTAGGTAATCAATGCAGTCGGCTGAGTTATAAAAACAAGTCACAACATGAAAAAAAGTCTCACGAACAAAGTTTTTCACACACAATTACTTTAACTATATTTTTTTCACGATGAAGGTTTAAAGTGAGCCAACTAGCAATCAATTTATAGTTTTTTCCTAAAAATTAAAGTTTTTGATAGTTTATTATTTGTTTTAAATCGATTGATTGACTGCCATAAATGCTGTGGAAACCGTTGGAACTAATCTCTATTATTAATTTTATTATCTCCGCTATTAGCTATGAATATTCGATGGGGATTGAGCCAAAAGTATTTAAAACATACAATGTCATTTAAAAATTGATCTTTATTTAAAATTTCAGAATTATAGCTCACCGGGAAGTTATAAAATCGCTTGCAGTATTCCTTCTATCTTATAAGACAGGCTACAAGTAAAGTAAAAGAAAATATTGTTAAAAGAAGACTTCGCTTCGAGCTTGAAGCGTTGATGGTATTTGTAATTTAAAAATTTATGTTGCCCTACGCAGGACTTGTGGGTCAATATCATAAATGTATGGAGTAAAATGAAGCTATAGTTTCGTAAAATCAAACTTAATTCGTACGGCTAGAGGGTTTGAGCTACAAGAAATTTTGATGTATATTTTTTAAATTTTATCTTATTTCTTCTAGTAGCTCTTTTTTTGAAATACTCTTTGAAGCTCTTTCTTTGATAGTAAAATATATTTTATTTACAAGGTGTAAAAATATGTAGCTAATGTGAAGTTGCGTGATCCTAACATTTAATAAGTTCTCTTCCCACCATGAAGCAATTTCTCGTAGTTATTATTTGAAGTGATGGCGCGATTTAATTCATTGATTTGTCAAGCGCTATTTTTTATGGTGTAAACTACGACCTAATGGTCCTGGATTATTATAAATACCATAAAATTCTAAGTAGCATTTTATTAAAATGCCGGTAAATTGCTTCTTCTGTTTTTTTTGTTGTTATAAATTGAATTAGTTTGACAAGTTTTGCTCTCAAAATATTTCCGAGACACGATTTAAGTCTGTTCATTTTTTTATAATCGAGATTTATCAAAAGTTATCAATCCTAATATTATTTAGACGCAGCTTTCCACTCAATTCTTCCTTCGACCAATCTCTTAGCAGCCTCATAACTCTTCTACTTTACACCCTTCATCATGTGCTCTACGTATCTTAACCGTGGCCTACCTCTGCCGATCTAACCTTTCACCTGTCCTTCAATGACAATTTAATAAAATTGATAATTTTTTCATATCACTTAATATTTTACGTATCTCAATTCAAGCCTTCATTCAATGGTGCAATCAAGTTCCGAAACTCAGAGCTTGAATTTTTTTCATTGAAAAATAAAAAGACTTATGCTCCAAGAAATAGGCAACGAATTACAAATATCCACAAATTGTGAAATTAGGTCGACAGAACAAAATAAAGAAACCTTTAGTTTACCATCCAACCTAGAAAATTAGAAAATTTGTAGCATTAGGATGATAATTCCGAAATTCGAGCCATTTTCTTGTTCTTGCGTTGAACGAGCTATATTGAGCTGACTGTGGTCATGCCCAGTGTCGATTGATGATCCAGCCCTAGCTGTAGTATTTCAGGCAGGTTCGCCTCGTCACTCGTACGTCAGCAGGTCCCATGTCGTTCGCAGCAGGACCGCTTTCCCGAGCAATAATGCTCTCGCGAATTGGATTGTTTCGCCACCACACACATCTCCGCCTGACTGGATCGTTTTTTTCCCTGTCCCATCATCATCCTATTTTCGTCGGTCCTTTTCGATTGGTTGGGATGTGAATATACCTGCTGAGAATGGAGAGATGGACATCGAGGCCTTTCTCTCTCTACCAACCCCCCCTCTCTCTTTCTCTCTCCACGTGTGTACGACGCTGAAGGCCCGGATCATAAAGGTCCTCCACACACCGAGATTGCGCTACTAGGTGCTCTCAGAAAAGAGCCAGTCGGTGCGCAAGTGCATAATTACCCGCGTTGGTCGTCGTCGTATTCAACGGATGCATTCTCGGTCGATATGCCACGTCGATCTCTCTCTTTCGTCCTCCCTCTGCGCCTGTGCTCGGACTGCTGTACTGCACTGTACTGTGCACACCTACCTTTCATCCTGCCTTCCTTGGTGTGCCCACATTACAATTTCGCGTTCCTATTATCATTCCCAGACTCTAGCTCACCTCTGCAACTACATCTACATACTATCACTCAAGCAACAGGCGTGTGGCGAGGGGAATTTGCCCACCATAACTCAATGCTGTTTAAGTTAGGAAAAATAACAAACTTTGCTTCCTACGACTTAACCTTTAATAGTCCATTATTATTATAATTATGTAATTATTATTAATATAACTTTTACTTGTATATTATTCAAGGTTAAGTTGTAGTAAGAAAAACCTTTTTTTCCTAACTTAAAACGGGATTCTTGAAAGTTAATACCTGAATAGTTGAGTGCATCTTAGCAGCATCATATTAATCCATCATTTCAAATAGTGTGCGTTTTCAGCTCTATCAAAGATTGATTTAAACTACTTGTCATTGCATATTGGAAACTTAAATAGTCTAAAGTTAAATGATGTTGCCAAATGATGGAGTTGAAAATTTACAAATGTTTCAATGTGAAAAACCTTCAAGTTTTTTCTTTCTACGAAGTAAGGTTGAGACAGAATGAATTTACTCATAAGTCCATTATTAAAACTTTGATTGAATTAAAATCAACAAACATAAAAAAGGGCGCGTTGAAAATGGTAGGACTATTAATTCCCACGTAGCGTTTAGCCAAGTCCTTTACTGGTCGAGGGAAAAGACGAATTCCTGTTCCCATCCGCTTGGAGAAATATCTATTATTTTTATCGTTCTTGGACCGGACTTATAAATAAAATGGTGTTCCAAGATAATGTTTTTCCCGTTGCTTTGAAAGATAACAGTCCTTGTTGGCTTAACTGCTTAACAGCCTCGCTCGTAGCCTCTCAGAATCTAGTATAAAGCGGCTTCCAGCCTAATTTGTCTTAAATCTGAGTAACGCTCTGTGTTCGCTCGTAGTAGTATTTTAAGAATCGCGCAGCTTTCTTGGGTATTTTATAAAGTTGACGGATCACGGATTACTCGCTCCGTGCCACGTAGGGACTACGGTACTGTACCCAAGAATCTCAGTGCGTCTTAAATGTTGTTCTGTCGGTGCAACCAAAACACAGATATATACAGAAGTATATATTTGTGAGCCAAAATATATTTTTTTAAATATATTTTAACATGTCCATCATATTTTCTAGCTACTTATACGTACGTTCCATCACGCTTGCCACTTCAAAAGGCATCTGGCACGAAGTGCTAGGATACCAATCGTCACCAAAATAATTGTAAAACTGAAATTTAAAGAAATAAAAAGTGCGCGTTAGAGATATTTGGATAATAATTGTAAGTACCATTTCATTATCCCAAGGATGAATTTTTCTAATGAATTCCAGGCTGGCGGGGAAATATATCCGTGGGTCTGCGACTCAGCAGAATGATTGGATTTTCCATTAAACCTTTTTATTGCGCCTTTATTATCGTTTATCTCAAGTTGAACGCGGTAATGGCATATCTGTTCACGCTACTCCTTCCCTTTGATTTGAAAGCCTAGAAATACGAGTATTATATCGCCAATTCCTTTTTTTAATTATAGCTGGAGTTACTGATGTTAAATATGTAGTATTTTCTTCAAATGAAGCACATATCAAAAATATAATTTTTTTTTCAGATGATAAGAATATATGCATATTTGAGCGTTTTCATAATCTTTTCTAGACTCAAGCTTACCTCCACAGCTACTCATACGTAATATATACATAAATATATACAAATCTTTACAGAGTCCGGTCATCGTACTAAGAACCTTAGACTTTCATGGATAATGCGCTAATAACAATGCTGCTCAGCATAATTCGATATTGTAGTTAATAACAATAGGTGATATGATAAGAGAATAGAAGAATAAAGAGAAAAGAATAGAGAAGAATCAATCAGCGAATTAGACATTTAAAGGCCCTTGACACTCAAACGCTTTAATTGCTGTTAATTTCATTCATTGACTCTTTTATCCCACTGTTACATACGAATAAAGGATTGAACTCAACTTTAATAAGTCAATGTTTTCTGAAATACCCATTTTCAGTTATTTTCAAGCAAAGTGAATAGCTTTCCAACTTTGCTTGTTAGCTAAAACATTATTTCCTCTTTAGTTTGACTATTTATAATGATATAGGGACCTGTGGCTCCCAGATAATTTCCTCCAAGGTAGTGAGAAATAGTTTTTGCTTTGCCTAGTGCTTCTCTAGTTGCCTTTTGAATTCATCTTTTCCTATAATTCAGTGTTGATGCGTCCATATTGGTTTAATTTTCCTTCATTTTAGAATCCTTGTCGTTTATTTGGAATCAATTCAAATAAATTTCGGCGCTGTGAAGTTGAGATGAAGAGAGAAGTGAAATCACCAAAGTGCATCTATTTGGAGGAAGGTATTGGAAGCACAGCTTAATGAGGTGAAATGCTTGTACATTTTCTCTAGGCATAGGTTGATGCTATTTATCTGTTTCCAAATTCAGGCATTTGTTTATTTAAGTAACACTTACTGTGGGTGAAAGCTGGCTGCATTTGTCGTTCTCAAATATGTGGAGAGAAGGTTTCGTGACTTAAGTATGCTCTCTGTACGAATTAAGTACACGATTACAGTAACGGAGGAAAACTTCACTTCCGTTGGATCCAATGCCTACAAATTTCTTCCAACCTGAGGAGGAATGCAATCGCCACTTTTGAAGTGAAGGGCCATCAAGAATACAATTGGAGATACTCAATAGTAGTGGCCCTTGTCCATTCGATCGCATTTTCTCAAATTAACTTTTTAAACCAATCCTAAGTATTTCAGAGTTTATAGAATCTTCTTTGTTTCATCATCTGATGAAAAAGCCCGGTCAAAGAAGTCAAATACCTTTATTCATTGGTATTAATTTTTAAAGTCCTTTTGCGTAAAGACTTTTGAGCTACGGGAAAGTTTAATTTGGTTATTTTTATGGCTAACAACATGTGTAGATGAGAATAATAACAAAAGAATCACCACAGAGATTTCCAATATGCCTCGTCTGGCATTGAAGTGTGCAAAGCGAAAATTTAATATTGAAATAACTCTAACAATGCGTGAAACTATAATTGGTTTATTTAAGTCGTCCTTGAAAAATTGACTTCGGTTAGTGCTAATTTAGTTTCAGCGGAGGTTATGCTCCTCTAATCTATTCATTGAACACAATCTATATTTTTATATAGATTGTACATTTAATAAAGATAATAAATTTTAACTCTATTTTGTTTATACTCACGGAATTAATAGACTCTTCACTCGAGGGTATCACTTACCTGGAAAGAGAGAGAAAAACATTTTTTAATCGATTGAACCAAAATTTCCAAATCTGATTTGTATAAGATTTACATTGTCAAGCGGAGCAAGGTAAAACCTTTTAGTAATACATCAATAAATATTTATATTTCGATAACACATAACTCCTAAAATTAGTGAATATTACACATTACCTGCTGATACTAGGAAAAAAGTATAAAAAGAAAATATATATAGAAAGATGAATTTAATATTTATTTAATCCCTATGGATGGAAAGTCAACAGTTTTAATGCCGCACTCGGTATGTCGACTTTCTCTTGGCTCCTCAATGTCATATTTTGGCTTTTTCCTTCGTTATCAATCCTATTCTTATGAAAAATATCCCTGTATCCAACGTGTGGCGTGATTGCAAGGTGACTTTAGCCGGCGAGTAGACGCGAACATTCGCTATCAAAATTGTAACTGGTAAACAGCCACAATTGCATGCCCTGTTCTAATTTCGTGTGCATCAATGTGAGCATTCGTTCTACCACGCACTTACACGGATAATTGGTCCATGTAATCACGCATTTAAAGTACCTATCCAGGATGTAAAAACTTGATCCCTTTTGTTTGCGTCTGACCCGAATCAAATACAGTTTTATATGATAAGTGATCACGAGTCGGACGAATATGAATGAAACTTGGAGGAACCTACTTTCAGTTATGTTTTTTCCAGACGTAAATATTTTTTATACTCGCTTCTCTGTAGTGTACCGAACCTGTCGTTGCGAGAAAGACGCCTGATGTTACCCACAACCACTTAGAAATCAAAAGCTTGCCTATTCTGCAATATAATTTAGCTTTTACTGTAATTTAAGTTTTTTATTTTTCTGATGTGGCGATTTTTTGCTGTGATACTACTGGCGATGTTACGTTTCTGCACAACAGCGCCTGTCATCATCATTATAAATCATCAATCTTAGGATTAATTTAATATTCTTAATTTATAGTGTCACTCAATAAAAGAAAGCGCAGACTGCAGTCGTTACGTATTGTCAGATAGAATAAAATCAACGGCCGATTTGAATTTCTAGTGATTCATTCCGGGTATCATTATTGCTTCAAGGAAAATACTTGCATGATTTCCAATAAGCAGGAGTTGACAGAAATGAAAAGAGTGCTATAAATGAAAGACGACGAAGATTATATCAAATCAAGGTCAAAGAGGAGGATTTGAACTTGAATATATTGCAATAAAGTTTTGATATCAGGTGTAATCTGGAGGAATAATTGTTTTGAGGCCTAACTATCATTTTATAGTTCATTTACATCGCCATATGCCATTGAAAAGCAGTGGTTTAAACAAACAACAGTTTAAAGCACATTACGTAAAGAGGAGCGGGATGCTGAAAGATTTTTTTTAACCTTTTTTTATCTATCGAATGAAAATATTTTTCAATTGGAATGAGTGAAAAAATTTATTTTTATAACTCTTTTCTAGCTTTTAAAATCGCAGCTTTAACTGCTTGTCGTTGCATTTTGATTCAATCGGTCGGCGTGGTGCTCTCCGCTCGCAATTGCAACCGGCCTGTATAGCAATAGCCATTGTGAAGCACGCTTTTTTATTATTTGAAGGTTTTATAGATTTTTTTTATAAATGCCGCGCCAGGGATCGCTTTTTCTTCCACGTTGTCATTATCATTCCAATGGCAGCAGGATCGCCGTGAACTTCGCCCATCATTCCCTCACGGCTGCGTGATTCGCTGCGTTTCACTAGTGCTTAGCGAAGCGATCGACAGTGAATTTTACGAGCCAAAGGATAAAAGTATGCTATAATAAAGTGCCACCAATGTTTTTTTTACCATGGTCGGAACGAGAGACTACTTTTTAACATTCGATGATGCAATTCTCTGCAGTCTACGCTGAGGAAATAAAGGATCGTTTTCGACGCAGGTATTTTGATGCGGAAAATATCCTTATGAATGCAATATGCACGCTTTTCAATGTTCTAAAAAGAGAACTTCCAACTCGAACACTCGGAAAGGAGTGGGTACTGGCCGAAATAAAGAGTTTTTACCCGATATTACGGGCGTACTACGAGGGAATAAACTGCGGTGGAATTCATGTAATGGGTACCTACCTATTATCCATCTGGGGAACCTATTGACCTTGTTGGATATTGATTTTCAGGCATTGGAGACGTAGCCGTAACATTGTTCTCTCACTGATTGGAAGTTACATCAGTGAGATCCTTGTTAATTCAACCTAAATATTTGATATCTTGGTTAGGTTTCAAAAATGTGTCATTCGAAAGTTTTCATTGAAATGCTTAATACGTAACATTTATTCTATTTGAATAGGAGATGTTATTGCTATAATCACCATGCATCGAAGTTTTATATTCAAAAAAAGTATGAAAGTGGGTATACATAGGTATATATTGGTGGCAGTAGGTACTAACGGTATATAGTTCTAAAAATGGTATTGTCTTAATAGTAAGCAGTGGCGGATCCAGGATAGGGACAAGGGGGGAGCTAAGATTACGATTCTATCTAGTGTAAATCGAGTAACTAAGGGGGGTGAGGGGGGAATAGCCCCTACTAGACCCTCTCTGGATCTACCTCTAGATTGTAATATATATCAAAAGTATGTAAAATAGGCCCTAAGTTTAGAGGTAATTGTTAACTCAATTCGTTAAAGAAGGTAAATATGTAGGAAAATATAACTAAACACTTTTGTGCAAAGTGGTAATCCCCAAATACTTCGATTTTACCTTGTGTGTGTTTCGACCCAATGTGGGGGGCCCCTTAGCTGCCGCCCCGTAGGTTCGCCACTGATAGTAGGCATTGTTTTACCTTGTTAACTCTAGCCTTTTTATGGATTTCTGTAACTAACGATGTTCCATGCATCACATAGAATATGGAACCATAAAGTGGAGCCTTCGTTTATGATCACACAGGTGATGAACACGGGTCGTAGCAATAACGGTTTGTATTGGAAAACAAGTGAAAAAAATGGATTTGGCTATATATTTTTTAAATGATTCCACTTAAGAATAGAATTAAGAGAAGTCAGTTGAAAAGTATGGCTAAGGGTGATTTTCTTTTTGAGACGGTCGGGAGCAATGACAATGGGTGGGCATGCTAATTCTCGATAGGTCGACCCCGGCAAAGTAAAATTAGTCATTTTAGTTTTAAAACTTGTTATTTTCATTATTTATTAATTAAAATAAACATAATAATTCATTAAGCCTTCACATCACTGTCTGTTGAAAGATATTTCATGTAAATCAGAGTAAAAGTTTTACGTCCACATGAATGTTGAAGCATTGGCCTTAGATACGGATGGACAAAGATGGAATTGTATGGAGGAGATAAAATGGCAATAGAATTAAGATGAAAATATAGTTTAAATATCCAACTAAAATAATGGAGCATATGAGAAATATGATTTGACAAAAATTGAAGGAATTTCTTTCTAAGGGAAATGGAATATTCTTGAGGTGATCATAGACACATTTTACCTCTCTCAAGAAAATGCTTCTAACTGGCACTACTATTCGATAGTAATGCTGCTACATTGAGCAATTATTCTCTCGCAAATGTATTCAAATGATGATTTAGCTTGACTTAGCTCTATTTTGTTTTTGAGCCTAATTTTCATAATTGAAACCGTGGTAGCCTAGTAGCGAAAGAGCTTAACTGCCGGTCGAGGAGTCTCGGGTTCGCATCCCGGATGAAGCCTATGGACTCCCCCAAACCAAGTCCTCGAAGTGTGAGGTGTCCCAGAGAAAGGTATTTGCCCTTCTTTTCTGATTACGTGATATTCACTCGCCCGTGACTTAGTTCGAGGTGAGCTCTAACCTATCTAAACCAATCTTCGGTTTGAATCAGTAAGTGAATGATTGAGCTAGTGGTTTTGATAACCTCTCTTTGTTGCCCACCGTTTGTGGAAAATTTACGGGTGCTTAATTGATGTCACGGAAGGAGTTTGCAATAGTTTCACTTCCAATTTCGCATTCGCATGCATTCGTTTTGATGGCCTTCATTATTTTTCAATGCACGGGAAGTTGAGTGAAGCAGTGCCTGTGTCTATGCACAATTCCATTTCCGCCTTTTTTTAATTAATCACGTGCTGCTGCTAATCGTGCTCTTCACGAATGTACGCAATGCGGATGCATCGGATACGTCCTCACGAGTCACTCACAGACTCAAGGCTCTCCCTCTCCTCCGAATATTCTCCAACAGGGGCCGCCTCCGTGAATGCTCACCATTTTCTCTCATTATCCTTCTCCCCCTTCAAACCCTTCCTGATATAGGACGGCATTTCAATTCATTTCTTTGAACCAATTCATGCGATCTGTTTATTGCAAATGATAAGTTTTTTTTCAAAAAGTTAAAAATCATTAAGTTCGAGTTCTTCGTCAAAAACTGCTACTGGCGAACAGAAAGCGTTAATCAGATGTTAAAAAAATCAGTCTGGGAGCTGCTAGAGAGTGCTAGGCTGCGCGCTAGTCGAGCAGTTAAATTGCTTGAGCTATCAAGAATAGATATGAATGGGTGAGAAGCCAAGGGGTACAAGTGATTTCTTTTTTCTCTACAGAGTTAGGCATAGAAATTAGGTATAGAACAAAAACGAGATCGACTAGATGGTCTGGTAATGAGTTTGATTTTCCACTCAATGTCAGCACAGAACTGAGACTCACTCGTATCCCTTGGCAACCAAGTTGTTGTGCATTTCTTCTAACAATTAACCTTACCTAACTCTGTTGAGAAAAAAATCACTTGTACCCCTTGGATTCTCACCTCCTTATATAAATTTCAGAGTGACACATAGTAGTGGCGCAGCTATGAATTAAGGCTAAGGGAGGTTTCAGGTGCAACTAATACTGGGGGGGAGAGGGCTTGGGTGTATTGCATACCCGCCAGGGTAAGTGGGAGGTGCGGAGGCCTTCCGCCGAAAAAATTAAGATAAATGGTTCAGAATAGTGATTTTTACGGCCTTCTGAGGGGTTTTTATTAATCAACACACTATTCTTAATATTAATCATATTAATTAAAATAGATTTAACTTAAAAATTTCTGTGAGCTCTGGGGGGGGGGGGGGGTTTATCCCCCAAAACCCCCCCTCGCTGCGCCACTAACATATAAAACATCATATTAGAACCCCACTACATTTCCAGGTCCGGCAGAAACGATAAATTAAGAGAGATATTTTACCGAACGGATAAATGAATTTGTTTTTCCCTCGAACTATAAAGGACTTCAATAAATGATAGTTGGAACTTCGTTGGGGAATTTCCTTTTTATTTTCAAACTGCTGGTGTCCTAACACCCTCCGCTAAACGCCTATTGAGGCGGCTTGCGAGGTAGTACGTAGATGTAGATGATAATTACTGATATGTCTTTGATACGTAGTGATGGGATGCGAATGGGATTTGACCCACAGGGATCGAATCCGTGAACTAGATAAAATACAAAGGAAAGCTTGGCGATTCGTCAATGACTGCTACAAGCGAGCAGAGAGTGTTGCAAAGCTTTTAAAGGAATTAGGCTGCGAACCACTAGAGACTCGAAGGCTACGTGCTGGGCGTAGAATTCTTGAGCAATTAAGAACAGACCTCACAAAGCAACGTCGAAAACTTCTCATTAGTGACTCACAATGTTTCTTGACCCGGAAGGTACGATAGAGTAACAGAGATATGTTTGGTGAATATTCAATGCTTCTGCGAATACACTAGACCTTGAAATCTCCAGCCGCTCACCTTTAAAATCTATAGTTGGAAGTAGTTACTTGTAATAAGTCACGTTCTATGAAGTGAATTCTGTGAGCAAAATTCCGCCGACAGTGCGCGAAAAATTACTCACTATTAACTTCTCCTTGCACCATTTCTGAAGTCCACAAAGTAAAGAGAGGCTCAACGCGATGCAGGGAATACATTGGGAGCTCTGATCTGAGCACTTCTCCGAGAACGTATTCTGATCGTATTCATGAATTTATTCGTGCTCGCCTGATTCAATAGATTTATATTTTGAAAAAAATATGTCCGCTCATTGGTAGTATGTAGGAGTAATTAAGTATTGCCAAATTGATGGATGTAGGAATGCATTTATCTCCTAAACATTAAAAGACTTTAATAAACGATAGCTGTGAGGGTAGATTTACAGTATGTTTCCAACACGTACCTTCTTTCCATTTATTTCCATAATTCATAGTAAACCGTTTTAAATGAAGAACGAGATTCATTTTATGGCAATGAATCGTCAAGATGGACTTCAGAGATTTATTTATTTTATTTTTATTTATTTATCCCATCCCTCGTAAACAGCACATAACGGCCTTTTAAACGAGGGTTTCCAATATTAACAAAGTACAACACAAACATCCATGCCCTGGATAGGGATCACTTACCCAGGCGGGATTCGAACCCACGACCTACGGTTTGGCAGGCGAGGACTTTACCCCACCGCCACCGAGGCCGGCGAGAAATAGAAATAACCTATATTTTTAGTTAAATTCTTAAAGTTATATTTCCGCAAAGCATTGATTTCATTTTCTTTGGATTAAGGTTTCTGCCGTGAAGACATTGCTACCATTCACACACTGATATATATGTATGTGTGCTACTCTTGGTGTGCTACATCTCCGACTCGATCCAACTCCCTGGTCGACCATTCAGCCGGGAAAGGGAGGGGATGCGTTGAGGAGAGATGAGGCGTGCGAGATGGAAGGGAAGAAAAAAAACTGTATGGAGAGGCTGCTGGAGCGCGCTTTCGCAAAGCTTTTAGGGACATTTCCTAATCTCCTCGCTAATTACTTGTCAAGGGTGGCCTTAATGGGTCTTCGATGATTTCCTCTTCCACCTTTCTACCAAACTACCTTTCCAACCTCCTCCCCTCTCTTCGTCTCAATGTCTCTCTCTCTCTCTCCTTCCCTTCAGATCCATTTTCGTCATTCCAACCACTCCCGTGTTCTTCACGATGAGTCTTTGCGTCCCTTCGACCGCCGTGTAACGAGACCCTGGAGTGGGCTTCCGCAGGCATATATCCCTATTCTGCCTCCACTTCCACATCATCTTCCTTCCCTCACTTTAATGTCGTTCCTTCTTTTTTGAGCAGCCATTTTCGAATGCCCATCCACGTGTCTCCTTCGGTCGCCGCGAATGTTTCCCCAGGTGATATCCTCCATTGGGAGCGTCGAGTTGGTCCGGATTCGGGATTTCGGACTCTCTATTCAAGGGAACAATGCCAGCGAACCCGCTCTGTTTCACAATTGCGTCTCTTACCACTGGAACGTTTTCCCTTCAAGCATTAGTACTTACGTGCATATACTTATTTTTTTTACCGATTGTCTCCACTCAGTCACTGCCGCATTTTTACAAAATCTAATTATTCGTAAAATATAGGGCAGTTGCGCTGAAGAATTTATTTAGGCGATTGCGTAAAGTGTGCTTTAAAGCACTCGACCGGAAATCGGGGGATCCGGGTTCGAATCCCGGCCAAGGTGGATGATTTTTTCTCTGTAGATCTTTCGCACGATTGTGCATTGCGGGTGACTCCAGCATAAGTTATCACCGTAGCTAGTCCCGGTATAATTTAAACGATTGCGTAAAGCTTCAATACTCTTCAGGGGACTGGGCTTGTGTGGAAGCGAGCTGTGTTGGCTTCGCAAACTGTGGGCCCGGGCTCATATATAGTTTTCAGAGATTACCAGATCAATGCTGAAGAGTTTTGTCGGGGGTACTTCAAGTGCAGCTGTCCGTCCGCTGGATTGGACGTTAAGCCGTGGTCCCCTTGGCTCCTTCCGTTAAGAACAGACTAATGGCGACGCCGGGTTTCTCTCCACCATTACTCAGCCAACTTTCCGTGTGGCGGATATGACCTCAGATATCGCCTTCTCCTTGCCGTGCCATCGCGAACGACCTCCCACACTTCTATTTGGTCACGTCAAATTCCTCGCTATCGTCAGAGAGTGTTATCGTCAGAGAGCGTGGAGTAGGATAGGATTTGGGATTCCGAAGTCGCTATCAAACAAGGAGACAATACCAGCTACCTGTTCAGATTCCCAAGGATGCCTCTAACTCCACAAATGTGCACGTGTTGGAATTTTAACGACTATTTATTTACAAATGATGGTTTCAGGCTTAAATCTGTGAAACCTTTTCACAATGGAAAATGAGAAAGAAGATCTCGAACAAAATATATGGAATAGGTAGAGAAGGACGTGAAAGAGAAGAAATACGTAGGTGTGACAATATTAACTGATAGGGGAGTTGAGTGGAGGGCTGCGTCAAACCAATCTTAGGATTGTTGACCAGTGATGTTGATGATGATGAAACTTTATTAGGTTCACTAATGCATACATAGTAGTTGCAATAAAGAATTCTTTGAGGGGTCGGTTTAATTCTCGCAAAATGCCTGATTTAAGAGCCATTATTTTCGAATAGGCAATGCTAGCGACCCGCTCTGATTCCCAAGCGTAACCTGTTTCAACAGAAGCATATCTTCCAGCATTAGTACGAGTATTCATATGTTTTCATGAATTACCTTCGCTCAGACACTGCTGCTCTTGTACCTAATCGAATTACGCATTTTTTGTCGCAAAATACGGCACGCCGTTATGTGATTTAGTTGTGGCTTTGAAGAATTATTATCACGGTATTTATCTCAAATGGAATGGTGTAAATCTCCAAATTTTTTCTTTCGCTCACCTCTTAAAATAACTTTCCTTTTGAATCGTATCCATTTACATGCACGCTCAGAAACCTGCAGTAGTTTGTGAAATGCCCACGCGCTTAGAAAGTGAACAATAAAAACGCATTAAATTTCTGGATTTAAGTTATGAATAAGTGCATTTTATGCAAATAGCCTCACTATACGATGCAGTTTTTGCTGCGTCTCAGCTTGTACATAAGAATACGTACACGTAGAAGCCTTATTCTAAAAGCCAATGGTGTTTTGGAATATGCTGAATATGGCTCCATAATTAATACAGCTAAATTTGAAACGGAATAATAAGACAAATCGTTAGCTTTCCTAAAAAATTTCCACAATCATGATCTAGCGTCAAGAATGCCCTAAATGAGCCGTGATAAAATCATGACATCTGCCTGCTCCTGAAGCAATGAGATTTTAGAATCTCCTTCGATACCGCTCAATTTTTTTGTGATATCATCACAGGTCTTAGAGTATTTGAAATTTCAAATTCTCTGATCAAGGTGAAAATGATAGATTCTGTTTCCCAAGTCTCTCTCTTGCTCCTTAATTGTATACCTTTATATGATACTTTGATACAGAAACTGTTACCCTGATGTTAAGCGAATTAGGCTGGGAGCCCTCGGAGATTCGGAGACTTCGCGCTAGGCTTAGATTACTTGAACAATTGATGATGGATATCTTCAAGAGCGAACATAATTTCTTCTTCTTCTTCTCTTCAAGAACATAATAGAGCCCCACTATATTTCAAGGTCTGACTGAAGCGATGAAATAAGAGAGATATTTTGCCGAATGGGTAGATATAGGAATTCCTTTTTCCCCCGAACCATAAAGGACTTTAATAAATGCTGGTCGTAATTTCCTTAGAGCATTTCCTTTTTATGCAAGAATGGCTGGTGCCCGAACACCCCCTGCCACACGCCTTTTAGGCTTGTGGGGTAGCATGTAGATGTGGATACGATTATGAACTTGTTTTTCATCGATTATCTGCATTAAATCATTGAAGTTCTTAAAAACATACTATAACGTTACCCATCTCACAAGGGATGGCGCGGAGCTCGAAATGTCTGCTTTGCAAGAGCAAACCAATTAAAACCATTTTCCTCGTGATGCGTACCTACTTACGTCATCATTCATGATACATGCAGCCGTTGGTGCCATTCAAACATGGCCGCTGCAAAATGCACGCGCTAATTTTCCATGGTGAAGTTATGCATTAGTGCATTTGTTGCTAATATTTGTTTCACGATACAATATTTGCTGCGCCTCAGCTCGTTTAGCAGGATAATACCTGCGCAGCATTACCTCATGAAAAAAAGATTAAAGGACATGTTAAATAACTCTGTCTAGAATGAAGCGGAGTGAAACAAAAAAACGTTTTCTTGTCCCAAAAAAATAAATCAAGAGCATCATGAATAAACTGTAACATTTCATGGTGTCACAATGTTGAATTAAATTTGTATGATATTGCTCATTTATATCTCCTATGTTTGCAAAGTTTTCGTGAGATCGTTATAAGATGCGTGGTAGAGGTCGGGAATTGTGATTCCGGAGGCATTTATTCATGGAGACAATGTCAATCACCCGCTCTGCGGCAAAGTTTTGTCTTGTGCCCTTAAATTGCTTTCCTTCAAGCATTTGAACGAGTATTTATTTATTTTTCCTTCGTCCACTTCCTCCACTTTACCCACTGCCGCTCTTTAATTAAATAGAAGGATGTATTTCTTTCATTAAATTTTGTTCAATTAAGCTGAACGATTCCTTCAGGCGATTGCGCTAAACTTCATAGCTCAGCTGAGCCAAACAGATTCCCTTCACTGCATCATACGCATGGCACGTAACTACTGAAGTCCCTGTGCTCACAGATACCAGCGGCCATTTGTATCAATCTGTCGAGCCTTAGAAAAATAATCAGGCTGTTGTAGAAGCGTGTGGGTTTGGGAGAGAATGGAGAAGGTGAAGTGGACGAAGAGGAGGTGGAATGAGGAAGTGCGAGATCTGGTGGGCAAAAGTGGGTGAGAGGAAGGGTCTAGATGAGATACGGAGGAAACAGTGGAGAGATGAATGATAGACAGGGGGAGGAAGAGAATAATAGCATTTACTCATAGATGGAATGAAAGGGAATGGGTCTTCTTGTGAACTGAAGAGGGAGGCTTGAGATGGGAGGCGAGACGGCCGTAGTGATTCGCAAATGCTCCATGCAAATCTATCTTAACCGGTTGAATACCTTAATGATAATATTTAGAAGCGTTTCAACTCTCATGCTAGAATGTATGTAACGGCACTAAAGCCCTCTCGTAAAAAGGACTTTTGAGTGTTTTATTTGTTAAGGCAGTTCTACGTCGCTTAAAAAAGAATCCATATATGCGGCGTAAAATAGTCAGTTGTCAGCATCAGCTGAAAACATTTTTCCTTTGCTATTTTATGGAGCACTCCCTATCGTCTGCTACCGTTTTACCACATTTCCATTTTTTGAACAATTTTTATAGGATTTAAAGCCTTTCAAATCCGTCTTATTTATTTGTCAGCAATGGAGTCAACATTAGCAGTCAAATCTGTGGTTCGAAAAATTAAGGACTTGCTAAGCACCTAGATAGTGGGGCATTTTTACGTAGACGAATTCTGCAACTCTGAATTTAATGGAGTTCTAACCAATCTGTAATCAATACCTATATTTAATCTATCATAATTTAGTGTCCCTCGTACTGTGATTTTTATAAGTATTACACATATTGGCAGCTCATTGATGGGTTATTGTGATCGCATAACCAATGAATTTCGGCGAGTTTGTCTACTGGTTGAACGCCGCTAATTCCGTCCGCTTTGAAAAAGTGCTATTTAAAAAAAATGGATATTAATGCTTTAAATGTGTATTATCTTAAAAGCTTCATTATTTTTTTCGGGTATATGAAGAATATACAGGTTAAGGGAAAACCTCCCTCTTTTTCTTTTACTTCTCCCTGAAGCACTAAAAATCTGTGGCGATTATTTAACGATATGACGCCCTCGTGATTTTCACGGAAATGCGTGAAAAGGAAAATGCTGAATGCTGCGGAAATGTATTCATTAAGCTTTTGATAAGCGCATGTTCCCTCCCTTTTGAGTGTGGCGTTGCGAGAATCAGTGGCACTTATTGCTGTTCTCTCCCCGAGAACGTTGAACCTTTTTTCTTGAGCTTTTGAAAGGATTCTGAGGGCTGCCGTTTTTTTTGATAATTTTTTTCACGTCCGGACTTTGCCCGTAACATAATTTTCACCTCGAGGCCGTTCTTGTTGGAAGAAAACGTGAGTGGTGTAATGCGCAGTGGCGCGAATAGAATAGCAGGTTATTTTTTTTTGCGCGCGCGAGACGCACCGCGTTTGTTTTGCAGACGATGAATGGCGCCGGTACGCATTTCAGAATGTGGCTTTTCCGCGCACGGCGAAAAGATCTTCTTCAATTCAAACACGTCATCGTTTTCTCTCTCCCGCGAGTGCGTGCGGAAATATTTCCGTCTGCAATTTAAATGTGGTGCAAATCCCAACGCACGTTATCCCTGTCATCATATTTCTTCGCTTGCTGTGGAGTCATTTTTTTATTTGTTTCCGGGCATCACGATTCCTCTGCACTGGAATAGTAAACGTGAAGAGAAATTTTTTATGATAAAAAACTTCAAGATCTGACCTCCATAGCAGGAATAGGATCAATATCCCAAAGTGAGCCTTAGTCATCCCAATTTAGGAAGAAATTAATTTGACATTATTTTTTTGCCAGCAATTTTTTTTGACTGGCAATGATCACGGTTTGGTCGTTGAATACAATTATGGAATTTTATAAATTTGATGACATTTTTAACTCTTTTAACCTTTTTATCATATTCAATGGGGTCGTTCACTCTGACCATATTTTCCAATTCAATAAGATAATTCGGTCAATTGATGGGAAAGATAAGGCCTTTAGAAAAAATAATTCCTTCAAACTCAAAATTGAGCGGTGAATAAAACTGATGCTCTATTTCCGGGATAGGATCAGCATGTCTTTGTGTAGGGTAGGTACCGTTGGCTTTCAAAATTAGGAACTATCTTTTAAATGTACTGAGCATGAAATCTAATGCGCTCACTTTTTTTGCTGTTCAACATTAGTATTTGGCCTCCTAAATTTAACTATATATATTATCCTCTAATCGTTTACGATTTTTTCTATGTGAACGTTTTTAGAAAAAAATAGATATGTTGTCAAGGAAACGAGTGTTCCTTGACATTATCTACGCCTATTCTACATTGGGTTACAAAAGGTCTTGTTCAATGAAAAAAATTCGATGCTTACTACTTTAGCACGAACAGTGTCTAGATTCCACTGCGAAAGTACCTTAGTGGCATTGGTAGTTTCCGGAGATAATTTGTGGAATTTGCAGAACATTTTTGATGAATAAAATCAAACTTTGTTTTTCCGCAGAATTTTGATTAAAAAACTACCATAGTTTCGGCGATTACCGCCATCTTCTGAAATTATATTATTAAGTAAATCTCCATTAAAAATTATTTATTAAATAAATTAATATACCATTATTGAATGAATTGCCATTAAAATTTTAAACTACTATTAAATATTTACCTTTCAATTAATTTGTTTTATGGGCTTCATGCCGCTTGATCGCTGTTGAAAATCATTGTGTCTTTATTTTATAAAACACTTACGGTGGAAAAAACACTTCATCTGTATTTTCATAGCATTTCAAATAATTAGAGGAAAAAACCCTGATTTTTTGGAAAGGTCAGGGATTTGAATTGATTCTGGTATTTAATTTGCGATTTTGTGATGATAATATTTTATTTTCAATTATTAAATGTTAAGACGTTATTATGTTGGCATGCATTTCAATGAATAGTCAGAAAAAACACGTCGGGGATTATTGGAATTGCAGCTTAAGATTTAATTGGCCATCCTCATTGAAACTTACATTTTTTCTTCCCACTTTCCCTTTAGGATTCGTAGAAAACTAGTTTGTTCACATCTTTCTTTCCAGTTGAAGTTGCCTGGAAGTTGTGAAATTCAAATTCTGAAATATCCACGTTCTCTTTTGGGAGTTTTAAATTTTTTCATATTCGATCAGCATACTCATCTCGGACTCGAATAGTGGATTTTTCATTATATGTTTTCCATTTAGTGTAGTAGTGGGGAGCGTGGTAGCGTAGAGTGCAGAGGGCTTCGCAGCTGATCGAGGGATCTCAGGTTCGATTCCCCGGTGAAGCCTTCGAATGTTCCCAAACAAAATCCTCGATGTGCGAATTGGACCAGGGAAAAATACTGGTCCCTGATTGTGTGGAATTCACACGCCTAAGATTTTGTTCGAGAAGAGCTCTAACATCACACATTCAATTGAACCTTTGGATCGAATCCTTGAGTGAGTAACATTATATTATTCACTTAATTTATATGGTGAGGTTATGAACCGAGATTAAAATGAAAGATTTTGTAGAATATTGGCGATTCCTCATCTTCATATCAATCACGCACAGATTAATGACAGTTGAAATTAATTTTGCGTCTCTATTTTTACTTTCTTCCTATATTAATAAAATAAAAATATATTTTTACATGATGTGTTTAAGATTTAATATTTCTCACGTTCTTTTTAAGATAGGTACAGCTCGCAAAACGTTGTCGAGGAAGGGTGGGAATACGAGGAACTGCAGTTAAATTGATATTTTACGTGCCATCCTCATTCCAAGGGTTACCAATATTTCCCTGATTCTTCCCACTTTCTCCTTAGGATTCTTGGAAAGACCTTGCCTGTTCACGTCTTCCTTCCTGATTCTTCTTCCTCTTATTTTTCCCGTCGTCACCTTCGCACTTGGCCTCCGAGAGCGACACCCTGTTCGGGGGCGTTAGCAGGGGATATGGCCAACGCCCCGACACCTCGTTAACGCGTGGGTGGCCAAAGACTCCCTCTTCTTCCCGAGAAAACCGGTCGCGGCCGCCGATGCTTCTTCCCTCTCTTCTCGCGTCGCGCTGGAGTCGATGCTTTTAGTGGACGGATTCGTGCCCAGGCATCTTGATTCCGAAGGGTCGACCTTCCTCTCTGAGTGAGGGTGCGGCGACCGACCGCCTGCGTCTGCCCACTCGCGAAGGCTCCTCGATCCCACTCACCCGATCGTCCCTCCGAACCCTTTCCTCCTCCACCTCCCCCTCCGACAAATACTCCTCGTGATCTCTTTTGGAACGAGTAAATCGAATTTGCAGGATGGGCTGCTGCTCCCATGGCGACGACGTCTCGCAATTTCAGTCAGCTTAAATCAGCTTCATGAACGTATTTTTATTAGAATAAGCGATAGCGCGTTGTCATATCGACACCTCCACAGCACAAACGCTCAACAATCGCCTACCGAATCAAATGCACTCATCTGCGATCAGTGGCGTAGCCAGAAATTTTGTTCTTTGGAGGGTGGGGAGGGGTCCAAAACCAGGAGGGAAAATTTTTGAAAAACAGGGCACTAAGTAATGGGGTTTCAAACTAATTTCAACACTTATCATAATCGAGAAAACTCCATTTGTTAAAGAAGTATTTTATAAATTCATGATTTTTCAATATTTGTTGTCTTTTATGAAGGAAAATAATTGTGTTTTTGTATTTCGGCGGGGTGGGGGTGGTCAGGACCCCCCCGATCTCAAACGCGAATCAAATCCGCTCATCTAGTAGCCCAACAATACGAAGCCGCTCAGTTAGAGGTACCCGGAGCATAAACGCTAACCTCCAATTCTGCAAACTTCGGAGGTGAGCATTTATGCTCTGGTTACTTGAAGCTGAGCGCATCCGTATTGCTGGGCTTTTATATGAGCGGATTTGATTTGGTTGGCGGTTGTTGAGCATTTGTGCAGTGGAGGTATCGATATTCATCTCTCTTGTTAGTCATTCACAATGTCAGGAAATTAATACAATTTAAGAGATGTGAAGCCAAGGGGTACAAGTATTTTTTTATAAATAGAGTTAGATACAGAGATTAGGTGCAGAAAAAAAAAACGGGATGAACTAGATATTTAGAAGTGCTTTTTGATTTTCCACTCGGTGTCAGCACAGAACAGAGACTCACTCGCATCCCAAGTTTTTGCATATTTCTTCAATCAATTGCTGCACTTAACCCTGTTTAGAAAATGAGTAGGTAGTGCCTCTTGGTATCTCAAACCCTCAATTGAAATACACAACTCAGTTTAAAACAACCACTTACCATGAAATCTTCCACGTTAAAAAACGCTTTCTCACTGGCTACTTCAAAGTTCTCTCCCCATCACGAATCTTAAAATCATTTTGCAATATTTAATTAGTAAGTATTAGGAATGGGCTGGGTAAATCGTTTCATTTTAATAGTAGTCAAGCTATTTTCGAACAAAAATAACGATCACGTCAATGTGAAACAAATTTCGGCAATTGAAATAGAAAAAAAAAACTCAATTTATTACCAAAATCTGTCATTAAATCTTCTTCGTTGTGGAACACTTTCTAAGGCTGGTAGCCACTAAAGTATATTTAAGAGAACTAATAACCTACTATATTGTCATTCATAGTGGACTACTTTAATATATTTGACTATCAATCTCCAGATCTCTTGAAGTTCTTGTGGATATTACCGATTGATAATTACGGTGAAGTGAGTATGGTAATCCTGTTTAGATTTGACAAGGCAAAGGTTCTGTTTTATGCGGAATAGCAGGTTGAAGATTTATCTGCAGGGTAGTGCGAGGAGTCTCTATTTTTAAATGAGGACATCAAGAATCTCTTCAAGGTAGATTTGAAATTATTCTTGTTGCAAGTGTCTATAGGAAAATTAAAAAGGTCCTTCTAGGTTTTTAATTGTACTTTTGGCAAACACCAATCCCCTGCTCCGCTTTCCTCAGGAGATGCATGGTTTGTTGCATATTTGTACTTCAAAGCTGCTTATCATAGCCTGATACAAATGTAAGCAGTCTAATTTTTAAAGGCATCGGAAGGAGAATACTGTACTCAGAAAATGAGGCCCTAATCGACGAGTTTCTCGAGGCCAGATGTACAACATCTACCAAAACATAAACACAGAACAATAGATCCAAGATTTTTAAAACTGTTTTCGATTGAAAATACATTTTTATCACAACTTCTTTGCTCACATTAATCTCTCGTTGAAGATGAAAAGAAGTATTCTATGAAGTAAACTTTAAATAACAATTGTATTCATCGTGGTTACCGTGAAGTTTTTTTTCAAAAATTTTGCATGGAAATGTAAAATATAGGTTGATAAAGAATCGAGTCCGGGAGCCACTGTATGATGGAAATCAATGAGAAGCTGGTACGGTTTTATTTGCTCATTTGTGCTCTTAAAAAAAATTGGTTTTCGAATCACCAATCATGCAAATACCTGCAAATACCCGCGTTGTTAGTGGCTGTGTGTCAGGTCTGTCTGTAGTGTTCATTCAGTTCTCCTTTCCTTGATTAATTGCCACTCAGTTAATTGCTTTTCGGAGAGTTCCAATTGAGTGAAGATTTTGACGAGTTAGTAGCCTCTGATGGCAATTAATTCGGACCTCATTCGCGAACAATAATTTCATCGCGGTGAATATGAGTTTGATTTTCAAGCGTTGCAGAGTCCCAAATCTCCCATTTCTGTATTGTGCCAGGGATTGTCAAGCAGTGCATTCAACAAGGGCTATTATCTGAGGAACACTGATTAGTTATTAGCTTGAATTTCTAGGTTTGTTGCATTGATTAAAATGGCCGGGATATGCTGGATCTATAGGAAGGAAATCAAAATACCATAGTGTCCACTTGATTATTCCCAAAAAGCGCATTACAAACGCATTCTAGCCGTCCTCATTATTCCTGAACGTCAAAGAGCACGTTTTTTTCACATATCGATGATGCAGAGCGCAATCTGACTTTTAATTGGTGATTAATTGGTGCGTTAAAACTAGTATCAATCGTCATTATTTCACCCAGTTAAGTGGAAAAAATATCAAGGAGTTAAGCTCATTCCAATGCTTCTGAACCTCGCCTACATCAGAATAGAACTCCGTGATTTAATGACTGGTTTGGAAAGGCCAAACGTTTTGATTTCCAGCAATATTTTTGATTGAGAAATATATTGTTCACTCCTCTTATTTTGCTTGCAGACTCATGCTTAAATGAGCTCCATGAATAGAAGAATTTTGCCTAATTATGTTAATATATATTTTCAATGGCTGACAGGGTCTAGATTACGAGAAAAAATATTTTTCCAGTTTGGATATCCAGAATGTTGGAAATATTTTCCCATGCGCGTGCGTCCCTAATTGGGGCTAATTCTGGGATAACTGCGGGGTAAAATATTGAGTTACAATTCACTCCAAACTGCTTTCAGCCAATTTTTCACCATGCGTATAATTTCTATTACGGTATTTTAGCGTGCTGTATTTGTGGATAGGAGTAGATTATTTCACAGAAGATGAAGATTGATTTGCCTTCACCAGTTTTTTAATGGTTGAACTGACAGGGGATCCACTGCATGAGATGAATTATATTTTCATATACCAACCTCACCTCAACCATTTAAATACTGGTGAAGACAAATATTAATATTCATCATTGAATATTAAATGCTCACAATCATTTAGGGTTCACCATTTTATCTTCACCTCCTCCTTCTTGGATCAAACCATAGTTCGGTTTGGGATGGTGAGGATAGAGCTAACCCCGAGATAAGCTTCTTGCAATTCAGCTGTTGTCATTAGGAAGATAATTTACTTTCCCTAGGCCATTCAGTGGTACAAGAATGTCGTGGAGTGGGGTATCCAAAAATACCCCTCTCCTCGACATCCTCAAGGGCACATCCCTCGATTTTCCGTAGATCCTCGGACCTGCAGTATCTTTTTCCGGGTACTCAAATCTCTATCCCATGTGATGTGAAGTGAGTTCTCTCCTACGAATCCTTGACGGACTTACTTCCTTAGCCAAGATCATCGCAGAGTTCCCCCGAGTATACTCCCACTTTTTTCTTTTCCCGTCTTGACTCTTCACATGCGTTACATTCCCAGGGGTATAATCATCTATGCGCACCAACTCGTGATTTTGTGTTTTCCACGCCCCTGGACGCCTTTCGATTTTCGCTTACCATTCGATCTTAATGCTTAGCTCTTCTAATATGATAGTTAACACGATGCAATGGCGTATTTATGCATGATTATTTTAAAAATTCATTCGTAAAAAAGCAGTGGCATCCGGTTATTGGCTTCGCTTTTTATTTTCTAACAATTTGGAAAAATGCATGCCGTATACTGCTTTTGTCATTTAGTTCCGGGCAAAAAGACATAAGTATATTGGAACTTATTTTAAATATAATCAGTAGTGTCCAGGTAGATAAAATATGTATTATTTGCATGTTTTATCTGTTGAGGATGGATGGATGGATGTAATTTGCACTGAATTTAGCGGAGCCCAAGGAAGCGAGACGGACGTGCCCCATCGGAGGGAGGCTCTTATCGTATGCTTCGCATGTGTCGAAGTGCGCGTTGAGCGTAAGCCGAATCTGCAGTCACTTCTTCCCGGTGCTTAAACGTTTCCCTGTAAACTGGATACGAGGTGAACTCCATCCCGCGAATCCTCGAAAGGACTTACTTCGCCAAGATCACCGCTGAGATCCCCAGAATTCACTCCAATTTCTTTATTTTCTCTCACGACTCCAGCCATTCGTTACATCCTCATGGGTATCATCCTCTACCTTAGGGTGCTAACGTGTAATTTGACATTTTGAACTCCCCAGACGGCTTAAGAGGTGTTGTATGCGGTCACTTCTTCCTTGCTCTCAAACATACAGCTTACCTATCTTAAAATTTGACGTCGACTAAGGGATTTTTATGAGTAAAATCTTAAAAAAATTATTCGAAAAATTATTTGGAATTCAGTAGCCTAATTGTTTTTTATCAAAGTCATTTTTGATGCTGATCGTATTAATGTGACTATATATATTTGCCTTGATTATATGCCGCTCATTATTTCAGTGTCTACCTTCTTAACCTCTTGATTTATATACCCAATAAAAATATCTAGTGTATGTCGTCAGTCTGGATTACTGAAAAAATCATTCCTTGCTCACGTTTCGGAATTTAACGAATTCTACAGTCAAGACCTTGAATATGTTACGTGGTTACATCATGATTTGAATTAGGATGAGTAGGAATCATTTTAATAATAATAATAATAATAAGCATAATAACAGTAATAAAATAGTAATAATAGCAGAGCTTTGATGACTGAAGCACGAATCGGGGAACTACCAAAAAAGAAATCTCTTGGAATGATTTTATGATAGCCCAACTTCTCTCTAAAGAATGTATGAATATACGCTAATTCTCTCGGATTTATTGAAGCTAAATCCACTGAATAGACGTAATGGAGAATGGTTTGAATATATCAAGGGCTTGCGTGCGTATTGACGTTTTGAATAAAAGCCGAATCTGTATTCACTTATTCCTGGGGCTCGACATATTCTTTATACGCAGAATATGAAGTGAATTCTCGCCCGTGAATCCTTGTGAATGCTTTATTGGAGATCGCCAGATCGCGGAGATTCCAAGAAAACTCCCATTTCTTCCTTTTTTCTCTCCCGACTCTTGGCGTCCAATACTTTCCCGCAGGTATCATCCTCAATGCGTGCTAACGTGCGATCCGACATCTTTTCAGGTCCTCCCCCAGGGGTGGGGGGGTCGCCACGTTGCAGTTTTAAAGCAGCCGGTCCCGGAGCCGGTCGGCGCCACAAGGGTTTTTCGCGCGGGCGAAGGATGGGGTCAAGTGAGGATAACTTTCCGAGGACTGGAGCCGCCACCTCTCTCTCTTGCTCTCGGAATCGAACCAGGCCAGCCAGGAGAGAAGGAGGGTTGGGAGGGGGTTGTGGAGAGGAGGGGGAGCACTGGACCGAACCCTACCCACGCCCCCTCCTTTGGCATTGGTCGAAACTATAATCGCTACGCCCTACTTTCGCGAGGGAACCTTTCCGATGGACCGTGTGTGTGAGTGTTCCCGGATTCGCAAAAGCAGCGGGAGGAGAAAATCCCATGAAAAAGTTTCCAGATGTATCGGATGAAGTGCTTCCCGTGCCCATTCCACACACACACAGGACACAGGAAGGGAGAGTTCTCGCCGTGAATCTGTCTGCCGCTTGGACTTGGTAAGCGCCATTCCATCTTCTATTTTCTTTTTTTCACCGAATCCATTCTGAATGTGAAAGCAGTGCGGGTGGTGGTGGAGCCCTGGGGGAAATTTCGCGGATGAGAAATTTGCATTTCTGCCAATTTTTATCCTTCATATTTCCCTCCCCCCTCCCTCTCACTCTTTATCCACCTACTTTCCTCTCTCTCTCTCTCTATTTCTACTTCGTCGCGAGCGCGCGTATTTTCGGCGAGTACCGTGAGGAATGAATGTCCCGTGAAGGATTTTCGTGGTGGTGTCCCAGAGCAGTCGTATTGTAATGGCACACCACCGCATCTTCCCCCCCCCCTATCCCTCCGAAATGTTTTATGACCACCTCCAATATGTAGTGCCCACCAATGCATTTTTATCCTGTGTGGGAATCGGCGAGGGAATTTTAAATGGAATTTTTTTTCCTTAACTATCCCGACGCACGCCGGAGTTTCGGCTTACATGTGTCACATGCGTTACGAGACCCCGGTTTTCAGTCCATGGGAAAATCTCAACAAGATATTTTTTTATTATTTTCTATGAATCGAAATAGCCGTTTGCAGTTGGCTCTAATGGCCCTCCAAAATATTTTCGTCGAAACATCTGTTGTGTGTTGAAGTAATATTCACTAATGTAAATATATTAAATGCTTGTATTGCATTTAATTCCATAATCCTAGTAATTTACATAAAAAAATTCTTCAATCATAGAGACTGTAAAGCCATAAAGTATTCCTAAATATTTATGCCATCCATTCTGAGCATCTTCCTTCTCATATTGCTCTGCTTATCGTAAAAAAATAAGGAAGAGAAATCGTTCTTCACTGATGAATATTTAATTGAAGTGGTATAAATTTGGATACTTCTTTCCGTTGTGAAACTAGGTTTTCTACAAATAGACAATTTTATTTTTGCATCAAGAAATTTTAGTTCCTAGGCGTCTTGTAAGAATTAATTGTGATAAAGAACATGACATTAGACGCACACGCCTAATTTAAGAATTCTTAACAGTTATTTACAACATACTGGAAAGGGCCTCTTCATTTTAAAATAATTACGAGTACCTGTGCAATTTGGTAGGAATAAAAAAAATAAAAAATCAAGAAGCTCGCATTTGAAAACTTAGACAACTGAATTTATTTCCGTCAAAGTATTGTCTCCCTCTTTTTGTTCCTACAAATGAGAAGGTTTGTTGCTCGGTCTTGTGGGTAGAACAATACCATTTACTGGGTTTAAATTTGCAACATTTAGTCTGCGACTGTGGCTTCTATCCTTTTTTGTTTACTTTTATTTATATTTTTTTGGGGAATTGGTTGTGAAGTCCTTAGAAATTTGGTGACTTGATTTATTCCGCTCATTAATTCTCTCAAAAACAGCAGAGCCAAAAGTTTTAATATTAGAACATTAGGTCGAAGGTCAACTAATAGCCAATTAGTACAGAGTATTGATTGGACGGGCTGCTTCAACACTTAATAGTGTTTCATAGCTTTTCCATCGATAAAAAAATCGTTTCTTTTTTCAGTCGAGTTTACACCAAGGCGTGTAATTAATCTTGGGGAAAAATATGAAGCTATTCTATTTTTACAAAATAAAAAAATAAATAATCGAGCTCCGAATTTTCTGCAAAATTGTGACCACCAAATTACTTCTCGTGAAATGATAAAAAGTTCTAAATATCCTCCCACGCTTTGTTTATTAACGGCATGAGGAAAATGGAGATGATACCAGAATGCATAATCATGGAGTCGTAGGCAAGCGAAATGGAGGGGGAAGTAGCAAATAAAACGAATGGTTGAATAATTAATGTGCTGGGTGCACTCCAGAATTGGGACAACTGAATGATTAATTTTTTTTCCGCACACGGTCATTCATGTGTCGCACTACGAGGCAACATGTGCTTTGCGGAAAATTATCGCGTTTTCAGGAAATAGGTTCGCGGCTGCGAAAAAAAAAGAATGGACTGCTGTGGATAATATAGCCAGCGAGTCCTCTCTTTATCAAGCCATTGAATGGTCATAAAATAACCTTTTCGAGGACATCAAAAAGGGCTGTAATTACGTAGGGGCTGCATGGGATCGTATTTGTTTCTGCACACACTCTCACGGGCGTATCTTTTTAATTAATCATGGCGTTATATCGTTTTGTTATCCAGCGAGCCTATCCTGCATCTATTTGAAAATAAAACTGTTTGCTCCTGTTTCCGCAACATTTTTATGGGGGCACCTCTATAGATATTTTCAGTAATTATACACGGTGATAACTTTCGGGGCATAGTATAGTCTTAAGCAATTTGGATTCGTGAATATTAATGGAAAATTTTACCGCACATTATTGCTTCTCCTAAGGCCATTCGAATGTCGAGTGTTTTCACGTAGCGGCGAATTTTCCGACATCGTTACCGTTAAATTTGTGTACCAAACTAGTGGCCGTATTACTTTCGCTTTTACTTCCACCCAAACATACTCGTATTCGCCCAGGTTCCCAATGCATATGCATTTAGCACTAATGTTTTCTCTGTACTCAGTTATAGAGGCAAATGTGATTTCCTAAAGATCTTCTTTAAAGTTCATCGTGGCCAAAAGTTTCGACTCCCTTCTTGCCAACAGCATTCAATATTTCTGTTTCATGGAGCATGATTTCATATCTAGTGGCAGCCAATGTCATCCATTCATTCTTCGGTAAGTCTAAATTGTAGCGCCTGTAATAAGATCATTACTCTCCTGAGTTACGCATTCACACCGATTTCCCTCCCCTAGCCTAGCTAGGGGGCGCGTAGCAAGGCGGCTGGCGGCAAGAGCACGGGAGGGGCGCTGGCGAGACCTCTCTCCACCTTATTGGAGGGGCCCTTGGGAGAAGAAAGGTGCCGTCGACAATAGTTTCCTTGATTATTCTGTTAAGAGGAAAGTTCCAACATTATCTTCACTGGTCTTCTCTGCGTAAATAGATAGGATACCTTGGAAAAAGTGTGTTTTGCCATTGTTAAGGAAAGTGCTTTTCAAGATTATCTAGCACAATTTTTTATGCTTTCCCGAGTAAGCCTTGCACTTAATGCTGCATTGGATATTGTACTTCAGTAAATATTCTTGGTAAATTAGATCGAAACTTAATGCTCATGAGGTCTCCTATTGAATTTACTTGTTCAGGAGCACTTACCTATCGATCGACATAGACTCCTGCAGACAAGCTGCATATAGCTTAGTGATTTCAATTAGTGTACTATCGGAATTTAACACTTTTGTGCATTCAGCATACGGCTGCTGTTCAACACGTATAACACGGCTGTAACGTATTTTACATTGCCAAAAGCTTCGATCATGAGTGAAATCGCTAAATAATTATTAATTTACAGCAATTACCTACACGTAATTAATTTGGCCGATTGCTACAGAAAATATCTCCGTCGGCAATTGTGCTGCTGCAATAGACACTTTATTTGCAAATTCTCGAAGCTATGGGGTACAGATCATTCATTAATTTCTTTTAGAGAGTGGCACGATTATTTTTAAGTTCTTTAGTAGCTTGTTTTCTTTGCTGCGCGTATTCAGTATTGTTTGCAAAAACGTGCCTCATGGATTCGACTTTGATAATATATTGATGACAGGGGAACATAAAATTTTTCGAACCGATATGCGACAGTGCGTAGATCTACTCGGTATTTTATACGATTGGAAATTCTCTTACCGTAAATATTTTCCCTAACGAAACTAATTTGTGAAAATCTTATTTAATTCAGCATCACTTTGCTTTAAACCCGTTTTCTCCTCTCTATTATCATTTTTTCTTACAATTTTTGAGATATCATACCTTTGTTTCAATTTAAAATAACTTGTACGCACATTTCCATTTTTGCTGAACAGGCAATAGCCGTTTGTTTGCATCATATAGGATGCGAAGTCTCTTGGGTTTCGAAATTTTTCGAATGAACATAAAACTATCTCGGAAGTTGAGCATGCCATGAAATTTTGCTGATAAAGCGAAAACAGATCCGAATTATATCCCGATATGAGGTTATTCGTCTGGGTTGGAGGGGTGCGGATCAAAGGGGGCGTTGGGTTGAGGTGGATGGCGAATTGCGGTCTGCGGATACGTATCGCTTCATTTCGAGAGGAAACATCTCTTAGTTCGAACAAAATATATCCACCCCCATTGTAATAGACTGACTCTTTTTCAGAAAACTTCTGTTTCCAATTGTGTGACAGTTTTCATGCCACCGTTCTGAAAATAATGCTTTTGAATTTCTATGATTTGCAGCTGTAAAATTATCAGTTGAGAAATTGAAAGTTTTTCAGCTATTGTTGTAAATTAAAATTGTTGTATATATCACAGAGCTGTAGGGCATGCATCCTGAAGTGGTCGAATGAGAATTGATTTTATGATGTATTGCTATTGAAATGAAAAAATTGAAAATTTAATTTTGTGCTGAAATGAAATTGGAAGTGTTGGACTTAAAATTATCGTCGCAATTTCTCAATATCGCCTACATTTAAAATTCATTAAGACAATAGTCAGATTTGGCCTATAACTTATCCATGCGGTTTATCTTTTACAAAATTATTAATCCTGTTGCATAATTATTGGGTCAGTTGTAACATGCAACTAATACTAGGTCTTGTAGACTGATTCAAAGATATGCAGGTTTAAAGATTTTGTGGCATGAGTATTGCATTCTAATATTTCGTACTTTGTACGCTTGTTCTTTGAATTCTTGGACCCTTTCGCCTAGTGTCATTGTCCTCTTTGCAAAAGGGGAAGATTTTGCGTAACTAGTGGGCCAGCTGCTTTCGCATGCCTTGTATTTGTACACGGGTCAAAGCAAGAGAATTGAGAGAATAACGTTCCTTGGCGACCGCTGAGGGTTTGAAGGGTTTGTGGAATTTGCGTGAGGATATTCGAGAATAATTCGTTTTTAAAACGGAAATAGTATAAACATTAGGATATGATTCCTGCGACTTATATGGAGCTTTTTCAATTTGATGAGTAGTGGAAAAGATTTCCCCTGCCATTTTTATATTCGGCCTATCTCCTCCCATTTGGCGTGGGCACTGTCCCCCGCGAGAAGAAAGATTAAGCGGCCTAAATAAACCGTTGAGTAAGAATTAGTAGAGGGTGGGTGACGTCACTATCTTGGAGTCAACTTACCTCTAATGTCTCAATGTAACGGGTTGTATTGTCACGTGACTATCAAAATGGTAAAACATTGCTGTGCAGTCAATAAATAAAACTTTTGGGTAAAACGCGTATTGTGTGTTAAAAGTCAACGCTTCTTCCCTTCTCCTGGGGATCTCTTTCAGGACTAATGTGCTTTGCAAAGGTTACGCATCTGTTTATATATCGTCACAGTGGGGGGGGAGAGAGGAAGAGGGAAGTTGGAATGAAACATTACACTATTTTCTTCCTTTATTTCGAGATATTATTGGGAACCACGCATTGCCAATCGTGTTGTTCATATCTGTTGAAATTCGTTCGGTGTTTCCGATATTGCAGTCACGATAGATACTCGATTTGTAGAATTTATCCTTGACCAGGATAAACAACTTCAAAAATTTTAGTAACCACACATTTTTCTGTATTTGGGTGCCGAGAAAAGTCATCAAGGGGAAGCTTAGTTAACTTTTATTGGTGAGGTAAAAATATTATATAATAATTTATTGTACTTCATTTAGATGCGTGCCTTATTTTTCCTTCCGGGCGAATTGATGTTTGAATTTCCCTCATCACGTGATACACACGGGAGGAATGCATGTTTATTGAAGAGGGCGCTATCTACCCGGCCGTTTTACACGGGGCACGGAATTGTGCAGGTTAGAACTGCATTGATTTCTAAAATGGCGTGGATTTGCGCGAATGCATGAACAAAATTAGAACGGGATATTTTGCCATCTTACGTCTACGCATTCTCGCATGTGCTCTAGCATTTCACCGCTTTACACGACGCAAATCAGACTGTGCATTCGTACACACGTCAGATTGTGCAAGTACATGCCCCGTGTAAAACGGCCTTAAGAAGTCAAGGATATGAACTGTTGTCGTGCCTTCCCATCAGTTGCCCTGGAGACAGACCTGTTGAAAGGGATCGGCGGGAGTGGAGGTTGGCAAGTCCCCTCCGTGATGTGGCGTTAACGAGCGAGTTGACATGGAGGGGAAATTGGGGGTGGAGGCGGAGGAGGGGAAGCGGTTCAGACCCTTATAAACACACGTATCCCTTCCTACATTTCCCCTCCCATTTTAAATTCGGTTTTTTTTACAATCGTCGCCTTGGTTTTGAACAAAATAAGCAAGATAATAATACACAAAGTTTATTAAAAGAAACTTTGTGTATTATTATATTTTCTCACACTCTTCGTCAACACTATCATCAGGTAAATCACTGGAATGAATATTAATAATAATTTTAATATTCCTGAAATGAAATCATACTTAGGGAACCGCGTGTAAGGATAACGTATGATGCGTTGAAAAGACGCGGTCTTTTTTGTTAATCAAGCACCCTCCCACTCCGCTGGCGCCGAAACCAATTTTTTTTTTCCTTTCTCGCGGAAAGGTGTGCAAATAAAAACTATCTCCGCGAGCGCGATAGGGAAACCCGAGGAGAGAAAGAGTGCGTGGAGAAAGAGTGCGTGGAGAAAGAGGGTGGGGAAAATATGAGCGTGTTTTTTTAGGTGATTTACGGGGATATTTATTTAACGCGTGGATATTTTCTTTTGTGCGGTGGCGAGCGCGATTAAATGCTCCCATTAAATATATATTTTTTCTCCTTTCCCATTAATCCGCGTGCGATGCCAATGAGGGACGCATATTCGCACCCACGTCCCCCTTAACCCCATCTGGCGGCCTTAATTAGAAATATGAGTTGCGGCAGCCGCCGTGGCATTACGTTCGAGCCCTGCCTGAAATATTGCCCCTTGATTCAATATCTTCCCTCACGAAATTTTAAAATTACCCCCAGATGCTGGTGGCTTGCTTGCTTGCGTTATTACCATCTACCATATACGAATGTCAATCCTTTTTTGTTTTTATATCCCGATTTCCCGAAACCTTCGCGCAATTTTCCTTTCCCTATGGGGTTGACATTTATTTTGCTCTGCACCGTTGTGTGAGCGGCTTTTGCGTATTGGAATCGAGGTATTAATTACGTTGGTGGTTGGTTTTGTTCCTGAATTGAAGGCAATGCATACCTGCATCTTTTTAGTTTTGCTCTTGTGGCCTTAATTTTCAAATTTTAAAATATCGCACTCATTGGAGATGCACATAATATTCGATTAATCACGGAATACATTGCGGATTATATATTTCACGGATAATAGCATTTGTATGCAATTTTTTACGCACTGTATGATTGCCAATACCTGTATTTCAGTTCAGGTGCAAGCATTTTCATGTAGAAAAAGTAGGTACTAATAATAGCTAACTTGTCTTCACTTGCTGTTGAAATTTCAATAAAAATTGATGGGAAACATTTTCAATCTTCCCTGATCCAAGACCTTAATTTAAAAAGGATTAATGAAAACAATTAGATTAAAATAATTTAAAGTTCTTAGTTTAAAAAGAACTCATGATAATAATTCGACTAAAATAATGAGATAAAATGAGAAACCGAATACTTTCTTCAAAATAAAAGTTAAAAAAATATTAAAAGAATTCCAATCCTGTGTACTTCTGTGTAGATTATCCTGACTGGATATACTTCCTGTCAGAAACTACATACACAACTTTGTGCATCATTTTTGTTGAAAATTTCAATTCTTGTCAGCTTTAAAAGAATTTTAATCTTCCTACTTTATTATGATATATTAAGGGGTTGCGTATTGCCTTCGCCAGGTCATTCTGCCTCATGATATGGCCAACTTAATCATCCCATCTTTTTCTAAGTTTTCAGGTATGGTTCTTAGGAGACTTCTCTTTTCTTCCACTTTCCTTAGTACTTTCTCATATCTCTTGTATTTGATCTATTAAATCTTCATAATTCTTCGGTTGCATTTTTATGATATCCCCTATAAAATGAAAAATGACGGAAGTTTAGCATTTGATATATTGAAAATTCCGTGCTTTATTGTCCACCTTTGTTTTAACTCCTAATTATATTTGATTTCGGATCGTTGATAGCTCTGCCAACCCATAAATAGTATTGCCTCACTCCGATGTTGAATTTAATGTTGCCTTTGTGCATAATTTAAGTATTTGTCTCGTTTAGATGATATACTATCCCTGCAGAACATTACGTGTCCAGAGTTGGAACCCTGATAGAAAAGCATATAGGTAGTAACCCTTAATCGAGCTTACACTTCTTCTTGCGCTAGTGGCCCATACGTTTACCTTATATTGGTCAGTGAACCATGGACGATAGGAGCAAACTGCTTGCCTTGGAGGGCAGAGCCTGTTTATTTTGACCGTTTTTTCCGGGCCTATCTTCATCCTCACAGAACACTCGGCTCGAAAGTTCGTTGACGCTGTCAAATATGTCAGCGACTGTCACACGGCAAGTCGGCTGCGCCAGTATGGCGCATGGGCGTGTTCATATTTTTTAGAGGGAAGGGTGGGGGAGGAGGGATGCTGAGGTGGACCGCGGCGAAGGGTCGTGAGTCGCAGGGGGTGAATTAGTGATAAGCAGTTTTGTTCCTTCGAAGGAGTCGTTCATTTCCGTCTCTCCTTCACTAAAAAGAACGAGTTCAAGTATTTGTTCCTTCAGCCTCTTTTCAATATTCCACGTAACTCTGCTATGCGTACGGAATTCAACCTTTTGGTGATGGTAATTCCAAGTAATTCCTTTAATTTTAACCTCTTGTTAAACAACTGTGCGGGGATTCTCTATAGCGGATTTTCGAATTTTTTCTAAATGAGAATACATTCTGTGTGTCACGAAGTTGAATTTTTTCCTTACGTTCAAGCGTCTTTGAATGCAAAATAGAACCATAATTCACTAATACTAAAGAGTTATGAATGTAATTATGGCATTCAAGATGGGTCTTAAAAATTTATCCCTTTTTGTTGCGATTTATATTTTTATTTCCCATTGTTGTAATGCATCTGGTAGAGGGTTTTACGATAAGGGGTCTGTGCCTCGTCTTGCCTTATTCGAGGATCATCCCATTTTCAGATTTCCTCTTGTTTCTCTAGTTCTCGCCACAATCTGGAAAAGAAAACTCAACGAAAATAGGTGGGCATCTCACCTTGTATATGCATACTTTAGTTCGATTTAATTGTCTGACTATCAATAATGAAGGAGTGTTAGGAAGAGTGGTAGAAAATGAAGTCGTCTGAAAGCCCTATGAAGAGGGCGGAACAACTTAGTTTGCCTCATTATTAGACATGGTGGCTTGATGAAAAAAATCGTAGAAGGGCTGGTGGAAGGGAAGAAGGGTAAGAGATGGTCCAGAATGAGTTACAAAGGACAGGTGTTAAAGAAAAGAAGTATGCTACTATAAAAAGGGAAGCTGATAAGAGTGCGGAATGGAGAGTTGTGTCAAAATAATCCCATGAATGTTGACTAATGATGACCCAGTTCATGCATTCACAGATAAGCGAGAGAAGGAAGCTCTCGGTGAATAATATAACCTGAGCTTAGTTTCGTCTAAGGCCCTGCGTTCCATAAAGCTTTCTATCGCTAAAAATTGATATTCCTTTTAATCTGAAAAGGGTACCTAACTGATAATGTATATTTGAACTAATCGGATTCTATTAGGATATTAGAGAAAGTGAGAAAACCACTTATTAGATGCTAAATATGGAGCATATTCCTCTGTGGGAGCAATGCTTAGTCGTTAAAAGGAGCAAAAAAGTCAAAAATGGAACCATTCGAAATGTGGTGCTACCGAAGAAGGATGAAGAGAAAATGGATCGATCGAGTAAGTTTTGAGGAAGTGCTAAGGCGAGGGAGAGAAAAGAGAAGTCTTACAAAAAGCTTCAGGAGAAGACGAACCGAATCAAGAGCCACACCAAAAGACATTGTGGCCTGGTGCAGACATTCCTCGAAGGACAGGTGGATGAGTACTTCGCCTTACTACTCATTGAGTAGTAAAGCAAAGTTTGGCCCCGGATTTTTAAAGGATGTAGTTGATGTAAAGCGGGGGTGGAGCTGGATAAAAGAGAGTGATTCTTGGCTTGGGAAAGCTTCCTTTCTTTCAGTATTAATTAACATGCTCGTAATTTTCAAGGAATATATTGAAAATGGAACAAATATAAAGACTAACTTCCTTCCCTGGCTATCTTCCTCCGCTCCATGTGTGCGAACCCTATTCGTACATTAATCCGTAACGAATAGGCTGTGAGCCGCTGGAGACTCGGAGGCCGCGCGCTAGGCTTAGATTGCTTGAACAATTGAGAATGGATGTCTTCAAGACCGACACAGAGAACATATTATTAGGGCCACACCATATTTCCAGATCCGGTAGAAGCGATAAATTAAGAGAGATGTTTTGCCGAATGGGTAGATATG
The DNA here is from genome assembly GCF_921293095.1 of Ischnura elegans. Taxonomy (NCBI): domain Eukaryota; kingdom Metazoa; phylum Arthropoda; class Insecta; order Odonata; family Coenagrionidae; genus Ischnura; species Ischnura elegans. The sequence goes on along the minus strand of NC_060250.1, from coordinate 11,725,945 downwards.
GGAATTCCTTTTTCCTCCGAGCCAAAAAGGACTTTGATAAATGCTGGTCGTAATTTCCTTAGAGCACTTTCTTTTTATGTAAGAACGGCTGGTGTCCGAACACCCCCTGCCACACGCCTTTTAGGCTTGCGTGGTAGTATGTAGATGAATGTAAATTGAAAATATATATTATCTCCTCCTTTTTTACCTTATAGTACAATATGATCGTTTTGTTTAAAGATGTCTCGACGGATTGTACCCGTATGTGCAGCATTGAGATACTTCGCGTTACTCCAACTGATTCGTTCGCATCTCATGGACCGAATCCTCCTCTGTGAGTTCGGATCCCAAGGGGGTTGTGTGTGTGTATATACGCATGGATGTGCTTTGGAGGGAGGGTTGGGAGTGTGGGGGTGATTTGGGAAACTCTTGCGGCCTGGGTGCGGCACGTAGCGCGAAGGGTGGGTCTGGGAGTGTGGCGAGGGTCCTTGGCTGTGATGCGAAGCAGAATAAATGGTTTTCGGGGTGGGGGTTTGGGCCCCCCTCCCTTCCTCTCTCCCTTGTCACAAACCCCTTTTGTCTCCAGGCAGCGTGAATGTGTGTGGTAACCATGGAGGTACCTCGATGACGATGGCAACAGCCTCTCTTACGACGACACTTCTCCTCTTCTTCCTTCCGTTGCGGTGACATATTTCAATGCTCGAATCGGTTTTTAAGATGTGAATGCCATGCAGGATTACTTACCTAGGAAACAATTCTACTCGTAAGTTCACGTGAACATGACTCAAATGTGTATAGAATAATGTTATATTATATTTTTTAAAAGTTAATTTTGAATGTTGATTAATTTAAGTTTGCATTCAGCTCATGGCCGGAGTTTCTACAAATTGATTTGTTTTCATCAGATGTTAGAATTTCATACGAAAATCTTGTAGATAAATAAAACTGCCATTTTGTAGTTTGCCTACTTTTAAATTGATTACTTTTTGTTTTAGCAACTATTTTAGATTTTATCTACAAGTTTTCAGATGAAGTGCGATGACCTAATGATGACTATTATATGATGATAATTAGTTTGTCGAAACGTTTGAAAGGAAATAAAGGAGAAATTTTATTGACCAAACCTCAATTTCAGTAAATCTTTTTTATTGACCTAGTGCTAAAAAAACCTATCCAGCTCATATTAGTTAATGCTATTCAATGATGACGAGTTCTCTTGGTTCTCATTATAAAATTTAATTCTCAGCAATTCCAGCTTCAGATTTCACCTGATCAATGATCGTATCCGGTTTTCTTAACTATTAGTTCCCATTTGCCAATAAAATCCCTAATGATATACGCTGATGAAAGTCAGTATTTCCACTTTCAGGAAAAAAATTCCAAGTACCCTACGCACTATTTCGATTTCCATACGATACGATGACCACAGTTGCAATTTGTGGAGAATTATTTTTGTCACGTTGTACGCACAATTTAATATTTTTCATGGGCTCACATTAAATGGAAGTGATGCTGCTCAAAGGACTTTCGTAACGGTTTGCTATCCGCAGACGCGTTTTCTGTCCGCACAAGTTGATAAAGCGTATCACTCCCGACACATTGCCCCTTCTCACACCGCCTCATAACCCACCTAAGCCGCACCGAGTAGTACCTGCCTCCTCCCCAAACACTTGCCAAATAGCCATCCCCCGAATACACCCCCTTTTCGGTGTTCGTCTCCCGTGACCCCTCAGGGCTATAACCCTTCATCAACGACCCACACGGCACAATCCCTGCACCCTTTAAGCCTCTCCTCGACAGAATATCCTTTGCTCTCCACCCCCCCTCCCTCTGTCTTAACTCTCCCGAAACGAGAGAGCCCCTCTTTCCCCCCCCTCCCCCCTCTCATCATCCCTCTCACTTTAGTGATTTTGCCTCCGGCTTCAAATGGTGATTGTTCCTCTTTGATGCGACTTATCCCCACCCTCCCTGCCCCACCCCCCAGCCTCCGTCTCCCTCGTTACCGACTCCCCTCACATAATTCAATCGTCGCCATGGGTTATTTACGTGGTCGCAAGTGAGTACTTTTGCATGTATCAGCAACGCCTCCATCATCTTTTTAAATCTATTTTTCATTTACTTCATATACATATTATTACTAAAGTGTTATACCGATTAGGGTAGGTTTCCAGGGAGTACTTAAGAAGCAATGGAAGTTGGAAACCTTACTAGCTCTCTATTCCCTGGAAACATGGAGCTCAACATACTCACATAAGCACTTTTTCATTAGGCGTAACCAACTTGCCTCATATTTTCTTTCGCCTTTGCTTTGAGTTGCTGTCCATGTGTATGCACATGTTGCACAGCCATTGCAAGAGAAATCTCGGCGCATTTTCAGTTTTTCTTCTTTTATCAGCTACGATTACTCATTCACACATACATACTTCAATCGTTGCCATGGACTGTTTACATGGCGACAAGCTGGAGTGGGTATTAAAATCAGTGACGCCGTCGCAGAGTAAGGCTATACATGCCTCAACCAGAATTATTTTGGTGCGAACAGCTTTAATTTTTTTAGCAGGCTTTGTATTTCCTCACTTACTATTTCTCTTGATTTTTCATTGGCATATTTTTTGCTTAATTGTGTCTGCTTTTTATTTAGTTGAATGTCGCTCACCTAGGCTTGTATCTCCTTTTTTGCTTTGTTTCCATTTGTTTTCATTTCTTAGTACATGCATTTTTTTGGCATTTGAAAAGAAAATTAATGGGATTTTCAGTGTTCAGCTCCTTTACCTTAGATTTTGCGTGTAAAAAATATCAAAAGTTTCGCAAATATTTAATTTACTCGTATGAATAGCCAAAGTTTTCAAACTTTCGTACGCCTACAGCGCAATGCAGTCTCCTGCTTCTTCTACAACTTTTAATTTTTACACTATTTTAAACTGCGTTAATAATGACGCAATTGTCTTATATTCATTATCTCATCCATAGTTGTCAAGTAAGAATATTTCTATTATCGTCTATTCCGGGCTATATTTTATGTCCCTTTGAATACTATAGACAAAAGTTCCAATGTGTGGGTGTGGCTAATGCTTTCTTGACACGAAGCTATAAAGATCTATTGGGTTCCATTTTACGAATTATTTTGTTGAAGAAAGTAGGACATATACATCGTCCGCCTTGACAAAGTGAGAATCCGTAGCGACCTTTATTTTTAGCCGGCTTACACGACAGCATGGTTGATATTTACTAATGAATCAATCGGAGAAACGAATTCCATGGCACAATTCTATGCGAGAAGAACCCGTTGGAAAAGATGTCTTAAAACAGATGTTGTACGCTCTTCTGGCTGCTATAAAAAATTCATAAATATCATCAATTATGATAAATATAAGAGTATTCATTTCCATTATCCGTGGAATCAAATCGATCGAGCACTCATAATTAACGATGCCTAGCTCATTTATATATCGTTTGAAATGAGGACGAAAACAAAGTTTTCAATGTATAGGCTAGGCTAAGGTTTTCTTTTCTCAATATTACGATTTATTGGCGTTATGAGTTGAGAAGTTGAAATCTCGCTGTCAGTAGACCAAAGTAAAACTTCATGCATCAGAACGTGAGGTTTATTTTTAGTAGAAGTGCACGACAGTATAATGGATGTTCACTGATGTAGAAAAGTATTCTCTCGCTCGCTTTTAAAGAATGCCTTATACTTCGCGGTAGTGATGCCTTAAATTAGAAATCTTACACCCTATTTTGAGTGTGATAGAACTGATGCTAGTAACTTAGATTCTTATCTCTTTCATCGTCAGATAAAATCTTTGAAGTGCCATTAAGTTTGATTATTTCCAATGCTGGGCTATTTTTATTATTCCTTGGAATAATAAAGAAATGAAATTTTCAATATTTAGGTGCGGCTAAGATGTTCTTGACATAGTCCATTGTCTCCCATTGGCTGAATTATCAGGCTGAAAAGATGGTATTATTGGTGACATTAAGTTTCGCAAAAATATAATTTAGCCGTATGAAGTGCCGAAGTTTCTATACATTTCACTGAAAAATTTGATTCTAAGCAATTTCCGCCTTCACTTAGCCTCACATTTTTTCAGCAGTGGTACAAGACAATACTTATAGGGAATGTTTACTAATGACTCATTCGGAAAAGTAAATTCCTTCGGTCAATTTTAAGCAAGTAGTACTTCGTTGAGGCGGTGTCTTAGAAACAGATGTCCTTACGCGCTTTTTCGGCTGCCATAAAACTGTCACTACACCTCTTAGCTCCTTGGCCCCATCCTTCGCGGGACGCGCCGATCCAAAGGAATGGCATCTCAGGATGTAAATACCTCCTCCTCGCTTGCTTCCCTGTGTGGACCCTCTCCCCAACACTAGAGCGACGGGAGGAGGTTTCGAATAGCGCGCATACCGACCGAAGCTCTCCCTTGGACCGGAGCCCGGAGACTGGGATCAAAACGTCCGGCGGACACGTCGTCACTTCGCCCTGGGATTGCGATTGCGGCGATTGATGGCCCCAGCTCAGTTTCCGTGGCGCCCTCTCTGAAAAATGCGCGTACGAAGGCGATATCTCTCGCACATATCCCAAGAAAGGCGCCACTACTAAGCCTTCGTGCCAAACTTAATCTAAGTCTATCTCAAACGGCATGGATTGTTTGATACAATTTTATTATTATTACCCTTTAATTTTCTTCAGTTTTCACGGCGTTGTTTCAGTGTAAAGAGCACGGGTTCTCACCAAGGTAACTCTTTACTGTTGAATTGCGTTGAGAAATTTTCTCGTGATATGACAGGTTGAAATTATTACAACCTTTTGCAATTTTGCAAGGTTGAGTATTTTGAAACTGTTTTTTATATGATTTGGGATGACACCGGTAGCTGAGATGACAATTAAACCTGTTCCATATTCCATAAAATTTTTCAGAAAAGTTTCTCGGGTTATCCACCGGTTGATGTCGTCCATGTCTCCCGACGATTCGGAAGATCCCCTGAGGATGATCAGCAAGTCGCGGATCGAAACGTCGGGAGACATGGACGACATCAACAGGTGGAAAACCCGAGATTCTTTTCTGCAACTGATACGCCGGGAAAACCTAAGATCATACATATTCTTTTTATTTCTATTGCCAATTCTTGGTACTTATTATTATTATTGTCATTATTATTATTATTATTATTATTATTATTATTTTTACTACACATTGCTGCAAGTAGACTATTGCCTGGTGGCAGCATTAGATGTAAACACATGAATAACAAATGTACCTATCCAATACAAAGTTTAGAAACAGAAAAGACACCTAAGGTAAAATATAATGCATTAATTCTAATCTCAAACTAGTAAGAATTTAATATTGTCCCAACAAACCAATTTCAAACAATCCATTAAAATTGCATGATATCGCTTTCAATCCCAGTGGTAAAAGTACCATTAAAAGAACACGAATGCAATTATATAACTTGCTAAAACGTAAAAGAAATAAGAAGAAGATAAACAACCGTTGTATTCCAGAATCACGCCTTAGCTTGTCGAAAAGCGTCGTATCAATGAGAAAAGCTGTGAAAATTTACGAAGGTTTTTAATCTTCATTTAGCGTGAATTTTTACCAAGAGGAAGCCGAATCTATCGATTTCAAATGGTATAACCTGCCTCATTAAAAAATAATGAGTTCTTTGACAAATGACAGAAATATTATGTTAGTGTAATTCGCGGGATACATTCTTTTATTTGGATACATTTATTTTTTTATTCGTAAAGGTAAAATATAATTTAGACGAGAACAGAATTCTCAGTACCTATTCAGAATTTATTTTGCGTGAGTAAAAAATTATAAAAATTGCCCGAGTCTCCGCCTTCTTGGCTATTAAGTGGTGTCATCATGGAATTGGCCTCTCTCTTCAACTGAACACAACACATGCCGCACAAATTCCAGCTACGTGACACACTCATTCCAAGTCTATCTATTATGATGTTTGCCATGGACTGCTTGATCAAATTGATTACAAATTGTTTTCCCAGCTGATGGTAAAGATACCACTAAGGGTACGCGAAGGCAATGGTGTATCTATCTGCAATGATTTAAGAAATAAAAAAAATAATAAAAGATTTTAAAAACACGCTTTTCAGAAACAGTATAAAAAACACTTAAAAAAAGCTTTAGAATACTCGGAGGATAAGGCGTGGGTCCTGATTATGTTTATTAGAAACGGGTGTAGAAGCGCCAGATAGGTGAGTAAGGATTGGCACGCATTATTAATATCTAAGCCTAATCAACGCCCACTTTGCTCTCCGGGTGATGAAAAGCTAATTTCTCATTCTTTAGTGCATTTCATAGTGTTGAGCGATACATCGCTAACTGTTATTGAATCACCATGACTGAAAAGTAGCAATTACTTTCGGTGACTTAAGTGTGTGACTTAAGTGATGAGCGATGTATCGCTACCTGTGAATGAAGAGAAGTAGCAATCACTGGCAGTGACTTTAAATACCCGAAATCACTGCGACCGTGAATACGGTAATGATAGCTTCGACTGCTACCAACCGCAGCAATTTCACGTATAATAAAAGATGTCTTATTCATCTTTTATGATGGATAAGATACCTTTTACGTAATATACAGCTTACGATTTAAATATAAAATAAGTTAAAAAGTGCCGACGGAATTTTAATAATTGCCACTTATCAATTCCTTCACCATACGGGCGAGCCCCCCCCCCCCCCCCCCGAAATTTTTTGGGGAACTACGACCATTTCGGGAGGGGACGACCCCTACAGGTACAGCCGTTCTTTAAAATAACAGAATCTGCATCAAAAACTTGAGGGGGCACGGCCACCCCGGATTTTTCTGGGGGACAGCGAGGCTTATGGGGGACCGGGCCCCCTTAATCTACCAGCTACTACGATTTCGCAAGCATGCTTAACATAACCTGATTTTGTACAAACACCTAGGGGGGTCCCGGCGCCCCCCGAATTTTCAGGGAAGCTACGATCATTCTGGGGACGCTGGGGCCATTACCTGAGGGGACCGCGAACCCCCTTTGATGCATTGAAAAAAACCTATACCGCAGCGATGAGCAGCATGGTTTCCTCGCTAGTGTTCAGGCGTCCGGTTATTTCTACTGGTTGTTTAGATATAACCCACATACCTGAAAACTAACCGAGTACTCGTTCCATTTCAACTTGAGACCCGTTTAAAAAAACCTTTCCACAGCGATAGGTTTCCCCAACGAGTATTCACTCATCCAGTTATTTCTCTCCCGCCTGCCATCGGTTATGCCAAAGAGTACTCGTCGCTCAGGTTTTAACCGGCCACAAGGTTTTTCGGTTATGTCAGAAATAACCGGTTTTAATGTGCTCTGTGGCCGGTAGAGACGCAGGAAAACCTCAGCCAATGGGCCGTGAGGCAGCGGCAAATAGTGCTTGTAGTTCCAACGGTTCCCGAGAGAGTGCGGTAATCAGGAGTCAGATTATTTTTCTGTTTTTTTTTTCGATTGTGCAAAAAATTAATCTAATACTCAGGTTAACGGGCGTATAAAAAATACCGGTTTTTAATCGGCTAATCTAATAAAACAACTAGCAGGTCTCAAGGATATCCTACTCATATCCACTCACATAACCGACAAATACCTTTACACAATTATTTCTGCTCAGCAGTGATAACAGTCCTCGGTTATTTTCTAATGACACTAGGGTTCTGCACCATCTTCAAAGTGCCCGAAAGGGTGGAATGAAGAAGCACAAAAAGACTCAACTCGCCAACACTAGGGATTGACGGTGATAAAACCTATGAACATACTCTTAGAGCATAAATCTGTTGAGTGCTCGCTCCTTTTCTGCAGGTGAATTAACCTGCTATACTCTTTCCGCACAGTCTATAGGACTGTTGGGACTTTTGGTTATATCCTTGTGCAACAGATGTAAAATCTTGCGGAATAACCGATTTCGGTTTTCATCTTCGCGAGTGATAGATTATTTCCTGAACGACCACGAAAAAACCCGGGAAAATTAACCGGATCAATGCCTTCTGTCGTAGAATCTAGGTAGGTTTGATTGCTTGCTTTTGGCTATAAAACCTAAATATAACCGGTTTTTTTCATCCGATTTTTATACTCAAGTACTCTACTCCCTCAAAATAACCGGTTAACATAACATCAGTTTTTTTCATAACCGCCCATCCCTAGTCAGTAATCGCAGTTAAAGTTAAACCGTTACTAATGGGTAGCAGTCACAAGTAAGGCTGTGATTGGAATGGTTGCCACAGTTCCGCTCATCATATGCATTTCATTCTATTATGGAAAACGTGTAATTATAATAACATATAATTTTTCCTCCTATTATAGTAGTGCTGAATAATGTAATCAGTATTACATGAGCTACTTAACACAATCTTCAAGTCAAGACATGCAGAGAAATGATACAAGTATTTTTTCTATCTTACCATAGTATGCGCGAATTCGAAATATATAAACTGCGGAATTCTTCAAATGCGCGCAGATGATAACTAGATAAAGTATTTATTTTGGAAGATATTTTACAGTTACAAGTTGTGGATTAAACTTCAGGTTATATCATGAAAAAAGTTAAAATTTGAAAAACAAAATTTTGGAATAAACTGGACGACTTTGGACGAGTTTGGAATAAACAGTGCTAAAAATTCTAGAAGATTAGCCCCATCTATTAATAAAATTAGGAAAAAATATGTTTCCATATTGAAAGTTATTTGATTAATTATAACACAATGGAAAAAATCAAATGCATGATAATTGAAAATTATATTGTCATCATAAACAAGCAATTGTGCTAAATGTCAAGTTGATCCAACAATGGGAAGTGGATAAAAAAATTGCAAGATACCATCGATGAAACACAGAGGAAGCAAGCTAAGAACAACCGCGAAAAATAAAGTTATTGATTGTTAAATTTCCCCGCCTCATATGCACCTTAAATATTGGGGTGCAATAATTGATTACATATTTTCCAGTTTACAGTGGCACACTATAAAAAACATAAAAAAGTACAAGCACAATTAAAAATTATAAATTTAAATAAATAACAATCTATTGGGTGTAATCTTATTGACCTTAAGAGTTTCTATTCAAATAGGTTTGTAAAAAATGTGGTTATGAAAAGAGTACGGGTCAATGTGGTCAAGAGGAGAATTTATGAAGGATGAGAGGCAGAAGAGGATTGAACGTTTGGTAGGAGACAATCTGGGAATGGGCATATGGAGGAGCGAATGGGGTACAGGTCTGCATGGAACTTTAAAGATTAGATTGGAGATGCGATCGGGACAGTCTACGGCAGAATTTAGATTGCTATGTATTAGTTTTAAAACGGATTTGAGAATTAAATTTGGAATATTAAAATAGAAAATGTAGGCAAAATAGTATCAGCTGGCATGTTACGAAAATGGGTGACTCTGTACTTAACTATTTTAGTGAAAAAATTTGTCACACTTTTTAGAGTCAAAATATTGGATGGAGCTGAGATGGTCGAAATGGGGGAGCAATTCATGATAACTGGAACGACATCAGTTGAAAAATATGCGCGTAATGCAAGCGGGTTTGTAATGTCTGAGAAGCGGTAGTGGAGGCTAAGTAGAGACATAACTTTGTTTCTAATTTTCATGATGCGTTCACTGTAATTTAATTTGTGATCCATCAAAGCGCCTAGGTCTTTGATGGAGAAGACTCGACTACGAAAAAAGGAGTTTAAACTGTACCTGAAATCATAAGGGGATGCACTAATTAAGTTATTACCTTACTTATTTTCTCTAACATAAGCATTTTATCGGGTCCATAACATTGCTTTAATGCAAAATATGATTTAATGTTAATTGTTAGACGTTTTTGCCTCACTAAGCTAAGATTTCGATGGCTAAAATAGTCCACTTGTTAACGGGATTTGATGGTTTGAAACTTAGTGGTGCTGCTAGCGGCTTAGTACTTGAATTTGGGGAAGGGAGGTTGAAACAGATTGAATAGCATATCATACCGGGTAATATAATACATGACGATTCGATTCACATCGAGTGCGTTAATTTAAGGTAACTTGTTATTATGCTTTAATTATACAAATAAAGTACTAATTTGAATGAATTTGAGATGGAAAATCAAAACTATATAATTTAATAATTGTATTTCAAGCAAGTAGGATTTCTGTGACACGATTTTTTTTCGGGTTTTGGGGAGGGGTTTTATATCCCCTTATCCCACCCGTAGTTACGCCACTGCGTGATACCAACCCCTCATGTACGGCGATGTATGTTTTAAACTTTTAATTCCATCAATGAGGTAATGCTTGATGTTTAGACGCCCGTTGTTCAGTTAGGGTTCGCGAGTGCGCTGGAATGCCTATCTCCTTTATTTAGTCCCTGATGGAACGCGAGCATTTAGAGCCGTTGCGATATGGAATGGAAAAACTTTGTGGGTCAGGGATATCATTTAGCGAGAATTGGTCGTGGGATTGATCGGGGGCGCGCGAATCTCTCTCTCGCGAATATTAATCTCTCTTGTTTTTGGAAGCATTCCCGAATGGGATTGCTTTTTGCATTACTTCTGGACGCATTGTGTACATACATACATCGTAGGTGAAATAATGGGAGTGGATGCTCTCCCACTACTGCTGCTGCGCGAAAATTTCTCTTCAGAGCCATGGTGATGGATGCGGCAGAAAACTTTGCATCTCTCGGAGACCACCCTATTAATTAATGAAAGAGCGCATCGCAAAAAACCTGCCACGCAGAGAGCATATTTTTCATCCATTTCGTCTTAAGAGAAATCGCATCGCCGTGTGCGTCCCGAAATGGCTTCATATGATCCTATTCATCTTTTTTATCTTCTGCTTGCTTGTTGCACTCTTTTTTGCAGCCAAGTTTAGCGTATAAGCTTGCTTGCCTTCTGAAGTTAAAGCTAAAAGCGTCATAAAGGGGCCACTTCTTGTCCCTCCCCGCAGTTCTTCTAATCTCTCGATTTCCCGGATGCATATGCTGACTTTTATTTCGGTATGAACTACAGTTTTCACGTAGAAAATAAACTTTATGCTCTCAAAATTTTCAGCGAAATGCTATCAACCGTAAGAACCTGAATTCTCTTTTGATTTTGTATCTCGAATTTTGTTGTCATTTGAAAATGAGTGCTATCCAAGGTTTTTAAGTTTGGTTGACACATCTTTACGAGTCTTATTTCTCAACATCCCTTAAAGAGCCTTTCTATTTGTGCTAAATTACGCAAATTCATTCCAATTTTCTGGCGAGTAGGAAAAAGGTGTCTCCTTAGGACTTTATAGCATATCGATGAATGTATAGTATTCCAGAATGTAAAAATGAATGATCTTTCTTTCCTTCTTTTATTTAAACTGTCTCAGCATATATCGTCCAGAAAGACTCAAGTGTTTTTCCTGGCCTCAAACAAATGCCTCAGACTGGTTTTCGGGTATCTGCTTTGAATGTAAACATTTTGGCACTTATTTCCAGTCTCATTACTAGGCATTATATTTATCAAAAGGTTTGTTAATCAACCTTAGCCTACAATTCTATTTCCTTGACATCATAGAAACATCTTTCACTTTTCATCCTGTATATATTTATCACCTATCTTCTCTCTATCACTATTGTTATGTTGAGTTTGATTTCATAAGAGTTTTGGTGGACTTCAATTTGAAGCCTGATGCTAACCTTTTTTAAAACTTCTGCTAGAGATATAATGCCGGTTAATCCGGGGAAATTGACGTTATAACGTTTCGATACTCTGTGAATTTTTTTATACGTGGCATTACAGTCTTGAAGGTCTTCAGTTATCGTAGGCCAGAGCGCGGGGTAATAGGCGCTAAATGTAATACTTTTTCACTCTACTTTTATGAGGTAGCATTGGTCTAATTTTTTTCTCAAAATTAATTTCCGCACTCATGTGGCTTAGTCTTGCTCATAGGCGGATCTAGGGGGGGGGTTGGGGAAGGCCCCCCCAGACCCTTGGATTGAAATTAATAGTATATTGGTGCATAGGTACTTTACTCTCAAATCTGAGGAATACAGCAGGATTTCAAATTTGTCTCCGGTGAGGTGTATTGACTCGCAGCTATGATTAAGATTGGGTGAACTTTTCTCGAGTCTCGCTGGGAGAGTAACTTCATCTCCGTCTACGTTTCAGTCACTCGCTCTGTAATCATTTTCCAGACTTTTGAACAGTACAGAAGTTCTGAGGATGATTGCCGAGTCGGTAATCGAAACTCTGACGGAAATGGAGTTACTAAGACCCGGGGAAAAATTTTCGAAATTCATTCACCGAGAAAGCACTAAATCTTTCTTCACCGTTTTAATTATATGAAACTTTACCATTGATTAGGAACGTTTTTGTCATTTTCATCGTTGCAGTGTGACGAAAAGGTCTTTGGATAGTATTTAAATTATGACGCAAGCATATTGAGTCCCCGGTAAAGTATTAAGGATCGTAATATAATTTTTCTTTGAAATGGATAATATTCCTGTAATTTTTTTATGCTGCATTCATTTAGCTCAAAATAGGCCCCTCAAGTTAATTTCACTAATTGTAGCTCTAAAAGCCTTCCTATATCCCTCGTTGTATTCTTCTATCAAGAATATTTCATAATATTTTTCTCCTAAACAATAATTTTGAAGGACGAAATACTCCTCTTCAACAAAAAATGTCCTAAAAAATTATTGAAACAGTTCCGTTTCAACGCTTAGTCTCACTCAACTTCAAGTGGCTGTATTCATCTGAAAATTGCAAAAATAAAACTTTCATCTGCCTCTTCCTTTTTTTCCCCTGGAAGTCAGCCGGGGACATTTTTCTGCTGAGCAGTGGGTAATTGGTCGCATTTATTCAACAGCGCATCTTAGTTCTCGGGAATTGAAATGGGACTCCATATTTTTCGCTGAGCATCTACTTCCAATCGTGCCTAAGCTCATTATGGGATGGTAACGACGAACATCTGGTTTTCAATTTAGCGAAGTGGATAGCGTTTACGGGACGTCGAGATACCCCGCATGGAATCCACGTTCCATATGATCGTGCTCTGTTTCACTGGCCCCAAGCGGTTTAAGACAATGTTACGTTTTTTGTGGCGGAAAATAGGTTTTAGAGCAATAAATAATTATTCAGAGAGATAGTTCGTTCAAGTTTATTTCTGTACGGCAGTGGTGTTAGATGCGTAGGAAGCTATTAGCTTATTATCGCAGCATTTACGTAAAATGAAATGATTCCTCTGTAATCAGATATACCTACCAGTTTTTACTAAGTGGAGATTCATCTCCTCTTCAGCTTAGAATGACCTCTTTGGATAATTTTTATTTTTAAAGATATACTAATGCCACTTAATATCTCTCTCTGATATATATCATTTGGTTTAGTTTATTACCAAAATGCTAAAAAGAAGATTTGAAGCGTTTTTTTATTCCTAACCAGTACCTTGTGGCTAACATCACTCTGCTAACCATTTGAAATGAATGAAATAATCTGTATCCGGCGTGAAAATTTGAAATGAACTCCAGACTTATGATGTTGAGTTTGAAACCGAAAACGGTTGAGCACGTACCCTACTACTAGCTAATGCTTTTCAAGATTAGTTTAATCTGATTCGCCTTCAAATTTCTCTTTCGGCAGTCGAACAAGTTTTCTCGCGAGAAGAATTTCGCTATCTCTGATAATGATGGTATCTATTTATTATTATTATATGGTTAATTTTATAATTACCTTCTGTGTCTTGCAGGTAAAATTGCATATTTACCGACTATTGATGTAAAGTTGATGATTCAAAAAATGAATGGGCACGGACAAATGTGAGAATGAAATTATTGTCTTTATTCAATACTTAATTTTATAATGAACTGCTCTGCCTTGCTGGTAAAATGGGTCCTTACGACGTGCTATTCAACGATATTATCATGAGGCCACTTCGCAACTCGATCGGGAAGTAGCTATCGGGCTAACTTCTTTGCCTTGTAAATAATTCCAACTCGTGCTAAGTGCACTTGCTTTTCTCCCTCCAAAGTTCGACTCCTGGAGAGGGAACAATATAATCTGATCCTTAATTGGGAGTCCTACGCCTGGGAGAACACTTCACGAGTTCACGTAAACCGTCCGCCAGATGAGACGCCAGCTGTGTGAACCCTTAAAAATCCCTCCCCCTCTGTTTGGCTCTCATAAAGGCGAGAACTAATGCCCCAAGTGCAGCGGTTACTCGCTAAACCCTTTACGCCCTCCCTACTTTCCTCGCTTCTCCTAATTACCCACCCCTAATGGCAGAGAACGCCAGCGAAGCCAGTCACCCAGCCCGCGACCACCACATTGTGGACGAGAGGGCAAGCAGTACGGATGGCAGTATTGCGTTCTCCCGCGTTGATTTTCCGAAAATGATGGCGTATCGCGTCTTCATGAAATTGGTCCCTAATTGCTGATGTGCGGCGCGCGGGGCGAAGTTTCCTTCCCCCGCCCACCCTATTTGGGCGAAGTGGGTGGGGGGAGGAGGAGGAGGAGGGAGAAGGAAGTGCGAAAGGCCCTCGAGTCTCGGTCGAGAGAGTTTGTGATACCACTACGACTGCGAGTCTCGGTTTAATGGAAAGGGGGCAATAACATCCATCCCCTCCCCCGTCCCCCCCCAAAAGCAACGTTGTTAGATTGCATTCCTAAAGTCAGCACTCGTGTGCTTTGTGGACCGCATTCTTTCAGGCATAGAAACGCACCCTCGGCAGTGATGCGTTTCGACCGTTGAGCACGTGGCGTTGAGGCTGAAAATATGGCGGGAAAACCGATCGGTTAATCGGCGTCGGGTGCTCATCTACTCTCTGGATGTGAGGGATTTTCCGAGATATCATGTGCACCAAGATGTAATTCACCATGAAAAAATCATATACCTTAGCCTGGATATTCATGACCTTAGGCTTTTGACCTTACTCTTCTGGAAAGGTATTCGGGGAGTACATTGAAATCGGTTGCTTACTGACTCATTTTATGTTATTCTGCTACTAGTAAGTGACGGAAGACGCAACCCTCTGAGATTTAAAATGTTTGCTGATAATTTATGAATTGTTTTTCTCTTGCAGCCACTGAAATAGTATCACGTGATCTATGAATTTATCATGGGTAATCAAGATATTTTTCTCCAGCTCCTTGCCAGCTAGAAGTTAAATATTACTTTAGTACCATTTCGTGCTACTAGCCAATGCTATTTTGGGCCAATTTTGCGTAATTTACGCGTATATACAAGTTTTTTCTCTAATATAGTTATCGTAAGTACTACTTTAAATGTCATCTTACGGACAGAACACTTTGATAATAGCTAAAATTAATATTATTTTGTTATAATATTTAAAAAAAAGCAATAATTGAATTAAGAAATGGGATTAATGTAGATTTATTTTTATACATTTAACTTTGTAACTTGGCTGTATTTATGATTTTTTTGTATTAACTATTGCGCCATATTTCAGTATATTAAAATGGACATTGTTTTTTTTTTGGAGACCGCAGGTATAAATGCTGCGTAATATTCTTAAGTTTGCTATGGCATCTTTATGGCCGGTCCTACGGTGTCTAAATAACATTTTGCGGAGTAAAAAATTTGGACTTAATGAAATTACCCAATTAAGGTCACCGGTTATAGTTATTTAACATTCTGAACTTCTTTGCCTTGCACCAACATAGAAAAAAAATTTCAAGGAAAGGTTAAGGATGTATTATGTTCCGGTTAAAGCTAATTAGACATTTTAAAACCGTCTCTTAGTAAGCACTTTGTATAGAAGATGTCGCCATTCGTGAAAATACATATAATTTGCATAAAAGTATATTAATTCTACAGTGAATGTAAGAATACATGGGAGGCATGCAGCTGTAATTTGTATCTACTGATAAGCATGATTATGGACGCCTCAATATACCTACTTTGGCGCTTAGGGAAAGCGGTAATATAGAACTGGCATCGAATATCGTGGCTCACCGTCGTCCGCGGTTTCGTGGCCATACTCTAGGGGAGTCCCAAACGTGCAAATGGACCTCTTTATAGAGGGAGGAGGTGAGCAGAGAGGGAGAGAGAGAGATTTCGACCCCACCCCACCCTTCATTCGTCCGGTATAAAACCACCCGGCGGAACAGCACGGCGGAGACGGGCCCTTTATTATTTCCCAAATGACAAAACGCTGTCGCCTATGCCGCGGGGTGGAAGGGCCTCGGCCGTAGTATAAGCAATTCCAATTAGGCGGAACATTCATTGGATGGAGGAGTGGCAGCCATTCCATTGCCTCGTTCTGTTGTTTGTCTGTGTGTACCTATATGAGTGCATTTGGGCCGAGGGTGGGCGGGGCAGTGGAAGGGGGAGGGTCGAATTGAAAATGGACGCTGGCGTGAAGTGTTTTCCTCTCGTGTACCGGTCCAAGTGTTTTCAATGCCCAACTCGCCTTTTGCGTTTCTCTTGTTTCAACTTCCGCTCTCGATAGCGTGCTACCAAGGATGTGAAATGTATTGCGATTCTTTTAGGTATACGTGGCTACGATTGAAAGGGGATATCCTCCAACCAATTTAAAGAGTAGATGGCGATATTTTTCGGAAGTGTGTAAGAAATAAGAAATAAGGCAAAACAGTGCCTTAATGACCCGCACACACGAAAGAGAAAAAAAATTCATTTAATTATCAGCAATCCTTTAAAACTCAGAGGGTTGTATATTCCGTCACTTGCGAGTAGCAGAATAAGTTAAAATGAGTCAATATGCATCCGATCCCATCTACCACGCATACTTTTTTCTTTAGACATGCCTCAATTTTCTAACCGAGTTTTAGAAAAACATTGTCATTTTAGCACTACACATAATGAAACTTAGTACACAATAATTTTGGAGGTGGAATTGTAAATGGAGTATCGGAAAACTTTCTCAGGGACGAAGAGTTTACGTGCTCGGCTTGAAGAAGTGGTAAGGGTTTCAGTATCACATTTACCACGCATATTTTTTTCGTTTAGACTTGCCTCAAGAATTTCAAACTGCTCCACAGTATCTTGATACTTGAAATTAAACTCACATTTGTATTCAGAGTCTAGCAAATAGAGGTGGGATCACCCCTTACCCAACACTTTTTATGCTCCACCACCCTCGTTTCAGTTCCACGTTCCATTATTTTGATCCTCACACAGATTTGCAAATGGACGTGTTACAGCACAGCTTTTATGCCATACTCTGGTCCTTGTCACTGAATTTATGTTGTAGTGTAAATAACATATCACCAAATGTGCCAATAGTCCAAAATTACTTTTTCATATTACTTTGCTACACTTTTACTATCTTTCACCGTATATTTAGTCCGACTTCTAATCCTATCCAATAACCACCCTACTGACTGCCTCATGCAGACAGTAGCGTTTCTTCCATCGAAGCACTTTGTGTCTCTATTCACAATGAGTGAATAATTAAATTTTTATGTCACGAAGGAAAACCACCTTTTAGACTTGGTCTATGAATCCAAATTTGTTCATTCTACACAGCCTTGTTCCTGAATTAAAATTTGTATTCGTGCCACGAGGCCTTGGGGCCAAGTTAACGGAGGTCTATGCCATCGAGTTAACGATGTCAAACTAGGGATTTCTGACGATTAGGATCCTATAGGGTTTTCATCCTCAGCAAACCTTTCTGGTCCTCCAGTGCGGGCTGTTTCCCAGTAATTATAGGCAATGGCCGGCCCACTTGATTAGGTAAGGGTATGTATGTAAGCGCTGGGGCTGGGAACAGAATCAGTTGAGGCTAGGGCTTGCGATAATTGATGCTTGTTCCCAGTGTCCAAGGCTGATTACTATTCTCCATTACTATTCAGTGGTACTGTGTCACTTCACTCCATAATTATTCATCTATATTTCCTTGATGCACATTATATTACGGCGAATTCAAAGCCACCGATGGTTCGGGGTCTCAATCATTGAACCTTTGTCTCCAGTGTGCGTGAAATGTGACTAAATTAGACTAAAGCTCTAGTGTTTTTAAATATTTTTCTTTAGCCTTTACCCGCCGATGGATTATATCGCACTAATTCGCTATTTAAGGAGAAGGCTGTGATAGCGTGGCTTGTCTGGGGAGCCTTGTGAGTCGAGCGCGTTGTCTGCTGACCGAAAGGTCTCCGGTTCATGCCCCGGACGAAGTCTTCGGACACCGTAAAAAAAATAGTCGAGGTGTAAGGTAGCACAAGGAGAGAAACTGACCACCCACCATGAATGTGTAATATTCACTTGCTAGTGGCTGAGTTTGGGTGAGCTCTACCCAAACCTATTCAAACTAACCCTCGGGTTGATTCACTAAGTGCGTGTAACGTAAGATATAAATAGAGATTGAAACACCACGTAGTTAAATAATAAACAGAGAGGTTATAATGATAGAAAAACATTGGAGATGAAGGTGAGGGAGGGAAATAAAATTATTATTGGCGGAAATGTAGCTGAGCGCCATCAAAATCTGTAAAAGTTATTCATTTTTTTATTGCCATCAGCGAATGGGCAATTCCAATAAATGGATTGATATACGGAGAGCAAATATCCGAAAACCTGATATTGCGTTCTATATAATTATTTATAGAATTTATGTAACCCGCGTTGTAATCAAGGGAAGTATTAATTTAACGGAGGATATTGTTCTAATCGAATTTTTAATTTCAGCTAATTTTAGTATTTTACCGATGAATCCTCGTGATAATTGATTAATAATTTATCACTGGCTTTATAAATTGCATGTGAATGAATATTTGGACTTTGTTCAGTGAGAATTATAATTTGATAATAGCGTTGAATAGGGAAAGATTTTTTAAAAATATTTATATAAGCTAACAAAACCAAGCAATTAGCCATATTTGTAATAAAATTTCTTTTAAATTGCAAATAAAGATAACTTATTTTCTATCGTATTCTATACGATGTTTGCGATAAGTAGTAAGGAAACAGTCAACTCTTATTTTAATTATCACCGCGAAAAGTCATATCCATTTTATAAGTCACGAATTTAACTTAGGTAACCTAAGGCAATAAACAATTTATAAGTATAGTGTAAAGTCATAATCCTCGGTGACATAGATAGTTTGATAAGAGTAATTTATTGTACTAAGAAATTTCTTCAAAAATAATATAAAAAGTACCAAAAGTAATATGAAACATTTATTTTTTCCAAATTTACCATTTAACTCTTTTAAAGTGAAAATCAAACTTGCCTTAATTATTTTATATTGTCTACAGTCAACATTTCATTGGTCTAAAGTTAGCACTTAATTTTCTCAAATTTATCTCTTGATTTGCTCAAATTTAACTCTTAATTTTCGTATATTTAGCATCTAATTTTTATAAGGTTAACTTCTTCTTTACCTTAAGTTGAAATAATATTTGTCTAAAGCTATCACTTAATTTGTCAAAGTTTTCGACACAGCAACAGTAATTCATCCATTAAAATAAAATGATTCAACTAACTGCATGCAAAGAAAACTCGGAAGTTGTATTTTTCTTTGGAAGGTAGCTCGGGAGTTGAATAATGAGGGTAAAGGTGGGGAGAGAGAGGCTCTTGGGTAATCGGGATACATCCCAGGGTCTCATGTGGTCCGTCTTCTGTCGCCCTTTCCGCGAACGAGTCGAGACCGAGACGAGATTTACATCCGAAATGAATCGATTCGCAAACACACACACCCCTCCCAACACAGCTGTCCCCAGTTCAACCCTTTTCCTCTCTCTCTCCCCCTTCGCCCCCATTCACCTCCTCCTTACTCTTTCCTTCGCCCTCTCTTGTTAGCCTCTTTCGTGCGGGAGCATTTAGTCCATCGCACCAGCTGCTGCACGACAAGTGTGGAGTGGAGTGGGAGCGGTCCTCTCTCTCTCTCTCACACACACACAAAACAAAACGTCCGAACCCATGCGACCTTGTCCATCCTTCCCCCCACTCGCTGTACAACCCCCGCTACCCTCCTACCCGACCTAGTTGGTCAGGGATATACCTACTCTTCCTTCTCCGCCCCAGATCCTCACCGAAAGGTGTGTTGAAGAAGTACTAGTGGTTAATTTGATGCTTATTTGTTAATGTTTCTATTGCGTGTAATTCATTATCATTTCATTTTTTTAATTTTAATCCTCCCAATCAAGTGCAATATTTAGAGCAACACATAAGTCTCACATAATCTCTAGTTCATCACTGAGATCGAAGCTTGTGTAACCGATTACTGTGCAAATATTTATGAGAAAAAGAATGAAATATAACTGTGATAATAATGGTACAGAATTTTTCAACAGTAAGCATACAGAAGAGTTATTTCAAAGAAATACAGATATTTTTATAATAATTATTAACGTATTCTACCGATAAAGGTAGGTTTCCATGGAGTATATCAGAGGAAAATCATGTTAGTCCTTCCTTCTTTTATGGACTTTCCTCTTCCATTGGCAATAAGGGAAAATAATTTTCATTCCATCTAAAAATATTATTTCCTTCCTTCTCTCTCGTTTACCTAACATTCTACGCTCCGGCACCGTTTTCAACTTCCCCTCCCCGCTCAGCACTCGCTCCATCCATACCTTTTGCTTCCTCCGTACCACAACTCATAGTGTCAAGAAATGTTAGAAAAACTATTCACGAATATGAATTTAGCAGCAAAGAGTAGCCAATTTTACCGTTTTGCCTAAAAGTTTACCAGATAATCGAAGTAAGTGTACCGTGTTGAAATAATTTTGTCGGAAATCGTAATTTCACTGTGCCAAATGGCTGTGAAGCATAAAATGTATTTTACTTGTGTCAAGAAATTATTTTAACTCAAAATCCCTCAGCGTTACAGAATATGCTGTTGACAGGCTCAATTATTTTATTCGAGGGCAATAAAGAGACGGGATGTAAATGCTTGCATGCAAAAAACAATATGAATAAACTTTAATTCAACCCTTTGCTCTGTTGCAATCACGTTGCTGTCAAGTATGTTTAATTACTCTGATGGATAATGGATCACTGGGCTTTGTAATTTTCAGTCAATATTACATGAATTTATTGTGGCTATATTTAATCTTATGCTATAAGAAGGAATCGAACTTGATAATTAGAAATCTAGCAAAATTAATGCCAATGTTACTCAAAGCTATTAAGTCATATTCTTCCAATCTTTTTCAAAAGATCAAGAGCCACTCTGTTTTATTCTCCCATGGTATTAATCTTCAATTCATTATCACATTCATCTTCCTTTCTAACTCAAAGACCCCATGCAATGGTCTTTATACTGTCCAATTCAATTATATTACACCACGGATTGTTTTGGTTTGTTAAATTCTTTGCTAACATAACAAAATGCCTTTATAAATTCCAATAGCCTGTGTAGGCGGTTTCTTTTCATTTCAACGCCTACAAAATTATATGTTGCTTTGTTAAATATTTTGATGTCGGCATTGTGAATTAATTCCACTTCATATTTACAAATAATCTGTAACGTTATAATATGGCCATATCTCAGTTGACATATCAGGAAATAAAGATTTAAACCGAAAAAATTGACTGAAGAAAATGATATCTTAAAATGAAAGAGAATTGAAATAGATATTCTCCATTTAATGCTAAAAAAGCCAGTATTTGATTAGTTACAGAATTTCAACTTAAGAATTTTCTAATCATTCCCATTAGTTTGTATATTTATCTCTTTGCAATAGCGAGGGTCTCTGGATAGAATTTAGTTTCACGCCGTTATTCGTGTGAAACGAACTGGAGCTCGTAGAAACATACGTGTCAATTTCCTCATAGTTACATTGGAAATATAATAGCTTGTCTTTGCGGAGTCTATATAATGTTTTACTTGGTTTATTTTTCGCAGTGTTTTATTTACTCTGCAAGTCGATCGATGTCTATGTTCAATGCTACCTGGTAAACACTGCCCCGCCCATCTTGAATGGTAGGCACCATCCCTCCCTTGTGCTCTCAAAGTCTCTCCCTCCTCACTCCACCCTACACTCTTCTCTCACTCTGTTTCTCTTGCCATGGCGATCTCCGCGACCACTTGATTAGCATCGCCATGTCCTCATCCCTCTCCATCCCCTCTATCCACTCACCCTCCACTCCAATCACAATGCAATCAAGCATACTTTAAAGTTTTAATTTGGCCTTACTCCTTAACAATCGTCAATCTACGCTACATACGTTTACTTTGTACTCTAAATGCCTTAAAAATGAATTTTTTCGCTCTCTACGGTAGTATCTCTCCCACATTATAAAAGAAGAAAACTTCATTTAGTTGAATTAAAGGCGGAATTTTGCTACGAAAGAATAAAAATATGATTTACAAGAAGTGAAAGAGTACAAACGGTGATTATTATTCACTCTAGCAATCAAAATTGATATTCTTAATTTTACATAAAAATGCCAGTGTTATGACAGTTTCAGGGTTATGGTGCCGCGTAGCATATTTCTTGCACTTTAATGGGAAATGTATTGAATACCTTATGTGATTATGTTATGAATTTTAATTATGTTTATAACATTTTAGTAGGCCGGATACCCTGACAATTGCCAGTGATCACTCAGTGAATTTAATTTGCAGTCTTAATTTCGTTAAAAAATAAATTTAATATTTTGGTACGGACGTAGTAATTGCTCGCACCATATGATCACAAAACTTATAGCACAAATAAATCATAGATAACTTA
This sequence comes from Ischnura elegans, assembly GCF_921293095.1. Classification (NCBI taxonomy): domain Eukaryota; kingdom Metazoa; phylum Arthropoda; class Insecta; order Odonata; family Coenagrionidae; genus Ischnura; species Ischnura elegans. The sequence goes on along the minus strand of NC_060250.1, from coordinate 11,703,336 downwards.
TAATGGTATAAGTAGCCGTAAGACATTAATTGAGGCATGCAAAAAATATAGAATAAGTGATTTGAAAGTGAAAGAAGAAAATGATTACAATATACCGATCAGGAAGAGAGCAATAAAAGTCGATAAAATTCACTGTAAAGTAACAATTTCCCTTATTTAAATGAATGTATTTCATTTGGTACTATTTCAGATTTTAAGCGAAAACGACGTCTTTGGAAAAGGAATGTAATTGAAATGATCAATTGTTCCACTAGGCTGTGTTAAAAACAGTCCCGCCCGCCTTGAAATGCACCCCCAACCCACCCCCTACCCTTGTTCCCGCAGTCTCCCCCCCCCCGTCCCTCTTCAACGGTCCACTCTTGTCTCACTCTGCTTCTCTTGCCAAGGCGGTCTCCGTCGCCACTTGATTAGCATCACTATCTCTCCACCCACCCTCACGGTCCACTCCAATCGCAACCGATAACAATGGCTTCTCTCTCTCTCCATTCAAACGCCTCTCAAAATTCCCACCATCATCCCCTTATATACGTACGTTCTCAGTGTGTGCCCGTCTCCCTCCCTTCCACCGGTTTAGAGGGACAGACGGACACAGAGAGCCGTGGGTATCGCACTCTGGGACTCCGCCCATTTGATCCTTTTCCCGCCCTCTCCACCTGATCCGAATGCCATCGCTTCAAGCCTCGCATTCCTCCGCCTCTCTTTCATCCGACATCATTCTCCTGTCTCCTTTTCATCCCTTCCTCTCCTCGCCTCTCCTTTGACCTGTTCGTTATCTGTCTCGACTCGTGTTCCTTTTTCCTCTCTCTCTCTCTCCACTCCGTGACAACCCCCGCATATCACTCGCTCATCACCATTTGTGCGTTTCGGATACATTTGTTTCCCTCCACTAAAAAGGATGATGGCGGGCCTTTCCTCTTAATTTAGCGGCAAAATTTTCATTTAGTTCTCGTCAGCAAAGAAACTGTTTTGAATTTGAATTGAGATTCCAGCCTCTATTAACGCTGCGAGAAAATAGAAGTAATGCTCATAATGAACGGTGCCAAAAAGTGATACTGATAATGAATTTGTGTACCATTATCCTAGAGTTTTACTTAAATAGAATGCGTTTTATGAGCTTATTTGAAAGTATGAAAAATCGAAACGTATTTCATATTTTTTGAATACCTAATGTACATTTTATACTGACATTCTCTGCCCATATAAAACCTACGGTCTAAACCCGAGTACTGTCCTTGTCAACCAAATGTTTTGTTAAGAGATTAGAAGAAATTTAGAAATTAGATATTTGTAAGTTAATGTTTTGAATTACCGCTTAACATAAACTTGCGTTTAATTATTCTTTGGGTTATGTTGCGAGAAATTTTGCACTATGCTGGTTATATACAATTTCATTACGCCAAGCTACATTGGCAATGACAGGTCTTTGCCAAGTTCAAGTTCGCAGTTAGTCCACAAAGAGCTCAGACAGACAGATGAAAAGTAGGTGGGGTATTTTGTGCTCTGGCCAAGTGGGAATAGAGGTTCATGCCAGTATAAAAAAACTGCAGTTTGAAATTTATCTTTTCTCCGCAGTGCATCTATTTCCCAAAATATGTTTTCGCAATGCTTTTAAATGCCAGGAAAGTGATTCGTCACAATTAATAGTGCGTCGCCTTATGACAGAGCCTTCAGATTCCTGCCTCTCACGCTAGGATAAAGGATAGCTACTCCTCATCGCTCAGGGCGTAATCAGACAGTGCATGTAAATAGCTCCACGGATGCTATAATATTGCGCTGTGAGTAGTTTTGCCAAAATACTCTTCAACCCCAGTTTGAAGCACTAGAGAGGTTTTTATTGCCCGAGGACATAGATAAAGTTCGAAATAGTAATAGGCGGGACGAAACCCAAATAAACATAAGCTGCTTTAATGTAAACATGATATTATTGCTAACTTCACATTGCTGGTCGAAAGATAATGTGCTTCAAGTGACTTGAGATATTTAGTAACCCCATATTTGCCAGGAGGGTCATTTATTTTGCATTGTGTGAATGGGAATTTCATTTTAAATCATTATTTTGATACTTTCTATAATTGGTGGACCAAAGGTTTGTTGTAGTTTATTGTTGATTTGTGAAAATAAATCAAGAAAGGTATGGATAAATAATACAAAGTGCCAATAGATTTTTCTCGTGCTCTTCTGAAATCACTGGTTCCTGTGCTACTACGCAGCTATGAACAGCATTGAGGGTAAAATCAATTTACATTTTGTTGGGCACCAATACATTTTCAAAATTTTAAACTGATGTGTGAATAAAACGTGTCACGAATAATATTATTTGCAGAGAGTGGTTGAAATTAGGGCTCCAATTTTAAAAGAAGTGCTTACTATTTATTTGGGGTAAAACCTGGTCATTACTCAAAGCTCTAATCACAAAATTGCGTGCATCGCTCATCGTGATTAAAAAATTGACCACAGGAAAAGCAATGTGCTTTCATTTACGAATCTTGTATCGAAAAAAATAATAAATGGGATGTTGGTCAATTATTGCTTCTGCAGCTGAAATCGTATTTGTTTTTGTAATTTTTTTCGCTCTTTCAATTCATTGCAGTGTAAGTCAAATAATTTTAACATTTGAGTAATGAATGCTATATTGTCATTTCACTCCAATTATCAGCAATCGAGATGGATATCACTCCCGTTTAATATTTCGGCCACTCGGATATTCAATTTCTGTTGTAATCCATTCAGTAGGTCAGAATTCCATTTATAATGTTGAAAAGTGATTTTTAATAGCAAGTAAGCTATTATTTTTATCGGAGATAACATATTTATTTACCTTTTCTAGTTCAAATATACACAAAAGCCTCAATTAATTTGATTTTATGTTGATTATATTCGGCTTTGTGAGGACTTTAAGCGGGGGGAGGGGGGGAATTGACCTTGTTGTTTCGCAAAATGTTCCAAGAATACTTTTTTAATTCGGCTGGACACCTTACTACAGTTTATTTCATTATTACATCTTATTTATTATCAACTGGTTTTGTATTTGATAATCATATTTTTATGCTGCCAGTTAGAATATTAACGAAAATTTTCGATTTATTTTTATTTACTTCTATTTTTTAAGGCATCTATTAAGGTTTTCATTCATTATGATGGAGTAACTTAGGTAGGCTAGCCCTTATCATACAAATGTTATTGTTAACTCTGTTATTTTCTATAAGCGTTATCTTAGCAACTTAAACGAATCTCTTTTAAATATTGCTGTTCCCAGTTCTTTTTTCAACCTTCTTCATCTTAAATAAGATGGTGACTTTCTTTCTAGTTGGACCCTATTTTTGTCCAAATTTGTACCATGGATTTGAGAAATTTGGACAAACAAAATTGTCATTTATTTTTTCAGTGAGCGTGACCATCTGTTAAAAAAAATAGCATCAGTCTTCTTGATAATTAGTATGTTATAGGTAGCCGGTGACCTTCTAAGATGACCTTTTAAATGGAGGATAATAGCGAATAATAAAGTTAATAAGCTTCAATTTTCTGAGGGTAAGAAAATTCCACTGGGTACAAATCATTTGCCTTGACCAGGATTCGAATCCTTTTCTCTTAAAATTGATTGCTGTTGTATTCCGCACACTAATTGCACACTTGTATCTGTTTATTTTCTGAAATTCGCTCCAAGTGTTCTACCACTTCAACCACAAAGGCCTCTCTTTCCCCTGTCAAGTTTTTATCCCGGTAGATCCGGGTTCACATCCCGGTCTAAAGAAATGATTTATCCTGCGTGGAATCTTCGCAATGCACCTACGGGTGACTACAAAAGTACATCACTCGCAAGAATACGTCCGTGGACATCCCGTGAATAATTCTCAGATTTTTCTCAGCAATTTATATTCATCATCATCATCGGTGGTCCACAATTCAAATATTGATTTTAATCAGCTATCCACTCACTTTTTCTATCAGTTTATCTTTGCACACCCACGTATTTATTATCTCTCACATCCTTTTTCCTTGCTCCATAGATTTTATTAGATGTCTTTCTTTTCCGTTATTTTCATTGCACATCCATAAAATATGAATCTTCATGAAAAAGAGAACGATAATGGTCTAGCGGAGTGTGCGAATGAATATATTTATCATCGCGATTTCAGAATAGTGTATCCGTATTTCCTGAATTTTTTTGAAGGCGAATCTTGGCCGATGTGATGCGTGCATGGGGGAATCTGTGACAGTGGTTCGGTGTCGTGGTTTAGTGGATTGGGTTTATTTATGGAGAGATGAGGAGCTGCTAACACTTGGAGAGTGAGTGAGAGTGGCGAATTGAATTGTGCCGACTCTTTTGCGGAAAGTGGTTTCCCTCCACCATGTTTTCCGACCTGTTTCCCCCTGAGCCCCGGCCGCGTCCTGCCTTTTGCATATTCTACGCGACGCCCCCCCTCGTTCACAGACAACCACTTTTCCAGCATCTTCCCGTCCTCGTGCTGAAACAGGGCCCGGAGAGGTGGTGGTGGGGGGGGGAGGGAAGGGATGGTTTGTGCCCTTAAAAAGGGTTTTACGAGGATTTCATGGCCTTAGGCAACGGGTTCTCGGATGTCGCTTCAACCCCAGAAGGGACCTCTCTCACATTCTCACCCTGCTAGTGGACTCATGCCTCCTGATTCCTCCCCTTCGGAAAAGACAGGGGTCAAAGCAACTCCCCTAATGTTTATACAACATTCATTCACCCCATACTATCGCTGTCGTGGAAAGTGGATATTTCAAACTTATTGTTGAACGGTGAAAACATTGTTCTTTTTTAATATTTCATTACCAGATAGCAGTTTAAAGGTGTATCTACTTACTGGTTACTCAATTTATCATGTTATTCTACGTCTTATCTTTTGGTACTTCTTTTTAAAATCACTTTACTATTTAGGACTGCGGGATTTGAGGGATTTTATTTTTGGTAATCGCTTTATTTTTCGTGGTAAATGTGCGCATAATACCCACATTAGCTGGGAAACACATGGCGTTCGTTCATTGCAATACATGTTACTCTGCTTTTATATTGCTGACCAATACCGATATTGACATATGCAACATTTGTACATGGGATACTTTATTTATTCCACTTGGACTTTAAATTCTGTACAAATTTTTAATTATTAAGTAAAAAACGCGGACTAGCATATCTGTGCAGTGTTGTAGCTGCTATTACCGACGAGTTGCAAAATTTCCAGGAGTAAGAAAACCTTTTACTTTCCCAAGTATTCGAGTTCTGAGTAGAATCCAAGTGAAAAAATAGTTTTTCCCCCATGAAATTTTTTCCTTTCGACTTTGGAAATGCGTTTGTTCCAATCGCCAACTTCAAATTTTTTTTCCTTGCCCTATTTCGCATTGATTTCAACTCATTCTTATCTCGAATGGAAATGGATTCATTTCCTCTCCATTTCCCGATCCGCACCCACGAAATACCGAGTGTATTGCGCTTAGTGCCCTAGTGGTATCCTCTCGCATTTCTAGTGCTGCCCGCTCTTCAGCTTTCCAGAGGCTGTGTGCCGTTGATAGGATTACGGGCGTCTGTTTCTCCAAACCTAAAAGCATTCGGCGAGCACGCTGGTCTTAAGCCTAAACATCCTCTCCGGACCACATCCACCCCTCTTCACGACGACGCTTCAATATTTTATTCCAACCAGCAAGACAGTACTTCCGAAGGCACTCCATCCACTGTACTTGGCAGCATTCATTGCCTCTCACGTGTGGCAGTTAGTCATGGTTAGCAGACAATTAACATTGTATGTTGAACTCGTGATATTGTGAACAGCTCCTACGCACAGCTCAAATCTTCATTTCCTATCAAACTGCTGCACCGAATTACGCAATGGAGCGTAGATCACGGAGCGTAGATTTACAGGAGCGTAGATCGAAGTATAGGCTTAACTTACTTAGGAAACTCGAAGAAGATATTTTCTCAGACGACGTGAATCATATCCTTCGTTTACCATCGTACTATAGTAGACGCGATCATGAGAATAACATAAAAGAAATAGACTGCAAAACAGAGAGATTTAAAATGTCATTCTTCCCTAGTACTATTAAGGACAGCAACGCTGTCTCAATTGATAGGATTAATGGCATCACTCGCTAGGAACACTCATTGCATGTTTTTTCATAGCTCTAAACTTGCATGTATTTGCTCTAGGAATTACTAACCATTAGCAGTTTTTTTAATGAATAAGCAATTATATTTTTCTTGCGTGCGTAATATTTCTATGACCGTGTGATGTGCATGTGGCGGTCCTCCTGCATGCTGCATGTTGGTGATTTTTCACCCCCTGCCATACTCCCTAGAGGTGGCTCGCAGGGTATTATGTAGATGTAGAATTGATTCTGCTCAGATTCCGATTCCAAAACTATAATTATTTAATGCGACATTAATATTTTTGTTGTGTGGCTCCTACTCTAGCAACGCAGAGATTAAAATTATGTAATACATACTGACCACCTGATTCTCAATTGTTTTAGAATTTGAAGTCCACAAGGAAGAAGGTTTCGTACGCTTCAGGCTAATAACCCCATAGTCAAATTACTTATAACCTGGATTTCATCGTCAGAGCCTACTTTGTTTGCCATTATGCCGTTATTCATCCAGCGGATCCAGGATTTCTTTCTGGTGGGGGAAACAAGGCCGTATCCAGGATTTTGACCAAGGGTACAAGGATACCTCGTAATACAAAACGAACGCAAACGAATTACAAATATCACATATTTTTAGGAGTCTGAGGGGGGCACGTGCCACTGTGCCCCCCCCCTAAATCCGCCTATGATCCCAACGGTATAATCCAGAAGTAGGGTAGGAGAGTGACATGAGGGCAATAGGGCAGTCTCAGCTGTTCTCAATTCTCTAACATCGCATTCCGTCTATCAGCTCGGTTTCATTTTAACCCAAGTACTCATCCAATAGAATGAAAAATGAGTAACAATACATAAATTTCATATAGCACAAAGTTGTCCTTTAACTACATCAATGTATCAGTATTCGTTTTCGCATGGTGCTTAATAGTATTTTAGTTTCAAATATGCGTTTGCAATTTTTGACCTGGCGCTGACGCTGATCTGTATTATTACCATCAAATCCTCGATACTATTATTCTTGTATTTAGCAAAAGCTTCAATTTTCGCATGAGGCAGTTTTCTCTGCATAAATAAGATTTCCCTTTTCATTTCACATCTATTCATGTAATCAATAGGTGCTTTTAATTCCAGGTAGCTAAAAAATATTATCATGATAAATAGTGAAACTGTAATTATCAAGTTTCAATCAATTAAAAACATAAAATCTTTCTTGGGAAACATGGAGCGTTCCTTAATCATCGAGACTTCTGATGAGAATAGGATATCAACTAACAAGGGTCTTTGAATTTGGGGTGCGCGATAGACTCTTGATAGAATAGACCCTTGTTAGTTGATATCCTATTCTCATCAGAAGTCTCGATGATTAAGGAACGCTCCACCTTAAAATATTTTTAAATTTTTTTCTATTAAAGGCATCGTACATTATTGCCTTGCTTTAGGGTCAAGAAAAATGCTTATGATGAACAAAATTTCTGCGTTGTATTAACTTGTAAGGCGTGTTAATATAGACTTGGAGAGAAAAAAATCCGAGCCGAGTGCAATTTTCAAGGCGGAGGCAGAGAGTATATCCTTACGTAGGAGCTCCCTAGTGAAGGAAGGTATACGAAATATGAAAAAAAAATCTTAATTTGCTCTTTTTGGCTTGCATCAAGCTGTGTAGCATTACTGAACGCTGAAATGTTATTTATCTATTAGGTCATGTGAGATAATATTTAATTCCGATAGAATATAATACTAAATTAAAGATTGTATTCTCAATAATTCCGATATTGGTTTTTAAATAAAATTCAGGTCAATTATGGTAAGCAGAAGTACAGGCTATACTTTTGAGGATCATGAATAATATTCGTGAGTAAATCGAGTAAATTGGTGTTCGTTCAAAATTTTTTCCATACTCTATATTAACCTTAAATAGTATATCATGAGTTTTGAAGACTAACATTATGCACAGAATATTTATTGCACACATACCGCCTTATCTTTGCGAGAAATACCTTTTTGCTAGGCCTCTGGCGCTTTACGTACGTTGCCTCTATTTTTATTTACGCAACACGGAGATGAACGATATGAATGGCGTGTTTTCCTCCACATGAAATTACATTTCTTTATTACCATCAACGCCGTTGAAAATCATGAAATTTGTTTTGCGTAGATCAATACTCAATTCTGCTGTCAGTTAACATTATCATTTTTCCACTATTAGATTATACTTGCAAAATCGCCTTTTAAATACATTCCTAGCTGATTTTTAATACCATCATTCCTTGTTCATTTTGGCCTATTTTTATCGCAATTTCTCATGCCCTTCGAGATTGGAATTTTTTAAATTATTGACCATCAATTTTTGTCGTCGTCTCTTTATTCCATATTGTCACCAGAGGTATCCAATCAATTTTTGTTCTTAGTTTCTTTACTCTTTCCTTCATTCAGGAACGTTTGCTCTGCTGATCATGTTACCTTGTCTTCCCTCCACTTGACGGTATTTTCCAGTAGGTATCGCTAGTCACTATTTTAAGTATTTTTTGGGAAACCGTGCACCCGTGGTTTTCTCTTTTCCTGAAGAATCGTGGAAGTAACTTCAGCAATAACTCGCTCTGAGCTACGTTCTGGTGCAGGTACACAAAACGTCGGAAATACGATGAAAAACTCATTCGTTTGCAGTGAGTTTCACAGGGTTTTGCAAGGTTTCATGGTCTCAGTTTATGGACGAGGAAAACTTCAGTTCTGTGCCATTGTGAGAAAATTATCTATTTTTTTCTCTCTCTATTCCCTCTCTCTCTCGTGGCTTTGATCTTCATGAAAACTTCTACGTCGCGCCATAGTGTTAATTTTTATGCCGTAGTTTCCCCCTTTTCATGGCCTCCATTTTGACGAAAGCATTATTTTAGAATGCTCTCCGTGTGATATCTACCTTTTTTATGCGTTATTTCTGATGACCTCTTTTTGGCGTGATTGCGGTTTCGTTGATATTCGCTCTTTATAGTATATCATTTGAGTTAGCGCGAAGCCATGACGACGAAGTTGCTCTCATATAAGGGGAGGATAACTTATAACGCTAATTGCCGCAAGATCGCGCCTTGCGATTACCGTTGATATCCGTGGCGAAACGAATGTGCCATTTCCACGGATTTCAGTTATCTGCTCCGCTTTGCTCGACAAAGAAAAAGAAAAAAGAACTCGGTAGCCAACGGGTTGTCCTCCGCCTTTGGATGCCATTCTTCGCCTGGCGCCTACTCCATTCCATTCCTTGGGAGTCGTCTGCGCGCGAATTAACCCGGAAAATTGTATAGTTGCGTGGAAATGCGACTCGTTGCGCGAAGCCGCCAAATTAACGATAAATAAGTCTTCCTCCCCCATTTATCTCCATTCCTCTTTGCATGTGACCGCAAAGAGTGGTTCAAGTCGTACCTCCTGAATTATTAGCAACAACTGAGATCTTTCTGTAATCAGATTTCAGTGGGTTTAATTCATGGTGGTCTTTTCTCTTGCTGATAAATGCCTATCTACCTGCGATCTGACGTATATTAAATTAATTTATGTTCATTCATTCTTCAAGAAACAGGTCATACATTTCTTAAACATTCTTCCGATGATAATTATTTTTTTTTAAAGTTGTTAAGAGCTTAAAAATATGGATTTTTTGTATATATATATATATATTTATTACTTTAAAACTCCCCGGCCGGTAAAGGTAAGTTTAAAAATTTGCTTTGTTTTCAAAATAATTACCTACAGCATCAATTTTCGTATGCGCATATCCGTTGCTAGGTCATCGGCCAATAAAATTGCAAGTATAAATTTAGGCAGGTTGTTATCTTCATAATTCGTCCCACAATCATAGATATTGCGAGTTATTGATTAATTGCAGACTTAAGAAGATAAGAATACCTTCGGTGAATGGTTGTGTAAAAAGTTTTGGAAAGCAATAAACAAGTCTGAAGAGTGAAAAAATCAAACAGTGATGCGTAAGTTAAAATTATATTCATTTTATCCCCATAGCTATGTGGGATGATGATGATTTTATTCGTTGGTACTTATTGAAAATAAGCAAAACATCAAAAATCAATCTTAGAATCGTTTAAAACATTTATGAACACGGATCTTAGTTTTCTGTGAACGAATAATTTTCATCAAATCAACTATTTATTCCATGTCCACCATTTTGAAATAGCAATTAATTAAAAATTGTTTGTGCTCATGCATATATGATTCAAATATGTATATGATTTAAATGCAATTGGCAATCGTATGGCTTCTTTACAATGTAGTCAACAAGTTTGCTGTCTTATTCTTTGGAGTTCTGTTGCCATCAATTATTTTCCCCGCGTCCTGCGTGTCACTCAAAATTTGAATAATTTTGTTTCAGAGAAATTCAACAGATTTCAAACGTATGTTTTTCAAACCTGTCATGAAGTGAAATTAAAGTAATCTCGAAATTTTCCAGTAAAGAACCTGTTAAAATTCTAATAGATTAAGTCTGAGATAACTCTTTAGATATTTTTGTATATATATGCCAATAAAGTTGATGAGTGAACATGTCATGGTGTGTATTTGCCATCTCATAAGTATAGCTGTAGGAAAGAGTTAACGGCTGAACATTAAGGAAAATACTTTTTTGTCGGGAAATCGAATATGAAAAAAATATTACAGTATCTTGTTGAAATGATGCATCAAATTAAAATACAAATCTAAGATGTGACTTTTATGTAATGTTTTTGTCTTAAGTTTGATGAATCACACGATTGTATACGATACGTGGCTCATCTATTGCTCACAGTAACGTTTTTGGGTTTCTACATTTCCTGGATTTTCGGCGCCGAAGGACTTAATCCATGAACTTAATAAAAGTCAAAGATAACCGCGAGATTTTTATAAAAACTGCTTCCGAAACCATTACGCGGCTTTTAATCGAATCAGACTGTGAGTCTATGGAGACAGAGACTCGGAGGCTGCGAGCTACGCAAAGATTGCTTGAGCAATTAAGAGTAGATTCATTTCAGAGTGACGCGACACGGAGAAGATTATCTTAAAACCGCATTACATTTTTAGGTCCGGCAGGAACCATAAATTTAGAAGCATATTTTACCGAATAGGCTAGCTTAGGCATTCGTTTTTTTTCGAGCTATTGTGGGCTTAAATAAACGATTGGTTGGGCTCTGTACGCATATCTCCTTTTCTCTCTTATTTCTTCTTTTGGTGTACGACTGGTGTCCTAACACGCCCAGCCGCACGCATGGCTTTTGGGGTGGTAACTAATCAGCAGAAGTAGATTAACACCATGGTCTCAGCACATAATGCGATTATGAATATCACACAATGGCTGAATATGGAACTCAATTCCTATTCATTCCAATGGGGAACGTGCATTTAATGTCATGCTGTGGAATGCATCGGGTGCAGTATCTTTTCCAGCTCATTTCCATTCCCGGATTTTGGCCAGACAATAAAAGTACGCTTTTTAAGACGCGGGAGACGACCGGATTTTTTTTATTCCCGAGTTCTTATCCGCTACATTCAGCCACCGCGACAACCCGGCGGGGGGCTTGCATAATTGCTGCTTCGTTGATTGCCTGGTCGTCGTCTCCCTCGTTCAAATCAATGGCTCGCATTCTTCTGCCCATTCGGTGGCTGCGTCACAGTCGCGGACGAAGCATTATGCACGGATATCCAGCTGCAATTTTTTTTCAATATTTCGGATGGCGTCTAATTATCCAGCGACCGCGTCTGTCTGGCCGTCACGCCGACTCTGGGGACCGTTTTGTGGAAGGGAGTATGGCAGACGAGTCATTTCAAACGGAGGGAGAATAAAAAAGGATACGTCTGCAGTGCCACCAGGCGGCATTCGGGGAAACTACCAGTGAACTATGAATACAATGAACGTAAATATTCTAATTATTGCAGGAAATGTAAGATTAAAACGAATATTTCAAATCGGGAGTTAAATAATGATTTATTTACATGTTGCAACTGATTGAGTTTAGAAAGCAATGTTGTTGAATTGGGATGAATCCGTAATGATTATGAATACTGGTAGTATTCTTCCTCGTGTAAACGAATCTCATTCAAAATGAATTGTATTTATAGTATACGTATGAAATGGTATTATAGATTACAAAGTCTATTCCATTATAATATGACAATATTATCTTTCCAATGTTTCCAAATTATAGGAATTTAGCTATCCCGAAGGAACAATATTGTGGATTCCGTTATGATTAACTTAAACAAGTTAGGCAAGGTACTAATTCAGTCTCTGCAATTAAATCATACACAATATGATACTGTGATGAAGAAATTATTATTAGAAAGATAATGTTGTGCATTTATATTAAAAATATGATTAGTTATGTATGGATGAGATCATACTTATTCTCATTATACCCTTGTACAAATTGACATAATTTATTGACACTTTATAAAACCTTTAATATTCATATCGACGGCTCACAGCCCACTACCAATCCCTCCATCTCTAAAATCCTATGGTGGTCATTTTGCAATGAATGGCTGCTCAGCAGTGAGATGGGAGACGGTAGATGAAAACGTGGATTTGTCGCGGTCACTTCTCCCTGAGTTTATTTTTAATCTTTTCCTTTGTGTTTTCGAGGCGAGGCGAAATGCACTGCTTGACGAAGGAAACCTTTTCAATTCTTTCTTTGGGTGCGAGGTTTTCCTCCGCGCTGTCTCGTAAATCTTCTTCTCGCCCTATTCTTCCGTCACTTCTCTTGCGCGCCGCCGCCGCCTTCACGCACCACGACTCCGGTCGAATTCTCAATTAAGATTGTCTGGAGCGGTTGTCGTAGGTCATCGAATGCGCTTCACCTTCTGCGTTGTGATGCAATGCGAATCACCTTTAGGCTGTTTGGCTGGGAGTCACTACGCACCAACTAGTAGCTTGCAACATGTGCGCGCTGTATGATGGAACATCAAAAATATGAAGATAATAATTGAAATGCAGCATAATAATCCGTCCAGGTGGTGTGACCTCCCACTATACATGAATCTTTCCATGAAACACAAGAATTCAACACAAACAGGTACACTTAACTGGATATTCAATATTTATTCTCAAAAATCTTTCTAATAAGATCAATTTCCCTATCAATGGTGAAAACGATATGATGAACTGCAGAAGGCGCTGCACTTACCCTGATGCTAAAACGCTTTTTGTTTACTAATCTAACGTCATAGATCTAATGCAAGTATGAAGCGATGGATGACTAATTTTCATGGTAGGTACTCCCGTGAGTAAATGCAATATCATCCATCCCACTGACATCGGATACGCCATCAAAAGGAACTAGGAAAGCAAAAGATCAAACAGTTGATGGAGGTAACTCGAGTTATTTTAACTGATCAATCAATAGGTTGGTTCAAGTATGCTCTTTAACTACCTAATCTCCCGCGAGGAGGTGTATTCAATGCAAGTCTCCATTGATGGAGCACATTTTCCTTACATTTATCTTATAAATGGAGATTCCTTCGATGAAATCTCAAAGGAAATATGTTCGTCTGTTGGACATAAACGTGTGCATTCTTCGTTTCCTTACCTATCTCTTCCATCAATGCCTAAACGGTATCTTTCTATACCGCTGGAAAGGAAACAGATATCGCGATGATACGGGCGGGCAGCAACAACTATTACGATTGGATATCCCTCGACCGCTTCGAATATATATTCGCTTCGGTGGCCGTACGGTGGCACTCGTTGTCCTACGATCGGCACTTGTTTATGGATAGAGATAAAAGTTCCGAGGGGGGCAATGGACGTTGGATACAGGAGTCATTTATCGGCCTCGCAGTTGCGGTAGCCGGCGCAAATAATTTGCGCGGGCCCATTTTAATTGTTTTCTGCAAACTCTCTCCCTCCGCCACTGCTATTCCTACCTCGGTTTCCGCCGCATCTCCGTTTCCATGGCTAGCTTCTCTCTCCATCGCTTCGGTAATGGGGCTTGCTCCAGAGAATGATTTGAATCCTGCAGATAACCCCCCGGAGCCCTCTGCATCGCCTAAATCGCTTCCTGCGGTGGCGAAGGTGTCTGTCGCTCGTTGCTATTTCATCCGGCTTAAGCGCTCGCCTATCCTTGACTTCATTTCCTTCGCCGAGGTTTGCTTGTTTGCTGAGGAAGACCAACTTGCAAACTGATCTAATTTTCCCCATGATTCATGAAGGCTGGCCGGATAGTTTATTGAGAGGACGCGTCACTACCGTTTGAACGGTCGTATTTTGCCATTTATCCTGGAATATTACTTGATTAAACTTACCCCATTATTTGCATGAAGTTAAATCTTTCTATATCACCAACGATTACGCAGGCGACTCGTCCATAGTCATCAAGATAATTGAATAAGTTATGATAAAATAATGATAAATAAGAATGCATAATCATCATAACGATGAGAGATTCCTCCTTTGTAATGTTAGTGATAGGCAACGATTAAAACCGGTGGAAACCCTTAGGAGAGTTCACGCATGTAATTCGCCGGGAAAAATTATATCATATTATACTATTATCTTTTAATTCTGATGGTAGTTTATAATCAACTCTTATCAGTATCATCGTCATCAGAAGTCAGCAATCCGAATGTTTGTTTTACGCTGCCCCTAGCTGAATTCTCTGTTCAGCCAACCCTTTTTCTTTTGTTTTTTTCGTACTTCACCACCTGCTCCATTTCTTCACTATCTCTTATCCGACGCCTTCCTTTACTGTTATTTTCGTCCATCTGTCCTTCAACCACTATCCCCTTATCGGCATTTTTCTGTCTCTATAAAAAGAGAATATTTTTACCTCAAAGAAAATACGCGGCTAAATTTTTCATTCTATTGATGAAAGCAAATGATGACTAATAAGAATAAATATATTTCAAGGTGCAGATCATCTTCGTTAGGGTGTTTTATGAGCACCTTAAGGTATTAGCAAAAATATTTCAGTTGTAAAGCCTCAGGAATCCAAATCAAAACATCAAGAGTGATACATTCTCAATTACAGAGGTTATTTAAATTCTATGCATGGATAATAAGGATTGAACAAACATCATAAGCTGTTAAAAGTAAATCAGTCTTCACTACCTATATGATTTACAATTGGAAATGGCATATTGGTATCCACTTTAACCCGTAAATGTTTCGATATTTGATTATAATTAACTCCTTAGCACCTGAACCCTCAAAATGCACGCCGGCTTCTTCCTCCACCCTTAATTCCTCTTCCACTCCTTTGCACAAACAGCATTAACTATTTGTGTCCTCAACAAGATATCAATGCCATCATTCCGGAAAAAAGGTTTAGTACTATGCCATTCCGAACAAACACTTTTTTATCCACGTCTCGTAAATGTTGTTAAAAAACACTGATTCAATACATTCGCACAAATTTTTATGAAATTAGAAAAATTATGAATGATAAAGTAAAAAAAAAACAAGTGAACATGATTTTATAAATAACGCTTTTCCGAGCCGTGTTTGGTGGTGGTGGCGAAGTTTTCATTCAGAACCAACAATTTTTGTCTAAATTTATGGCCGAATTCGTAATTAATAAGACAGTGGTTTGATTAAGTTTCTGCTTCTCATTTTTAACGGATTTCTGACTGTATGACTATCTTTTTATTAGTTTACTGGCAAAGAGATAAATATATTCTGACCATTTTTCTACGCAAAAATCAATGTCAATCAAAAACAGCAAAGTATGGTTTTGGTCCCCTAGTAATTTTTGCTTTTATTTTTTTTAATGATAAAAGTTTCAAGAAGTATAAAGCAGGTGAATTGGGAGGTTTAGAAAACTAGGTGGAGTACTAAGAGTTGTGTTCTCTTGAAAACTTGCTCGAAATGCCATTTTATTCCCGTCTCAGAAGATCTTTCTTAATTTTGCATTCGTTCTCCGTTAAGGGAGTGTGTATAACTCATTTATTGATCTAACTGCTTTCATCCTTTAAACTGATGGATTATTTATTAGGTATATGCAAATTTCGATCTGCTTGTTTGAAAAGGATGGAAGCTTAATGGATTTGCGAGATATCCACGTTATTCAACCGTTGGTCGTATCTCCTGCCGAAGCTGCCCGCGGTAAGCCCTAAGCGTTTTCTCACCTCGAGTCTGCTTTCCGTTGATAAATATTTACATTATTCTCGAGTACTGAGATTTTTGCCTCTATGTGTCAGCTTTAGCTTATATGGTTCCATATTCCTCTTCACAAGAATGAGCCTTTGAAAATCTATTTCATACAGCTAATTAACTTATGCATCGTAAGATTTTATTTTATTGCTATTTGTCAATGAAAATACTTCCTTAACAAAGTACTCATCTTAGATCTGTGTATCAGGAGCTTTAGGGGTTCGAAAATTTTGTTGTGCATGCGATGAAATTGACAAATAAAACAAATCAAAAGAAATTAGTCACCAAGGCGACATGTATTTCCTGAGGAATTACATTCGTTTTTTTTTCTTTAGCCTGAGTACAGCGAAATTTCCTGTTAGTATGCGTTGAAGAATATTTATCAATGATTAATGAATGAATGACTTCAATTGAGATTTATTTGTACCGACACTCCTTATTAGCATATTACCCACTAAAAATCAGCATAAGCTTAGTATAAATTTACTACTAGAACTCCATTTACATGATTTTTTAGGCTTGGAAAATGGGGATTTCACATGGCTATTTAAAAAATCTATCGTTTCTTTCAATGCATCAACCTGAGGTCAGTAGGAATGGCACATGAATGCCACCAGCAGAAGTGGCTTGACCCGATAGAAAAGTAGATTCATTTGCTCCAGAAGCTCCTTTCTTAATGTTGTTTGTATCGAGAAAAAGTCACGAAAAGGTATAGTTCAAATTGCTTTTCATCTCCTTTTACTCTATGCCATTGAATTTAGTTTCATTATTTGCTAATCGTTGCTGCACGTCAAGTCGGAAGAAAGTCGATATATATTTATTTTTCATTAATATCAGTTTTGCCTTAAATGGTAAAGAAAGCAGCGATACCCTTGGAGCCTTGGCTATTGATTATCTCTAGGCAATATTTTTCAGAATTTTTTATACACTTCTTACAGTCATCATTTGTCTACTTCATTGATTTTTACATTATTGACTATTATTGAATATTCTCGCTTGTTTTTAAAATTGAACCAGGATTCTCCTTCCACACATTTCGCTGCGAAGACAGAAGGTGGAGCGGTTTAATATGCTTTTCAATTTTTTCTTTAATTTAATGATGCGTATTTTCTCCATCAACGTATTTAAGAGATGCAGTGTGCATATATTAATTTTATAACCCATATAATGGTTATAAGGAGAAATATTCGGGATAAATACAGCGAAAATTATAGCGTAAAGAACGATACCAGGTATAATAGAAAAGTTGGAAACTCCGAATAGAGGAAACAAAGGCAAAAAGAAATCTTCTTTATTCGCTATGGAGTACTTATTTTTGTCGAATCTTCCTTTTTCGTGGGATGGATTAAGAATTAGAGACCTCCAACGTGTAAACCAGGAGATTCCCCGCAATTTGGCAACGTCGGCACTAATCGACAGGCGGCTCTTCATTTTGTCAAAGGCGCGGACTAATAGGTTCGGACGTGTCTCCGTCCATCTGACCGTTGGATAAGGTGACTATGATCGCGCACCCGCTGTGGTGTTGCGAAGATATCAAAGGAATGGCGGGCAGCGCTCAGGGGGTGCGGCCAAGTTCGGCAACAAGGTGTGGCGAGGAAGGTGGTGAGGCGGGGCGGAGAGGAAAGGGATTATGCGGAACATTAATCGGAACGGAAAGGGCCGGCCCTCAGCACTGTCGGGAAGCGAAGAAAGGCCTTCGGTTTGTCACGCCACAAAGGGACAAACGAAGCCTACGAGATACACACACACTCACTGAAGTTTGTGAGTGATGAGCGATGCTTTGCGTGAAATTCATGGGAATTACTTTCCTCAAAAGTGGCTTTCAGCTAATTTTTAGTCAATTTTAATGATAAAGATTCATCAGAATCCATAAATATTCTTCGGAATGAAATAAAGAGCGGAATTCCTGTTACAAAAAGGAAATAGAGATCTTTTCACGTGAGCTCCTCTCTTCATAAACATTCACTTTAAATGCAATTAGCTGCTCACCATTACTAATGCCCTACATAAAACGTATAACAGTACGTTATTTGAAAAAATATCTTTCTGTTAATGTTTCTGTTACCAGGTACGTTATATGCCGCAAAAATTGAATTTGCGAGGTTTAGCAATTTACACTGCTTTAGTACTAATTACAACTCTGAGGACACGTGTTACGCTAAAATTGCTTGAGCAATTAAAACCAGATATTTTTTAAAGCGATACAGAGAAAATGACCGCGGGAATACAATACCTCTCTAGGCAGGGCATAAACGATAAAACATCTAAAATAGATATTTCGCCGAAGGTATAGGTGTTAGAATTCGTTTTTCCCCGAATAATGAAGGGCTTTTAACATACCGCACGTGGAGATCAGTAGTAAAATTACCCCAACACTCATCTTTTTTTCTTACTTTGTGAAAGGATGATGTTCAAGCACCCCCCGCCACACTCCACCCCCACGCCTGGCAGCCTGGAAAGGGGGGGCGGTGTGTAGGTGTAGATGAATGAAAGTCGAAGAAAGGTCAAGGCTAGGCACACGTACCTGATTACCATCTCTTCGTCGCATTTAATATTCATCGAGGTTGAGTGGCAGAAAAAATGTAAACGTTCGCCTTTTGATTGAATTGGATTGTGTCCGGCTCGCGTGTGGGCGGCAGGAATTGACAAACACACGCTTACATCGAGACGTTTTGAAACGTTAGTTTGTTCTGGTGATGAATTCAGCAGGAGCAATTGTATGCATCTTTGCTCATTAGCGGGAGATGTTTGAGGGATGCGGGGCCAGCCAAAGCCAGAGCTCCTATCCAGTCGGTCCTTAACACTAGAAGGATCGGGGTCGTATGGCTTTCTAGAAGAACCATTACCCCTCGTTTTGAATCGTAGAGATTATTTTAAAAATTTCTCCGTTTTTGCTTACATTAATCGATAGCTTCATTAAATATAATACTAACCAAAGGTAGGCAACTTGAGTTTTATTTCAGTATCAATCCATTCATCACCTACACAATGGGACAACATTTAAAGTGCACCACTAGCCATCAAATTTCAATGACAATTACACATGCCTTACATGGGGCAAAAAAATGGTTTTGATTGACATTGAGAGTGACTGAAAGGTCACAATCATCTAGCACCAAAGTTCGATGATGACTCAACTGAATAAAAGGATATTAAAGTATTAACGCAGAGAATTTATGATTAATTTTATTCGAATAGTTCGTCCTAAGAGGGGATCGGGTTGATATGAAGGCTTGAGTATTGAATTCCCAATCACTGGTCCCAGGCTCCAATCCGGAAGATTTTTTTTATGATAATGCATTTCTCCACTCCAGCCGTTCGTATTCCATCAATTATCCTGGCGTATTGGACTTAGATTATGCGGTTTTGGATTAATATATATTGAATACATCTTCTTTCACATTAAGTGTACGGAACACATGAAAATGTTACCTCATAAACACTCTGCGGTAAAAGTTTCATATTGGAGACACATACATAATGCTATATTATATAACCTGGAATTTCAAGTCGGTTTAAGTTTCAAACAAGTAGTGTTCAGCCCTTTCCAACCCAGATCTGATTACGGGAGAAATCAAATTTGAAGATTTTTCATTTTGAAAATTTAACACTCAGTTACAACTATTGTGACAGCTAAATATTTCGTCATTAAAATGTACTGTACAAAATAATGGTTAAATTAGGTACTTCCTATTCTTATTGCCTGTTCTTGACGAAGAGTTGGAGCGTGTTAAATGTATTACATATTTGCATGAACGAAAATTGTGGTTGATGCTAGTCCTATATTTTACTGTGACAACCGGCTAATGAATCTTCCCCTGAAATGTTTTCCGTATCCAGTGCTATGAATTCAAATGTACAGTTCTTATCGCTAATAATGGTGTATGCGATTCAAATTCGTAGTTCGTACATGTTCCACAATTTTTCATTTTACGATTCTTAAAATGTTAGAATCGCAAGGAAGAGTATTCGCAACTCCCTGACCCGTGAATGGCTAACTCTGCCATCGTTCTCAGGGTGTTGAAAGTGACCTGGAAGTTTTAGAGATTAGCTCATTTCCAAACAGGATCATCTCAGTGAATAGTTCGTTTCGGCAGTCAGGTTCTTCTTGATCCATCTCTACTGCCATGTTTCCTCATGTTTCTATTAACTTTCACTGTCGGTCACCCCCTAATACCACTCCACATATACAAGTATATTTGGATGAAGTGAAAAAAAAAACTCACAAACTCTTGATTAACTTTCTGGTATTCCCTTATAAGTTTTCCTGACTGTCATACAATTACTTATACCACTTATTTTTACAGAGCGCGACCCGGGTTTCCATGAATTATCATCATATTCAGGCAAAAATTATGATTTGCACTAAAAAATCATTTTCAAAATCATAATTTCCGCCTGAAGATGATGATAAATCATTGAAACCCGGTTCGCGCTCTGTAAAAAATAAGTGGTAATTGTGTGATATCCAGGAAAACTTGAAGTGAAAAAAGCATAACGTTCGCCATGATTTCGATCCGTTTGAAAGAATTTTGATTTAATTTGTCCGACTTGCGTGCGTGCTGCTGGAGTTGACAAAAACCATCGTTCCAATTCGATCCAGGCTTTCCTGATCGTCCGCTCGCAACAGGAGCAAATGAATGCATCGCTGCCCGTTCGCCGAGAGGATGAGGAAGAAATATCCTGAGGGCTTCGCAAGAATTGTGGGACGGATTCATTGCATGCTGACTCTACCTATTTTGCATACCGAAACACAAAAAATATAAATAAAAAAAGGAATGCTCAGAACACACTCTCACACACGTGGCCACAGGCGGCTGTCGCCATGGCCAATAGGGGGCCATGGATCGCACCTCGGCAATTTTTCCGGGCCGCTCGATCGCTGTGTTATCGCACGGTTTTCGTTTCTTCTTTTATTCCTTCCTCCTCTCAGTGTTGTGCCTGGCGTTTCGGCTCGAATGACGCGAGGCCGAGGCGAAATGCAGAATAGACGGGCTAAGATATTCGCCTCTAATTTATTTCAAATAGGAGAGTAATAGGAACAAGTCACAAAATGAAAAAAGTAAAAAAATATACGTAGAACTATATATTTTCGGTAATAAAGAAACAAAACTTTGTAAGGTTCACTATTATTTTAAAATGGGCACGACCAGGGTTTCGTAACTTGGTTACATCGTCAGGTGGAAAGTTACGAAAGCCGGGTCGTGCCCATAGTTAAATAATAGTGAACCTTACAAAGCTTCATTCCTTTATTTCCAATGTGGAAAGGTTTCACGAAGTAAAGCCTGAAATTATCAGTCATATATGTTTTCACTTACTCTTTCCTAGCTTTGTAGTATTCCATTATAAGGCGTCTTGGATATTTCACTATTACTTATACCACTGCATTTTTTACATAACGTGACCCGGGTTTCGAAGAGTAATCATCATCTTCAGGTATTAATTATGATGTATTTATCTTATTATTTTTAACTTGTTATCTATTGGAGGAAGAGAATAATTTCTAAAAGGAAGCCAGAATAAGGGAAAAGGATAGGTATAGATAATCGTTTATCTTTTTAATGAATTGAAATTCAGGACAACAATGTGAAAAACGAATAACGAATATCTTTACCCATCCTTTTCCCCTATTTTGGCGTCCGTTATAGCGTACATCCCTTCCTCTAATAAATAACTAACAAGAAATAATAAGAATAATACATCATAATTAGCGCCTGAAGATGTTGACTAGTCAAATCCACTGAGGAAAAATCATTCGCCTTGACCGGGAATGATTTTTCTTCTGTGGATTTTTCGCACTATTTATGCATTGCGGGTGACTCCGTAAAAAGTTATCACCGTGGCTGGTCCCGGTATACCTTAATAATATGACTAGTGAATGAAACCAGGGTCGCGTTATTTATAATAGTGGCGTAAGTAATAGTGGATTGCCGAAGACATCTTATATTTATTTTTTTTGTTTCCTAGCCGGTCCGCTTGCAATCGACTGTAATTCATTTCCTAAACATAATAAGTGGTGCCACGATATAAACATAATGTTATTGATAAAAAAATTGCAATATAATTTATTTTCCCCATTTTCCTTAATTATTCCTAATTTTTTTTTAAATTTGGGAAATTACTTTTATGCATACACCATGCTTCTCGGTTTCCACATTTCTTTGGAGTTCCAGACCTAGCTGATATCTTCCGACTGCAGTGCCATCTGTTATTTTGTGGCAGTAACCTAAATTTTTACATTTATTTTAGCTGGATAAAAATTATCGAATTAAGCTGAAACCATTTTTAAATATGCGAATTATATCTGGAATTGACCTTTATTTAAAATTTCAGAATTCTATCCAATCGGAGTGTTAGTTAAAAATAGGTTGCAAAATCCACCGAAATAGACAGACATCTAGCGAAGTTGAGAAAGTTGTTCTAATACAGCATTTTGATATACTTAGGTGCGTGGTGGTGTTGGGTGGGGCGTGTTTACATTTGCATATTTTCTCCGTCCTTGTGTGTTTGAGGAATAACGATTGTTTTCCACTCGATGTGATCTCTCGATTAATCCCGCCAAAACCCTCCGTCGTCGTCGCTACCCTTATTGTTGCCGCCCCTGACCCACAAAATGCAACCACCCCTCGACCTAGTCCTCCCTCACTCTTGCCTTCTGCCCGAAAGTGGGGAATTAGGCGGGTGTCCTCTCCTTGCCAACACAGTATGTCAATGCATTGGAAATGCATCTATGAATAGGAGAAGTAAGTGTTTAGGGAGCATTTTCAATGGTCATTTCCCGGTCAGTAAATGTGCTTTCTGCCCTCATTAGGATGTGGTACTGCAGGAAAATCGATGCCATAGAAACCCAATACAAATCTTGGCATTAAATGGCAAAAGCCATTTCCGGTTGAATTTGAACGAGCTTTTCCATTTGTTTTTTTGTCTATGGGCCGAATTTTATCGTGTATCGAGGCCGAAAGAAAAAAATGGCAAATTTATTCCTTTTTTCGTTACAATGTATTCAAATGCATACCTACTATCACACTTTCAAGTCCTTCAAGTCACCAAACGTGAATGGAAATAAACATGCCGGACGAAACTGCGGAAATGATTTTACCGTTTATTGAATGTAACTATGGAATGCGATATGCGTGCAAATGAAATATTTAATTAACTAGTTCACTAGATCATTATGTTCTTCCCCCTTTCTTCGCAAAATCGAGTCATTGGGCCTAAATATCTATGATGCTGTTCATCGATTTGATAGGACATCCAATTTTTTTCATTTTACTCCTGGAGTACTTCGTTAATGGTTTCTTCTCAGTGCCCTTCAAAATGTGTTACATAATTCTATGCGGGTTGGAAAAAACTTATGACTTTTATATTAAGATCGCTTTTATGCTGAGTATTATGGCGATGAATGGCAATGAATTGAGATGAAGCCCAAGTGATTATAAAGATGGACCAGAAAATCAAAATGAATATGAAGGAACGTAGAACCAAGTCAATGCATACTAATATTTATTTAATGCGTCAAAAAAGAGAATAGCACTTTGGCTTAATTATTTTTGGTGTTCTTGTCGCCTTTCTATGATTTGATAAGTTCTGTTTTACCACGAGGCAACGGTGATGAGAATGTAGTAAGAGAGGGTATTTTGTTGCAGTAGCTCGTCAACCTGAGAGTCGCATTTGAGGAAAATGACTCCGAGGTGTAAGTGTTACCATATATGACTGTTGATCGCGAGATCTAGGTTCAAATCCCGGTTAATTCAAACGATTTTTTTCTTTGGCGAATTTCATTCTTGGTTTACAGTGGTACATGTGCGTCTAACGGTCATGCTACGCAGTTATGCACTGCCTGCGTTCGAGCTAACTTATTTCATTCAGTTATTTGCTTGAGTGGGATGTTAACGCTGAGAGGCAATCTTCTAAAAATCTCGGGAACAGACGGAGACGAAGTTCCGAGTCCCGATTCTGTGTCGAGACACGACGCGTTGTTAATGGTTGCAAGGATAGGGATGGCAGGGAGAAGATTCTGTCGGGGAGTCAGTGAAATGTATCTCCGGGCGACTTCCTCTGCATTTCTTACCTTTATCTCCGGCGCTATCCTTTGCTGTTTCTTGCCCGCGTCCAATTTAATTACTGGGATTGACGAATGCCGGCTCAGGGAGACGCGACAACTGTTGTGACACCACAGGGAGGAAAGGAACACGATGCCCTACGGTCCTGAGAAACGTCTGAGCAACACAAGTGCAGCGAATTGACGGCGTTTGTTTTAGTGCAGACCTCAGGGTCCTTTTCCACCAGCAAAGGCTGGCCTCCGCTGTGGAAACACTGGGAACAGGAAAGCTAGTCGCCTCGCAAAAGAGCATCAGCGGCTCCAAATGGAAATGGCTCTCAGAATTATTTACTGAGTGCGCACGTACTTCAACGATAATTCCGTGATAGTAATTAGTTTCGTCGGAGTATTGCGTGTTGTCCTTTTTTATGCGACGGCAAATGTTTGAACGTTTCTTGCTCGCTTCCCAAAGGAATCGCCAAAAGCAAGCCTTAATTGCGTGTGCACTTGGTTCCCTACGAAAGACACGCCTATATTTGCTCAATTTTTTAGTTGGCCAAGTTCTATTTCCCTTCTCGTGCGCGTATTTTCCGAAAATTATTGACAAAAATTAGGTTTTTACAATTAAAAAGCATTAGAATTACAAATATCATCATTAGGGAATACCTAAACTGGAAGCTGTGATTTACTAATCCCTCAAGTACCTCAAAATAAACAGTATTTTATTTAAAATGTTTCATGGGCTTTCATCCGGGGATTTGGTTTCTTTCAACACCAGCGTTTCGTAGACCCTGATGGTCATAGAAGACTATGCAATCGAAATGTTGGTACCCACAAATGCCATAACCTGGTTGCAAAACCCGTTAAATCTTCATTATCACAGTTCGTGGGGAAAATATGCGATGTTTTATTCAAATTTCTCTTTACCTTTGAATTCCTATGGCCTGGTAACGCGGTTCATTTATCTGTAAGAGTTAATGTGGGAATGCATGAGGAAATTTGCAGAACCGGGCCGGAAAATGTACCATTACATGAACCAAATTTGTACAGATTCCACTTTCTGTTCATGCATTTGCTCCAGTTGTTCGGTAACACGTTGCATTTTTGCGTTCATTCAAGCGTTCATACATTTCGACATTATTTCGAACGGATCGATGCATGTACCGTGTAACCAGTCCTATAAGAGCGCTTCATAATGAGGTATAATCACATTTAATTATTTATATTACGCGTAATTAGCGATAACCTGATGTCCAAAGTAGATATAATTAGTGTTAGGGAATCCTAGTTTAAGGCCAGGCAAAAGGCTAATGATATTTTCCTCTGTGGATAAGTCGCACCTAATTTTATCCGTTCCCAAAAAAAGAGAGGTCTTTTGCGGGGGATAGGGATAGGTAATCCAGGAGATAGTCCGGTCTAATCTTCTTCATTTCCTCCCTGGGAACAAATGGCCGGCGGTCGCCGCACTCTTTGGCACACCCTCATATTTCAGCCGGTCCTTATCCCGAAACCATTGCTGCTCTCCTAATTGGCCCTCGCCACACAAACAAAAGCGAGAGCACCAGACATCTCCAATGGCAACCCTCCACTCTTTTATATTTATTTTGCAAATACACACTCTCTCTGCGCCCCCTAAAAGCCCATTCTCTAACCAATACACACATATAGAGTAGGTACATGATGCTTTCCATCCTGCCATTAAAAGGGTTGCTGGGTGTTGGTGGTGGTGTTGTTATTATTTCGTATCCCTGCGCGACGTGCCAATATGTTTATCTCTCCTCTTTTATTTTGCGCTCCCGTGGGCTCGTTCTTCATGCGCGTTATTTTGGCGATGCGCCTTTTTTATGTTTATTCGTTTCGATCCATTCCACCAAGCAATTTACTTCTCTCACTCGTATTTTTTTTAAGTTCGGGCGACTTTATGCCATCGAAGAACGCGTGCTGTTTTTCCACTTTCATTTTCGCCCGACAAATATTTCTCCTTCTCCGCCGTTTTACACTCTGTTATCCGCGAAATGGAGTGAGGTTTGGTTTAATGTTTTCTGACTAATGTTGTTTCCCTTTTGGATCGCTTGTGAATCAGCGCGGTCTTTCGGGGACTTTTTTTTCATTTTTTCGGTAGATTCATCGCAAGGGTTTTCTTAATATATGCAACCATGGAACATAGCGTCACTCGGTTTTAAGTGTATCGTTCCCACTGAGCAATCATGCATAATTACTAGCTGCATCAAGTGACGTTAGTTTGTGTATTGAAGGAGAAGCAGAAACATTTCTCCGTCTTGAGTAATGTGTAACGTGATCATAAATTTATTCAATTTTGTTTTTAAAAAAATAGGGCAGTCTGTAGGGAACAAAATTATTTGCATTTTCAGTAAAAAATATGGAAAGTGTAAAAAAAATGTAAGTCAAACACACTTTGGGTGTCTTCGGCAATCCTTTCAATTACGTGTTATCACCATTAAATGCAAAATAGTATTGGTAATACTGCAGGGTCTTCTAAATGTGTTTAGGTAATGAGAATTATTTTTCTCAGAGCATTACATAAAATCATTGAAATTTACTAGAAGATGCTTTCGTGAAAGATGAATACTTCCTCCTCTGATTGCAAGGGGATATATTTCCTTTTGTAAGTGGAGTATACACGGCAACAGCCTTATGTCGTCGTTTTAATGGAGGGTAGTCATGCAAATCTAATAAAATATGTTTGGATAATTGCGGCACTAAAGGAAGTTGTCATTGAGAGTACTTAAAGCGACATTTGATGATATTTATTTCTTATCGGCAATATTGGCACGTTTCGCTGATTGAGTTCCAGCAGAATTATGTCGCCATTTATGAACCAATGTAATACGCAGAATTAACACTTGTCATTATTCTCCGCATTGACTTGCTTTATAGAGTTAAAATGAATATTTTGGCATGGTTCGCCACATGGACAATTTATTTGCGTTAGTTGCACTATGATGCATTTTGCGGAAGTATCCATCTATAAAATTTATAAAAATTATTTTTATTTAGCTGTTTTTGTTTCTAGTGCGTTTCCTTATTAGTGTGGAAGGTACTGCTTTATCTATTAGCGATGATAATTTTGCAAAAATGATATTTCCCCGAAATTATACAGTCACTTTCTCCTTAGTCACCAACGGCAAGTTGCTTAGTTTGCAAATATCACTAGAGGGTATAATTAATTTCAATGTATTTTTCATTCATTTCTAAGAATGAAATTGGTGAATGAAAAAAAATTCACTACTTTCAATTACTTTTTAGTGACTTTTCTGCGCATATTTCATTCCGGTCCCGATAGAAATCAGGATTTAAACTTTTTGGTCAATAATTACCACCCAAAATTACCTCGAAGTAGCTTTTGTATTTTTCTCTCTTAGATCTGATTTCCTAGTCTTATTACTAAAATGATATAAAAATTCTGGCAAATGTGTGACATGGTTTTCCAGTGCAATTGCTGCGACACAATTTAAATGTGATGAAATCCGAGGGGTTTGCGTCGTTCCCAATAGAGGTCTAATTAACATATTTGTGAATATTGAGTAAAATATATCCTTGTCGACGTGTTTCTCAAACATGCTCTTTAGTAGTTATCAGCGACGATAAATTTTCTTCCACAATTTATCTTTCACAGTTTTAATAGCGCTCTTACGGTTCGTTCTAATGCCTGCTCGGACGAAAATATTTTGTTTTTTTTTTCCTTTTTTGTCGTTTGCCTAACTCAGTAAAGAAAATGAGTGGAATAGAGATTTGTAAACATTTGTAATTTTTTTTATTCCAGAAGTTAGTTTTCCGGTCGAATTGTGGACATTTAAAAGAAGACACTATTCCCTGTGGACCAATTACTCTGCTTTATCTGCTCAAATCGCCGCGTAATAGGACACCACGGAAGCCTTTTGCAGTAAAGTAACAGCTTAAATTTATTGCATTAAATATACTTACTGTTCGGTTCGCAAGTACTGTGGTTAAAACTAAAGTTTTGATAAACGAATTCTATTATCGTTTGTGGATGATAAATGTGTTTGGGTGCAATGGTGAAATGTGTAAGCTTCCACGACGCTTATTAGGCACATCTTTATGTTGTGTGTTGTCGAATTCTGCTTTTAACGTATGTGGTTTTATAAATTGAAGATGGCTTCCTGTAAGTAAATGTTATTGGCGTCCCACAGTTTTGCCGTTACGTATTCTACGTGCTGTTTGAGGATTGAAATTGCCGCCAGCTAATAACTTTAGATTACCATGTAAAAGTTTTAAAATACGTCCGTAATAGCCGCTTGGATATTCCCCAGGTGTGAAGGGTATGCGTAGGGCGATAAAAATTTGCACCCCATTCATCTTCCAGAAAGACTTGTGACTGAGGGCTGCATGATTTTGTTTCAGTAACACCATGAATAAATGGGTATTGTGCGAGGAGCTAATTTACGGTATTTTCTCTAAAAATTCATTATTTTGGCACAACTTGTTTCGCTACAAAAATATTCGAAAGATTTTTACCTTAACTGTAGAAAAATATTTTGGAAAATGCGATTGGAATCACTGGCTTTATGATTGCCAATGATTTGTCTGTATTGATTCAATCAACTATGAACATATAGTTTAGAGGTATAAATAAAAAAATTAATTTCCAGCAAGATGGATGGATGATGAAATGGATCGACCGAGTAGGCAATGAAGAAGTGCGAAGAAGAGAGGAATGAAAGAGAAGTCTTCTAAAAACCTTATGCTGAGGACAGGACCATTCAGTTGGCACGTTAAAAGGTATGGTGGCCTGATGAAAATAGTAGTGAAAAGACAGGTAGAAGGGCAGAAGGACAAGGAACGGGTGCGGCGAATGAGTTACATACTATGTAATACATAGGCCAGGTTATAGAGGATGTAAAAGAGATGGAATATGGAAAGTGAAAAACCAATCTCAGGATTGTTGGATTATTGTGATGATGATGGTAAAATTTCGCAGATGATTCTGAGTTTAATGGCGCAGTTACACTTCCACATTGTACCCTGCGAGGCACCTCTTGGGTGTTTGGCTGGCTCTAATCATCAGCATGCAACATGATCAGAAAGCCCAGGTTATAAAGGATGTATAAGAGAAGGAACATATGAGGAAAATATGAGGGAGCGAAATGACAAGTTACATCAAACCAATCTTAGTGTTGTTGACTAATAATGATGATGATGATGATGATGAATTAAGATGTTCAAATCGATAAAGCAGTGATTACTAATCTCAAAATAAAATAAATATATAAAGTGACAGTTATTTTTTTAGATGTAGTCCTTCTTCCTGAGTTTATTTCCCATATCACTCGTTGCATTACGGTTCAATCCTTGATTCTCTCTCTCTCTCTCCCTTGCTTCCATTACGTCTTGCGATCGAGTAATTTCCTTCTCTTACGCGATGTTCGTGGAGTACTTCGCCAAGTCAACCCAAGCAATGGCTTCCCTCAGGCAAACTCCCCCTCTCTCCTTCTGCAGTCCCTTTAACAAACCCATATAACCCTTTCTCTTCCTCTCCCTTCGCCCAAACAGCCTTCGCCTCGTCTCCCCGGGGACCGTGATAATGAAAGCGGGTAAACGCAAAAGTCGCTTATCAAGTGACGAGGGTAATCGGGGAGCCCGCGTTCTTGTCTGCCGAGACTCCCTTCGCGCCAGCCATCACCACTTCCCCCTCCCTCCAGCAAAGGGAGTCAAGACAAATGCCAAGGGAGGGAGAATTTCAATGTGGCGGCCTCTTATCCATTGCGAGTGGCACTCACCCTCTGTGTCCATCATTGCTGTGCCCTTACCATTAAATCTCTTTATGTTCTTGAATGTGTTTTTAAAACTCTCGGTTAGAGATTGAATTGATGAGCAATTTTAGTATCCATGACGTATTTTTATTAAAATGATTTATATTCTGTTGTTACTGTGCACTGATTTTGACATTTTTGAAATAATTTACACTTTTCTGTGCATTAACTTGCTTTGATCCTCAGATATTTTTGTTTGTCTGTGATGCCATATGTATTGGTGGTATCCCTACCAAAAGAGTGCTCTTCTGAGGTGCCTAATGTCATTCCATTATAGCTGATGCTCATTGTAAGCTATATATAATGTAAATGAATGAAATTAAGTCATCTATTATATTATACTAACTAACACTTTCAAAATTCGGTCCGCCAGACCACTAAAGCTGAAAAATATTGCTCCTTTCGCTGACCGCGAGGATTAACTAGGGAAAGTGACTGTACATCTCACAATCGTCCCACATACTGAATCGCAATCATCCGTCCCCTGAGGCCTATAGATTGAAAATTTCCTAATTTAACCGCACGAATATCGAACAAATACACAGAAAATTCGGGATTACGGATCAATTTTGAGCCATATTTAATGAGATATATCGCGAATTCCAATTTCTTTCAATTGACTTGGAATATCTCTGCATGTTTGCTGTTGGTAAATTTTGAATGTTGGAAATAGTCAAGTACGCAATTATCCTGAAGGACTACTTACGCCAAATGCGTTTACGTAATTTATGGTATTGATTTATAAAGCTTATAATATGATATAAACCGTCTTCAATAATCTCCAGTGTTTGCCATTACTGTCCCGTTACCTTTCAGTTTTGATTTACGAATTGATTCTTAAGATTTGGAACATACAATGTATGATTGAGAATTTTCTCATTATATCGTCGGAATAACGAACATATAAATTTCCAATTCGGTTATTTGAATCGATATTAAATCATTTTTAAGGAAATTAATTGGTTCTCAACTTGGAATGTTACTGCATATTGTTTCATATTTTTAACATTCGGAATGGTTTTAATATAAAACTTAAAAATATCCTCAATGCTTCACAATTAATGGAATCGATTTCCATAGAATAGTTCGTATATAACTGCGGACGTGAAAAAGTTATTTATAAATCTCCATGACAGATTTTTAGTTTGGTTCTCTAAACGTGTACTTAAGGACAGTCTTTTCATTTGTTCAAGTGGTTTCAGCCCTTTGTTTAATTCCCTTCATCCAATAAAATCCTCTGGGAATGCAAAGGAAGTACCAAAAGCGCACAGGTACATAAAAAGAATGCGGTATAGTTCAAATTTAACTTTTTCAGTGCTAGGAATTTTCTTAAATGACAGTCGAGGATGTCTGTACGTAATAATTGTATATTTTTTTTACGAACTTGCCGTATAGAAAGTTATTACTCTTCACTGTATTCACTAGTTCGCGTTTTAGATCTTATCCTCTCCTGCTGATGTATCGATACTAGCGCCACCACCACACGCGACTTTGCTTCATCCTCCCTTCTCCTATCTCTGTGAGCGCTATATAGTTGATGACGGCCTTGGGAGCGGTTCCGAGTGTCACCCGAAGGAGTGCTTGAAGATCCGTCTTCCGTCGAGGGCATCTCCTTTCACGGCGCTCACGATGTTCATTTTTTTCACGTGTTATCTAAAGTTGCTGCAGAAGGTGTAGTAATTCGAAAGGGAGGTTGTTCGTGAGATTCGGCTCTTCCTTCGATTCCCTCCTGGGAAATTAAAAACTCGCTCCCGCCCCACCCGTCCCGATCATCTCACCATGAATATTCAGCGATTTGCCCAACTTCCCTCCCGCCTGGAAGGAATACGTTTACCCGTCGACACTTTCGCGAGCCGGAGCCACGCTTCTTGCTGACGCCGGAATCTTTAAGACATCCGCGATATCTAGATCTGACGCCTTAATTCCGCGACGGAAACGGTTTAGTGTTGTACGGGACGCATCAATTATGGGATGTCGCAGGGAGAAGTGCGCCTCGAAATGAAGCAAGTGGAATGTGTTCCTCCCGCGCTCTATGGCTTTCAAAAATTGGTTCCCAAATGTTTTCTAGGATACAGTCGACTTTGATAAAGTGTGATCTAAGTGTAATCATTTAATTAAAGTGCGTTGTGTAGCTCAAAAGCACTTGTTTCGATTATTTTCATTATTGGTTCCGTTTATTTTTTTATCCTCTTTTCTATTCTAATTGAAAATTATTTGCTCTAGATAGATGTGTTTGGGATTGTGGACTGAAAATTTTAAGCACTGGATTTTAAAGCCATATTCTTCATGCTTTTAGTGTTTTCCGAACTAATTTGCAAATATTTGCGCAAGTAAACGCCCGTATACCTTGTATTATGCCATTATTCAAGGCTTATCACTTAATTACGGGGGTAATTCTTATGTCAGTACCTAAATGCTGTTGATTAATATCGCCTTATATTGGAGAATATTACTTTTGGAAACGCTCGATTCCCTCTGTTGAGAATATTATTTGCAACAAATGAAACCTTTGGGACATTTTTAAGCCTTGGTTTTATATTTACGATTAATGCTACGAACACATGTATAAAACATACGTCCTATTTTGCGTCCGTTTTGTACAATTATTTTTTATGTTTATTTTTAATTTACAATTATTGAAATGCTTACTAAAATATTAGCTGCATCAATAGATTTAGAAGCGTAGATGATTAAGCAAGATACAATGACGCTCGTTTTTGGCATGAGGAATGTCTTTCCAAGGCTGGATGAAGAAGTTTTCCTAGCCTTTCTTTGCTGCAAGGGTGCTTAAACCGTGTGGCACTTGCCAGTAACCATGAGACGGCCTCTTGATATTTATAAGCGTTGCCTAATCGCATGACTCAAAGCGCGGGTGAGTACAGAGAAACTCAATTTGTGGGACTAGCGCCCTAAGTGCCTGCCGGCTGCTTTGTCGCCGGGCGCCTATTTTGTCCGCGCAAGAAAGACCTATTCGTCTTCTCGCACTCACACACACACAAAAGGCCTCCGCCGTGAACCCATGGCACCGCACTGACCCACACAATCCTTGTCTCGAGTCTTCGCTACTGCAGAAAGAAAAAGAATTCGATGCTATCCGTTTTCTGTTCTCCTTATCTCTTCGGCTTAAAGTTAGTTTTGGTGGGCCTTCCAGATTAGGATAGAGATTGGTATATGTTTTTACCTCCACAAATTGATGGTAAATGTAGTGATTTCTTTTAAAGTAGAATTGCAAAATGAATGCAGATTTTTTCCGAAATTTTATACTTTATTTCTTTGACAGCAATGTTTCACTACGCCATAAATATTGTCAGAGGGTTCCTCATACATTCACACATGGCGGCACAAAACCAAGGCATGCTATAAATATATTTTGGATGAATACGTATTCAAAATTTCTTGTGATTAAACAAAAATTTCCAACACAAGTTAAAAATATATACCAGTGCTATACATTCAATAAATTTTACATTACAATCTAAAAAATTGCAAATTCTCTTATCCCTCAGCAAACCAATATGTAACCCTATTTATAACGTCTGCCAC
The DNA here is from genome assembly GCF_921293095.1 of Ischnura elegans. Classification (NCBI taxonomy): domain Eukaryota; kingdom Metazoa; phylum Arthropoda; class Insecta; order Odonata; family Coenagrionidae; genus Ischnura; species Ischnura elegans. The sequence continues at coordinate 11,669,750 of NC_060250.1, read as the reverse complement.
TTCAATTATACATTTCAAGTGATTTTGCTCGCAATTTATTGTGCTGGGCACAAAATATATTGCAAGCCTTTTAGCATAAGAAGGCAGTAATTTTAAGTAATAAGTAATTAATAAATTAAGTAATAATCTTTCCAATTTGGGGCTATACCTTCTTGAAATGTTGTCTGATATCCGAAAGTTGACTAAAAAAGACAGAATGTCGAAACCATGTTAGGCAGTGTTTTATGTTAAACGGTGGAAATTACCATTCGTTCTTTACATTTCATCATAGATATATCGCATTTCCACGAAGTAGAGCCCGATTCCATTTCATACATTCTTTTTACGATGATTGCTTCCCGAGAGAAATGTGATTAATGAATGTGATGTAAATATCGTGTCGTGTAAATATCGTGTCCACGATAAGCTACCTTTTCGAAAATTCAAGTTATTTAGCTGTTTTTTTTTTTAAGTTTTCGCTGAACGCATGGAAGAGTGTCATATTTTCATTTGAAGAGGAAAATTTGTACACCAATATTCACCGCACTTTTGATGAGAGAGATGGGTGTACTTACGTTTTTCCTGCAGGTTTGCAGCTCACCCATATGAGGCAAGAAATCGAGAAGCACTTACCTGGAAAGAGAAAATTGTATTTAAGTAATAAAATATTAGTTAATGTATTTACATATCGGATCATTTTTAAGTTCACCTCTCTTTATTTGATCAGTTTTTTTTGCAGGTCTAGCTAATATTTTAACTCTAAAAGGGTAAAACTGAATTTTGACCCAAATATAATGCTCAAACACAAAAGAAGTTGCTCATGTATTATCTAATCTTCCATATTTTGTGACAGTGCACATGCGTGCTTGTTTGTCAATAATATAGACAGAATATTAAGCAAATTTTATTGCCAATTATCGAATGTTTACTTAAAAGATTTGCCCAAATATTCTATCATTGTCATCCAGTATCACCTGTCGCCTTCAACTCTATATTAGACTAGGCATTACCCATCAGTCTGATAAACCAAGTGTTGGTTATGATTGCTGAGGATCGATTTCGTGTCATAATAATCCACAGATACTGGCCCGTTGGTCACCTCACACGGTGCCATAAGATTTTTACTTGTGGCATCCTGAGTATTTTTCCAGGATTCAAACCCAGCACCCTTTTTTCTGCAGTCAAGCGCTCAGCATGATAGTTTACCTTGATCGCCATATTAATGGGCTTTAAAGTGATTTAAAATCCTAGGAAAGATAAATTAGATTCCCCGCCATAAAAACTTTTTGAATGTAAGATCGTAAATCTAGCAATCAATTTCGTGGAATTAATAACCTTTTCTGCATTCATTAAAAATTTAGCCAAATTTATATCACTCCAAACAAGGTAAAAAGTTGGAAATTTATGCATGTTAATATTTCAATACGAGCTCAGGAGGTGGTTCAGCGAATAAATAACAAAGTTTAGATAAAAAAAATCGTTTTGATGTTTTATCTAGACTTGTTCGTTTAAACCTCGTAATTTCCTCTAAATATCTAACTGACAGCAACGGATGATTGAATCGATATTTTGTTTATCAATTTGTAGATATTGTTTGTTCTACAACTCCATGGCATAGAAAGATAAGTATTCTCTCTCAACTAAGCAGTCGAGAGGATAAAAGGTTAAGTTAACTTTTGTAGTAATTTATCTACTTTCTGCTAATCAATGCATCCGTATTTAGGATTAAGGACTGTTAACAATCCATCCTGTAAAGCAGAGGCCTTCAACATGTTTAATGTAAGTGCCAAAAATCGATATGAAATCGTCCGGAGGTCCGTAATGCTGCACATCACTTTACCACCACATCGATAAAATAATAAAAACATGTAATTTCAAAGTACAATAATATTTATTGTCTAAAAAGTTCAATCATTTAATGCGATTTTTGACATTGTTTATTTTTGACGTGTGTCGGTATATATTTTACATTGTGTTGCGCGATACAATATTTCCTTTAGCCAATAGGCCGCCGCACAGTGGTTCAAAATCGGAAAAAGCTGGTCGAAAGTCATTTTTTCAACTTTTTTGGAGGAATTTTTGAAGGTACTATTCGTATTCTACACTATCTGATCTATGATACTGGCTAGTACTACGACTATTTTGTGGCTCATTGTAGTTTGTATAAATGGTCAAACATGAGTCATCCGGGATAAAAACGCCTGACGCGTAAAATCACTCATTTTTAGAGGAGTTCACCTTCATATAAAGAAGGTTTCAGACAATTTATGAACTTTAAAAAAAATACAGAGCATAAATTGGTACCTTCGTGTACAACTGCTGGTGATTTCTTATATTTCTATAGTTTTATAGTTGGAAATAAAAATGTTTAAACTTTATGTTATTTTTACTTGGATTTTTAAATATAAATAGCAAAATCGTTTTGGGCACCTCCGAGCCCCCCGGAAATTTTGACGCGAATTGAAAGTATATAGTCTATAGATTCTATATCAAAAGAAAAATCTTGCTACTATTTGCTACTTTGGCCTCAAGATGGTTTTAATTTGAACGGTGCAATGCGCTGCGGCGACAGCCGCCAGGCCGACCGGGCGGCACGCCGCCCGGTGGCGGTATTGCTAGCACGAGAAGTTTTCCGAGGAAAGGTGCCAGGTTTATTTCATGTTATAGTGCTACTTGGTTTGCAATACGGGATCTATTTATAATAGATTTTTCATTCCTTTAGTGCGTTTAGGGCTTTCCAGTAGCCCCAGCGTATGATATTTAGTGAGGCTCGATATTCATCAGAAATAATCTTTAGAACAGCAATAGTGACGAATATAATCGAACTTATGGCCTGTGCAACATATGTTTCAAGAATTTATGGATTTTTAACTTTCACAATATTCAGAATACCCTTTCGTCGTCACCCGTTGGGAAAGGGGACTCTTCAAATGTATTTCATAGCACGCTAATTCACTGGAAGCCGCCGCACGGTCGATAATGATTATTATTGCCAAAAAAAGGGTAGCGCCCGGCCGCAGTTTTCTTGCTCTTCAACGAGGTTTACCTGATCTCATCTTTGTCCTTTAAGTTTGCTAAAGCGGAAGCTAAAGTGTTTAAAGTGTGCTAGGAATATTTTTCTCTCTGACTACCCTCAATGTCGCCGCATACCATCTACCAATATGGAATGGTCAACTAAGGAGGAATTCAGATACGGAAGGGACCCGAGGCCGAAAAAAATAAAACCACCAAAGGAACGTAGGCGTGAAAAAATCCTAACCCTAAGAGTCAAACCTCGTAATTAAGGTATAAGATCCTGGCAGGTCTTCGAGGTTCCGAGAACCAATGAGTGGCAATGCCTGGACGGTCCATGCCTTCTCTATCATTGCCACGATGAAAGAGAAAGGAAACGATGAGCCAGAAAGCAGATGATAATGATGCACAGAGAAAACCATTCAGCGCCCCCCACACAGAACGCACAATCGCTAAGAAAGTACATAAATCGGGGCGTGAGTGGAAGAATATCTTCCATGAGCGTCCGTCAGACGCTGCTCAGAGCAAGCATCCTGGCATCAGCTGGAAAATTATTCGAAAAATACGACCATACAAACAAAGGCAATTAAGAAACACAGAAAGAAAGCAGGCAGATATGTCTCGCCCGCGCACGCTCGAGGCATGGCATTCAGAGGACTCAGACGGTGCATCGCATTCGCTGAGAGAAGGACCACGGGCATTTAAAGTCACGCCTAAGGCGTTAACAACGCATTTGCTATAGTCACAAATTCATGAGTGAGGACAAAGTTTGAGTGTGTGCGAGTTATTTAGAGATATCCTTCGTGAATTTTTCGCTTTGAGTAATATTGAGTTCAGTCGGAAATTAGTCGAACTACGTGATCGATGGAAGGGATAAAAGGACGAACATAAATATCCTTATTTATGTGATATCCCATAGCCTTAGTCACAATATTCAGTAATTTAATTAAACTGGAAAAAAATATTAAGAGAAAAAGTTAGAATGCCTAAATATTTGCTTTCAATCCTTGTACTTACCTCACCAAACAACTTGAAGGTCACTGATGCGACTTTCATCTACGCCTTGAGGGCATTGACCATATTGTATTTATTTTGAATTGTTAAGCAAATTTATTAAAAAAATTAAAGTATCGTAGATTATGCATAAAAAATTTAACTTAGGCTGAACAGATAAAAATTGTATACGAACACAAATTACCGTTGCTTTAAAAATGGTCAACTTTAATTGTTTATATAATTTATAAATAATATTAAATTTAACAAATAACAGTCACAGATATGAAAAAATACCTCGATTTATTTGATGCGTATCAATCTTCACCTTGAATGAATAATTGAATACAATATCTATTTTTAATATTTAATTGTTTAAATAATAGGCCATTTAAAAACAATAATATCAAAGATACAACAAAAATAACTTCAAATTCGTATTCAGCGGACAAAATTCTTCTAAACAGCTTCTTCATAATACAACAGTGACTACGAATAAGAGCGGTAATAATTTCGACCACCTTTTTTCGATTTTGAACCACTGTGCGCCGGTGGGCCGCATGCGGCACGGGGAAGACCCTTGCTGTAAAGTATTAATACAGAGGCATACTGCCTAATTTGTAGAGAGGACTATAAGAAAACGCCGAAAAACAGACTTATCTTTCATGCGGGAAATACAATTTTGATATAGTGAGCCATAGCGCTCATGTAGGTATAAATACTATCTGTTGAATGCATGGAATAGAGGTTGTTATGCATATTTTGTGTTTACAGTACCTCAAGTTGAGTCCCACAGCATTTTTCATTTTAAAATATTCTTTCGTAAAATATTGTAGAGTGAAAGAAAATATTAGGCCTTTTTTCAAATATTCACGAATGAAGATCAAAATAGAACTGAGCTATGTTTTCCTAAAACGGGAAGTCGGGTTGGCAGGGTTTGTTTAATCACCGGCATGCAGCCTGCGATAGGATCCCCTAATGCACACTGTACGGTCATAAAAATATCACGCATGATACAAAATATCTGTTAGCATCCATGCAATGGCTCAACTTTCCACCGATTAGGAAATATTGCAGAGAATCCATTTAAGGTCCGAAAAGTGGAAAAATAAATTCATGCGTCCTCCTATCGAGTGACGTCATTAATTCTATTAATCGAGAAGCGCTGCTATTCTTAATAATGCGAGGAAAAAATGAAATTTTAAATATCTCTGTTATCAGTCCCTTTATTTTCTTCTCGTGATCGCGTCTTACATAGTACGAATGTGTACGAAGGATATCTTTCACGTCGTCCGAGAAAAAAATCTTGGAATAAATTATGAATACTTTCCTTTTTTTTTTAATCAAAATCATAGTTTAAATCTGCAACATTATATTACTACTAGTTACCACTTTTCGATCATTTATTGAATAAAATGGATTCCTAAAAATGGCAGAGATAATAAGTGGTCATTCCATTCGGGTCCATGAGTATATCCTACGGTCGTTTGGTGAGGGATGCCAGTTTCGCTTAAAATGTCTCTTTCAAAGTTATTTGAATGCACACAGCTATACCCCCACGAAATGACTATAGAGTGGAATTAGTGGAAACTATGATTCGACTCATGGATAATAGCTTGGGAGTGAGTGTTATTTAGGCTCATGAATTGTTCAGATAAGTCTATGTTCTCACAATGACTGTTCAATAATGCTCAAATTAATGATCACGATTGGTCAACTTCAGTTTGCGATTTAACTGTATTCAGTACGGTGAATAGTGCTGCTTTGTAATCTACTATTGCTGAGAGCTCGATGTTATTAAACGTGGAGAAACTGGTTCTCGCACGCTATCTGCTGCTGTCAGAATGTTGGAATTTAGTACTAGGCTTTCATGTGAGCTCAATAAAATGCGTGTTATCCCCACGAGGTACATTTTAAAAGGTCGATTGGAGAATTTTCAAAATGACTGGCACATTTGCTTCGGTTATATATCTTCCCGGTGCTGAGCATGATTTTAACTAACGTTGCGGCTTATACATATAAAGAGTAGCTCTTATTTAACCTATTAATGGCATTACTGTGACGAAGCATTATTTGACAAGTATTTTATCCTAATGGAAGTTCTCACTAAAGCATTTTTTCTGATTTCAATCATGATAACTTCTATTTTTGCTTACGCATAGTTTGTGTTAAGCAAATTCCAATTGTGAATGAAAGAAAGTTGCTTCTTTTGCTACATAATACCCAGCGAGCCAAATTTGGGGTGTTTGGAAGGAGGTAACCTTTTTGAATTTTTGATTGTTGCATTCGTATTCTACAGGATATGATCTGCAAAGTACGCCACTTATTTGAAATTTTCGTTGATCAGGGCGGCTACAGGGACCCTTCAAACATGGAGTATTCGGCGTAAAAATAACAGTTGCGAGAAATCGTACGATTTCGAAGTTCGTTGAGGGCAAACTTTAGGCTATTTATTTAGCCAAACAACATTTATACTCATAAATATAAACAATAGCGCATTGTAGAAAATATATTTCATTCGAGTTTCACCATTTTTGCTATTTTATATATGTATTTTATTATGCTTTTCTGTTTTTACCCGAATTTTTAAATAAAATGTACAATACCGTTTAAAGCGTCACTTTGCGTCGTGGAGTCTTTCGCATTAATACGAAGGGGATAGTATATGTAACGTAGCAGTAAAAAAAATTTAGAGAGACATACGTGAGCGCGCACCGGGAGAGAGAAACCCGGCGCACCGGGTTTTCATTCTTTCTTTGATACCCTTCCCTCATGGCCTCAGCTGTCGGCCGTCTGTCTCCTCTAAATACCATACGAAGGATATTTTTCTCGTAGACTAAGTAAATTTATCCTACATTTTTCTCCACGCTCCGGTTAAGATTGCCATCCCAACTATCTGCGTTGATTGACGTTCAACTGTCAAGGGCACTTGTCTCTCGTCCCCCTCGTAGCGATGGCAAACGAAGCCTCTCTTCAATAATCGCGGCCACACGCCGGCGCGCGCGAGTTTCGCCTAATTGTATTTAAGCGAGCAGTGTGAAGAGCAATTAAAAGGGATTAAAAGGCAGGCGCCGCCGCCGCTGCCACCCGCGAGCCTTTGCTTGTCCGGAGGGGAAAATACGGTTGACTCGTGTCACGACAAGTGCCTGGGATTACGCAAGCACTCGTTGTTGCGGGTGTCGCGGTTCATTTGTTCCTCAGATCGTTGACGTTTATGCCGATTCATTGGGCCTCCTCCATGTCCAACTTAACATTTACAAGCATGCTTTTGTCTTTGGATTTCGCGAGGGATTTCAAGGCTTTTCTTGAAAATCTAAATCAGCAATGTTTTGGCAGCCTGCCGGATAATTTAGGACGACGATCTATTACATAAAGTTAGCTACTACTAAACTGCGCATATTTCAGGACGAAGGTGTACTAATCTCAAACCTTAATGGTAAAAATGAATGAATGCTCAAGAAAATGTCGTACAATAGTGATTATTTAAATTTGATGGGCAATTTAGAACATTTTTAGACAGGATAAAACTATTATACCTACTCGTTAAGAGTAATTCGACTCTGTTATACATTAAATAAATACGTCAGCCTTAAATATGGGGGATTGTCTTTTTTAAAGTGGAAATCACTGTTTGAGCATACGACATTACGTTACTAATTATTCTAAATTAGTTACCACTCTACAAATATTTTTGCACAAATGTGATAAGTCCGCCTATATCGAATAGTTTTGCATTAAACTTCAATTTTAAACTAACTTAAATATGTCTAACTTCCACCAATTGAAGCCTGAATCTGTTGAACTTAAACTTCAATTATTGCATCATCACATGGCCTTTCGACTTCTTCAGAAAATTTACGAATTTTCTTGAAAATCAAATTGGCTTTGTTTTGGCGGCTGGCCTAAATTTAAAGAGAGCAATCTATGTACTAATTATATTTACTGCCTAACCGCGAAACTTGCCAAACAAACAGCTGTAAAAACAAGGGTGAACTAAAGATGTGTGGGTGTTTCATACAAATTGTTTTTGACAAAGAAAAGATTAAACATGATCGACCTTGCCGATGTTTAGTCTTCCAAAATTGACTAGAATTGGAATAAAAATGTAGATACGATAGCGTTACCAGATGAAATTTTCTTGATTTGCCTTCGACCTTCGAGAGGGACTATGGTACTGAAAGGGAGAAAATATGGGACTATGGTACTGAATATGATTTTCACGCGTAGCCCAATATTTTTGGCTGCATGCCTAATAATGAAGGAACATGCGTTTATGAATGTACAGTTGATGCTTAACCACCGCGTTGACCTCTGAGATAAGCGATGATGTGCGAGAGGATACGTTCCCGGAATTTGAATGGAGTTGCCGTGCTCAAAATGAGAAATTCTTTGGCAGCTTACCTGAAAATATGGGACGACGATCGATCCCCTTGGATTGGTTAATGCTGCAATATGAAATTTGCTTGAGCGAATTTGCCATTCGATCAGTCTAAAACATGAGAAGTTGCAACCTTTTGAGCAATGGTAACCTTAAATCTATTGGTTACCCATAAATGTCGTTTTAAATTTTTTATTATCTAACATTTGTGCATTCGTTAGAGATAACGGAAATTAGCTATCCATAATCGAGCGGAGTTGAAATAAAAACATATGATATGGTTACGAGCAGGGCATTTTATGTACTTGGCTTTCGGTCTTAATGAGAAAATACCAGAGTTATTTTTGTGACTCGAAATGAGTTATATTTTGGCATCTTGCCTAAAAATAAATAGCAGCCATCTATGAAGTGTGCATAGTTGCTGCTTAGCTACCGCGTTGACTTATAGGCGTTGATGATGCGTGAGTGAAGTCATCTCCCACAATTTGAATGGTCGCCTGCGTCGCAATGAGACGTTCAATATTTTTTCTTGTCTCTCTTTTGTTTTTTTATTACGTTCCCTTGTTTTGTCGCCGTCGGCCGCTGCTGTAGAGAAGGCGACACCCGATAGTGTCGCATGCCGACCGACGCTGGATGACATCTAAAATGCATAAATTGCGCAATAATGGACGGGGCTGTAAACGTCTTCGGCATCGCCGGGTAACGGCTTCTCTTCTAGGAACTGTTGGCTTCTTCTCCGCATTTTTCACGGGCGCATCAAGGAGCCTCGCGCGCCTCAGAATACGCAGGGGATGAAATCATCGCTTGCCGCACGTTCAACATTATCGAGGAATATGTCCTCTGTTAATTACCGCAGGATATATCCTTTGTCCCAATCCTAACGCCCACGCCTTTCGGAGAGGGTATTGTAGAAAGAAAAGAGTATTTTTCTTAAATGTTACTAAGCTTTAGTATTTTTGAAATATATATTGCTTTACGTTGTGTTTATTATCAGCGTACTAACTACAATATTATAAATCGCTGGAACTTAAAATAAAATCCGACAGCTATATCCACTGTACAGTCGTCAAAGCTAGAATGAATGTTTATTTTTAATAAACAAAATCCTTTGCTTAGCAACAAAGTACACATGACTATAGATAAACTTTACAAATTCGATATACTATAAAATAATGCAGTTATAAACATAAGATATCGATGGCTAAGTTCTAACAACACGTATCTCAAAATTTGGCCGGTTTGACACAGGTGACATCTTAAACAAAGTGTAATAACATAAAAAAATAAAATTCAACCAAAAAACAACTCTTTGCTGGCAAATGTATGCTTCATTTTCAGTTTTTTTTAATTTTTGGCCCTTAATTTTAGCGTACAATCAGAAAAAATAAATTCTTTTTTTGCTCTCCTGAAAAGTTGCTATTTTTTAGGTACGTGTTGTTAGAACTTAGTCATCGATACCCTACATTTATAACTGCATTATTTCCTTGTATATCGAATTTGTAAAGTTTATCTATAGTCATGTGTACTTTGTTTACTAAGCAAAGGATTTTGTTTGTCAATAATAAACATTTTTTCTAGCTTTGACGACTATACATTGGATATCGCTGTCAAAATTTATTTCATGTTGAGGTTTGTTGTTATTATTTCGGGATTATATTTTGAATCATGTTCTAGGAACCCTCATTTGGTGACCCCGATGCAATATCGTCGTTACACGAAATACGCGGAAAGAAGGGCGCTGAGATAAACTTGCTCAGCATCAAAACCGACCTCTCTGCGTTGATCTGTCGCCAGCCGTATATTTAGCGTCGCTGCAGTTTTCTTTCCGTTTAACCGAGACTTAACATTCTAAAATGAGCATATTTCCGCAAAAATGTAGGTATGTACATACTTTAATTTCCTGGTTCGTAAGCTTTAAGAAACAGTTGGAATCCTCTTCGCATCTTGGATATTTGGCTATTTATAAAATAATTCTTTTATCTAACAGATATTCTAAGCTATTTCTCTTTAATTTCAGATTATTTAGAAATATGAAAAAGATGATGCAACATTACCCACGCCATAGTTTTTTATACTGACGTCTTTGGGAATGGAATTATTAGTTTTAATTACTGTTACGTCCGAGTATTTTGGAAAGATTTTTGTTCTACCTTCCGGTCTTATTGGCCGTAGGAAGCATAGTGGAATTATCGTCGCGGATAGAAAATTTTCAATGCTTTTCAAATGTCATTGCATCCTATATCTTCCATTCTTCCAGCATACATGTTGATATGTTGGTGCGATTTCCAAACGCGTTTTTGTGAGTAATTGTCGACAACTGGCTACCATAAAAAGCAATTAAACCGGAGAAAATTATTTCATGGAAAAGAGAAAAATCTTATAAAACTATCAGTTCTCTGCCAAATATGTAATTAATAGTTTCTATAATTCTAATGTAATAATTCAGTTTTAATTTCAGAATGAAACTTAGTATTTCAATGTTACATTACTACCACTATCCTTATTTTTACACTTTACGCAATCGATTCCTTGCTAGCAAGCATATTTGTGTATCAGTTAATTAATCTGCTTTGGTTTTCGTAATATTTAACCATAAATTCATTCATAATGCTTTTTATCTCTTAAAATGAAAGATTATTTTATGATTTTTATGTCATTTTAATTGTAAGTAAAGTAATATTTTATTTGTATTCATAATTTAAATACCATCGAATGCAATTAACTATTTAAAATATGCAGACACTATTGCTTACATAAAGCCTTGCTACTTTTTAAATCTGAAACATGTGCTCTTATTTTCCAACTGAGTGACGCCGAAAATATCTGCGTCGAGCTTATATGTTGAAGATTATATTAAGCCGCTTATTTTCCCTATTTTAATAAGTTTTATTATTTTATATTTAAGTTTATTCAACCAAGAATTATTTTTTCTTAGCCCTTAAGTGAATCAGATTATATGACTTATTAAGTGAAAAGTGGATTCATAATTTACAATATATTTTCGCGTCTTTTTAGGGGTAAAACATGGATCGCGTAATTTAATTTTCTTTCATACCTTTAATCTAAAAAAAGTGCTGCGGATTTGGCTGCGGCAGAGTGTCACAGAGCACTGAAATATTTGGCCTCGGCTTTGAAAGTTATATTGGGAAAGTATTTTATTTTCAGTGGAAAGAAGGACGATTTTCTCAATTCTCAATTTCCGCCAGTGTCTCACAGCATGTTCAGCGGCGTAAACGATTTTTCCTCTAAGCCACACTTGGCCCTTTTAGCGTTTAATCATAGATTTGCTTCTGGAAGATGGGATAGCACCTGCTTCGAAGAAATTTTGTCTCGAGTAAAAATCCCACGAGCTTTAAATTCAAAAAGCATTGCGCTTTATATGAAAACTATCATCCAAAGAATTTCTCAAAGCTGAAACACCACCGCATATACGATTTCTTTAAAAATTGAAAATATTTTATGCCCTGAAAAGTTCCTTGTCATTTTTCTTATTTATTCACCAAGAAAGCACAATCATAGTGGTTTGTGTTTTATTCGTACTAAGTCTTTATTTAAGGCAGTGGTTAATGATAAGCTTTTAATTCTATCGGTTGATTTTATTTTCTTGTGCCTAAATGTCCATTCCCGCTTGAGTTTTTGGCCAGATTACATCAATGATAATTAAATGGCCAATTTATATCATAATATAATAAATATTTTCTTTTCTTCTTATCCTGAACTCGTTTAATACATGTTTAAATATTTCCATGAGTTAAGGTCAACAGAATGACTTGACCTAAACTCCAGGAAATATTTAAACATACATAATATAATATATCATGGTAACTTTCATCCCCATATACAGTGGAACTTGGTTATAACGGCATCGGCTGAAACGTCAACTCGGGTTTAACGTCACATTTTATACAGACCAGCCAAAATTGAACATTTTATATTGTACGAAAACCCGTTTATATCGTCGACATATATTGCGACGCTCGGGTATAGCGTCAAAAATTTTGCGATTCCTAGGTTGCAAAAGTGCTTCACTGCTTCAACACTCAGCGCGCTTCAAGACGTTTGTTGCCCAACGGTGAGGATTTATATTTCTGAAAGGACCGTTCAAAAGAAGATAACAGATTTTTTTTCGACAGTAAAGTAAGGTTTATATTAGGCTATAAAATATTTAATTGTGAATATCATTTTTTATTAACGTTTTTTTTTATTATACATATTCCAATGTACGAGTGGATTTCAATAAACAGTGTTGCATATAGCAGAACATTTGCGTCTTTACTTTTTCCTTTAACGCAGATTAAAGGCTGCTTTTTTATAGCGTCACTCCGATATAACGTTAAAAATCTTCTGGTCCCTTTTATGACGTTATAACCAAGTTCCACTGTATATCCATTTACCACTAGTCCAAAGTTCCTTATCAAACTGCTACTGGCGAATTCAAATTTCTCTTCTTGCTGTACTCTTAATTGTTAATGATGATTATAAGTTGATAAGTACCAAATTGCATCGCTAGTGGCAATTTTCAGCTGCCCAGGCTCCTAGATCCTTCTGTATCCTTTATGACAACAGCATTTTACCCTGTCTGCGAATTGTAGACAACATAAAAGAACGGCTAACGTATAAATGGCGTTGGTCAGCTATCCCACTTAATCGGGTTCAGAATTGCTTAGCATCTGAGATCAAATCTTCTTTGGTGTTCATAATGTGATTCGGACGCATAATTTTGATACAGACGAATGCTCACTCTTTCGTATTCTGTGATCTTCCAGAGTCTTCGTCCATGTAATTCTCTACGCATTACACCCCTTCATAAGTACTTTTTTCGCTCACCCGAGCGTTCTTGTCGCTAAATTATAGCCCTGAACTTAGAGTCCTGCCCGCGAGTGAAAATTGCTCTCCTTGCATCTTCCACTTATCCTAATGCGTGCCCACCCGCGTCAATACTCAGCTCCGCCTTTTACACACTCCGATGAGCTTGTTACTTCCCCATTTTAATCAACTGAAATCCTTTTTGCAACGCTCAACTTTTTTAAAAACGCCCTTTATTTCCAGCTTTCCCGTTATCTATCTACCTATGCACTGTAAAGCCCATCACTCACTCATTTACTCACTCATACAAATGTTTGGGGTGAACGAGACGAGATACGACGAAAAGTCTTAAGACGACCCCCTCTACAATTGTCTGAAACCTTATAGAAAATCGTGAAAACAAAAAATTTCCTATTATTTGACTATCTATTCTTTTCAAATTGAGTATAGGGATTAGTAAAAAAAATGGCCACCAAAATTCAACGACGGCGCGGTGATCATTGGAAGGAAGATACAAACAAATAATTATAGCAACATATTTGTTTATGCAAATGTAATGAGCAAAATTGGAAAAGAAGATAGAAGAATTAAAACGAAAAGATGATAATGATAAGGTATGAAATTTACGATGCAATTTTTGGAGTCAATTTCCTCATGGCCTTTTTCCAAGTAAACAAAAATTTGTTTACATCAAAGCTTTCTCTTATCCTAATGCGTGCATTCAAACTCAAAGAGGAGAAATATAAGGCAGGAAATTATTATTATTTTTGATTAATTACAAAATTTCGGTGTTATCAAAATCGAGAGTGTGTTTGTTGTTAATTCTATGGTTAACAAATGCACATAATGCCATTTTTAAAACATAAATGACTTTTTATTCTTATTTACGTTCTATTTTCTATGAATATCCTTTATAATGTGCGAGGATATCCGTAATGTGGTGCATCAAAGGCAGTGAATAACAGAATATGGAGGATAAGTGCAATTATGGGTATTTCTTATTCAATTATTTGCCTTACAAAAATCACGTTTCATTGAGTGGCTAAGTTATTTACCAGTAAAAATTATGGAAATCATAACATTTTATAACGTCTGGTTCATTAAAAGCTGTCATCTGCTACTCACCAGATGATTTTATTGCTCATTATTTTGGACATTAAAGCTGTTAGGAGATGTTTGTGTATTCCGACTCATTAAAACTTAAAAAAGAGGTATTCATGAAGTGGTATCATTCGCGATCATGACAAATAATCTTTCGATTAAATTCGTCATACTAGCCACAATTCATGCGAAGTATCTCCACTTCATCTCCACACATTTGCACTAGGTATTCTACTTAATTCTATCGTGTGAATCATCCTCCCTTAAGCTTGCGAAGGGAAACTGCAGTCACACCTTATTCATATTTCAAGAATTTGTTGAGTAATTTGAAAATAATTAATGAACGTGTTTTAATATTTAAGATGCAACCGATTAGCCTAGTCGATAGAGGCTGTCGTTACATGTGGAGGCCTCTGTTCAATATCCTATGCAGGCATATTCTTCTCCACTTTTTTGTGTTTATTTTGAGGAAACCTACATTGAACCCCTAATTTTTTTTGATTTATAATCAGAAAATGTTTTTCTGGGTGGAACATCTTTCTTATGCTCACGCTACGTCGCGTTTATTATGCGTTTCATGTTAGTTGTTTTATCGAACTGATGGGTGCTATTTGAATAGTATTCATAGGCGCATGTAGGGAGAGGGGGGTCATGGGGGCACGTGCTCCCCCAGACCCTTAAGAAGTAAGCAAGATTTTTAATACGGTCCCATTATCATTGCGTTAGTTTTGTATTACGAGGTATTCTTGCGCCCCCCAGAACAAAATCCTGGATAAGGCCTTGCTTGTGCCTGCCCCAGAAAGAAATCCTGGATCCTCCCCTGGTAGTATTTATCGAACTGCATTTATCAAACTTGTCTGGTAAAAGTGACAGAAATATTCACGATGAATATTGATATCCTAATGAATCCAAATTGTGGTGATTTCGACCAGAAACTGGTATTTCCAATTTTTTTTTCCAACTTGTTTACTCGCTTTATGCATTGCTTTATGAATTAAAATGTGGTTGACTGTAGTTCATTGTATTTCGTAAATTCGTTATGTAATGATAATAAGTATAAAATGAGTGTTATAATGGAACAAGCACTCTTCTTTTTTTGTATTTGAATTGAATTTAGACACTCTGTCAGATTCGAGGAAATTTATTTAATTTTTTAGCCCCTCAGAAAGAAATATGCACTTCTATAAAAATTTATTTTCATATTGTAACTTACGTACCACACGCTCGTTTTAATTGAAATTGGAAATATCGCTTGTATCTAATCTGGCCAATTGAAAAATAAACTATCCTTAAGTAACAAACGGAAGACAAAAAGTGTAAGACCTTCCACAGTGACCATAACAGGTCGCAAGTATGTACTGCTCTATTTCTTTGTTGTTGATCATGTGTTTCAATGGCGTAGCTTTTAAACTGACCAAGGATCTTTCTTTAGTCTTCAATGATCTTTTCAGAATTCCTCCCCCTCGGAATTCGAATAATTTCCACCTTCCTCTTGACCATTATTTTATTCGCCCCTGGCATTTCTCTTCACGCATCATTTGTGCTAAATTAGAGCCCTCTGGTTCAACTTTACTCGCTAATTCCGCTCTCCTTGCACTAACTCCAACGAGTGCCCGCCCACGTCAATAATCAGCCCCGCCTTTTAAACCTCGAGAAGCTCAACGCCTATTTTAGTAAACCACTGTGTGATGGGTGTAAAGAAAAATCTCGGCCAACTTGTTTATTGTGCTTTGGAAATGTTATGTCCTCCGCCCCACCTCGCGTGCGCACTTGCCGTAATGAACGGTTGACCTTGGGAGAACACGGGAGTTGGATTTTGCGGCGTCTCTTGAAATGACAGGGCGCGAGGCAATTGCCGGATCGCGGCTCGGCTTTCGCGATCTCAGCTCCCATCGGACGAGTGCAGCAGTTTACTGCCTTGTCATCATTTGCCTCCTCTGTGGCTGCTTCTCGTCCGTTACACCGCCGAAGGGTAAATGCTGACTTCCTGTCAGTCTCCCATACTTAACATCCCCTAGCTGCGATTTTCATATGCCTCACTCACTTCTTTCTCCGTCTTTAGCGTATAGGCTTTCAAGGTTAGTATTTTGAAGCGTGAATGGAGTCAAGCGGAGAACTTCATCTTAAAACCTCGCTATTTTTTTTGATGCGATACAGGAGAGAGATGAATGTTTTTCGATGCTTCCTCTAGATGATCTTGTCGGACGGCGGTAGTTAGGATTCGTCAAGCGAGTAGTGGGAAGGCTTTGGAATGAAAAAGTGAATGTGAGGCGCTATTTCACTCTCGTACAACCACACTTTGAATATAAAGGATCTGGCGCAGAAAAACTTATTTCGAGGACTCAATAAAGTACTAAGGAAAGCTTCGTTATTCGTTAAAAGCTGCTACGGGCGTACAGAGAGCGTTACACAGGAGACTAATGCCGGGTCTACACTAGTACCTTAAATGACCACTTAAGTTGGCTTTCTATTTAAGGTGGTAGAGTAGGTGTCACCAGATTCATTTAAGTACACCTCCACTTAAGTCACTTAGAACCCATACTTAAATTGCGTAGGCAACTGTTTCCGCACGGTTGACGCTCTTCAAGTGTTGTACATGGCACATAATAATACCCATCCCACCCTTGAATCATCCCGTTGACTATGTTTTAAGTTGTGCTGTATTCCATGATGTGGTTATTGAGCGTTCTATTTCGTTAGTTAACTTTCTAGTGTTGGGGTTATTAAATCGACGAATTCATGTCGTGGAGTTTCTCATCGTATTGTTGGTTTTATTTCCGTGAAAAGTAATTGCTATGACTGTGGCTCAGGGTGACACCCGTTTTTTAAAACTTAGAAACGTTTTAAGGAATTTTAAGGCTGAGGCGACAGCAGAGGATCCGATGAAACATTTAAGCTTCCTCTGGCTCCATCACCTCTCGCCAAATAGGGCTCAGGGACTGAAATCGGTCTTCCCTTTTAACCTTCTAAATCCAAAATGGTTAATTCACGGAGTTTGGAAGTTTATTTCAAATATCTGTGGCTTTGTATCACACAATCACTAACTGCTCTCCTAGATCTTCATCTGTCAACATAACTGTTTCCCAATATAGACAATCACGGCGCTGAAGTCGACTTAAAGTAGCTACTGCACCACACTTAAGATTAGACTTAAGTGAAGTAGACAAGCCATAAACGAATTAAGATGGGAGCCACTAAAGACTGGGAAGCTGAGCGCTTGCTGGAGCCATTGAGAATTGATATATTTCAAAGCGATACGGAGATCATCATATTAGAATCCCAATATATTTCCAAAGCCGGCAGAAACGATAAATGGAGAGATATTTTGTCCAATGCGTTAGGTATGGGAATTCATCTTTCCCCCGAACAATTTTAATTAATGTAGACGGTACTTAGTTAGAGCACTGTCTTTTTATTTGCTAACTTTCTTTGGTGTCCTAACATCCTCCGCTGCACGCCTACTGAGAAAGCTTGCGGGGTAGTATTTAGATTTTATTCGAAATGAAACAGTTACGTACTTTCCACGCAGCGGTGGTAGTACCTCGATTGGTTTTAAACGGTTAAGCTTTTTGCCAAATAAATTTTAAATTGCCAAACTCTGTATCCTCTCAAATGTCTTTAAAATCCTACTTGTGCCTTAACGTCAATAGTGCTGCTGTCTTTGACGGCACGCAATTCTCTCCTTCCCCTATACCTTTTTCTCACCACTCCACCCCGATATTACGAGAAGGTTGTTTCCCAAAGCATTCTAAATTAATATTTTACCATTGTGGATTGGAGTTGGAGTAAGTGGAAGGAGAGCGCAATTTACATAAGCGATTAAAGTTTCACCAGAGGTCTCCCATTTAGCAGTAATAATAATGCACGAAGAGAAATATCATTGGCGAAAGATCTCTTGTCCTCTTTGTCGTATCCTGGCCTGACTATCTTATTATTCAATGTTAAGTACTCCATAACGTTACCTTTTCACGGGTGAACGGGTCAGACTTTTCCGTGGTATCCAACGGATACCAAAAACTGAAAAACTCCATTGAACGTAAATTTTCATTCTTAGGCATTGCTCAACACAGGCTATTTTTAAATTTCGTCCTATGATGATGATAGAATACTAACAATTTTTCCTCTGAGAGAGGAAATTAAGATTCTCATGTTGAGAGATCTTACCGCCTGAGTTCAATCTAGAAAAAGCTTTTATTGCTATTGTTCCTTGGAAAAACTAATTCCTGTGGCATAAAAATCTATCTTTTGTTTTGCTGATTTGAGGTCGTGGGCATTAGTTTTATATAGTCATTGATTGCAATGCTGATATAAGGACACGTAAAGGTTGGGTTTAAAATAAAATACGCTGTTGATAAAGGGATGTGAATTTCGTTGTTGATACCCTAAAATCGTTCTAAAACTGAATTGCATGCTCGTCACTATCCTACTTTTCGAGAATTTGTGAATTTATAGTTGAAATGGAGAGGGCTTAGTTAGGCAGGTAGGAATGGCGTTGCGATCTACTCAGAAAGCTTGAAAAATCATGAGCTAGAACATGCAAAAATAGAATTTTCCTCATTTCATGTGCCACATTTTGAAGTAAACACATACCATTAAAAATCATATCAGCAAATTTTCTAGCAAAAAGATGAAAAGTACTTGACTTTTTTACTTATTTATTCGCGATAGATCTTCTTTAAGTCAACATCTGCTCATTTCCTTTTTAACAAACTTACTTTCTAGTTCCGTGATTTCGCATCAGTCTTTTGGAAACACTCGTCCGAAGCGACATGCAAGGTCGCTCTCGAAAGATAGCGATCGAAGCCTGAGTGGCGCGGCGAGTCTGTCTTGGTTTCTTCACCGTGCTGCTTCATCGGGAGCCAGTCGTTAAAGTATCGCTACTCCTTTGTAATTCGATCGCCAAAGATGCCTTCAGCGTGGAGGGAAGGCGAATGAATCCATCAGAGGAGGCAGGGATGATGCGAGCTGCTTCGCGCTGCGGTGAGCCCCATAGTTTCGGGTGGTCTGTCTACGAGTGGCTTCGGACGGGCCGTGAAATATAACCGGTTGCCGAGAGTGGCACTTTGGCCGAGAGCCTTCGTCTCTGGAATAAATATTTTAAGGATAAAAAAAAAGAAATCGATCGAGCGCCTGAACGAAAAAGACAGACTGTTCTAGAAGGGGGTTTCTCTCAGTGGCCAAGGTGCTAACTTTGCCGTGCGAGTTTGTGCAGGTTCTCATTCTATCTTGTAGCTTAACACCATGTGATCACTTTTTTTGCGGTATCAATGGAATTTTCTATGAAATATTGGAGATCGCTATTTCATTGTCTTTCTTTTCATGCTTAGGTGCACCTCGTCAGGAATCCAATACCATTTTCGCAAAACATTCTGTCTGTCCACCAGTGATAAATTTGCCATCATAAGATCATTTGACTTGGCCGGAATTCGTACCCGAATTTCCAAATTGGCGATCAGGTATGCTGCCAGATATATCTAAATGCCAAATCACTCCAAGGTGAATCTTAGACTCTCAAATCTAACTGATAATCCTTCGGTATGTCCAGTCAGAGATTAGACTTAAAGAAAGATGTTTTGGGTGTATAACTTGTACCATACCTGGCAGCGAATCCAGTCCCCGGCTCAGACAAATGATATTTTCGTGGAGAATTACATTCCTTGCGTATAGTCGCACTTTTTCACTTGACTGCGAACAAAGTCAATTGTTTGATGCAGTGCTTTGAAATTATGTCAGTCTTGTTTCTTATTGCCAACTGCGGTTCAAAATATGAAGCCTTAGCATGGTTTATTTGGCAATAATTGAAATTAAAACGCCAAATATTTATATTTAATGTTACCAATGGTGATTAATGTCTATACAAAAAAAACGTAGATTATATGTTAAGTATTACAATTCAAATGTAGCAAACAAGTGGAATGAAGGACACCAATGTATCAATGGTCATATTAAAAAATTGAATGAAAGCATCTTACTTTTTACAAATTTATCAGAAAATTTTGCTAAACAAAGACTGATATGGTGATCAAATGAAAATGGTTTTGCCATTGCCTCAAATAGTTAGAAATTCAACGAAATTCCCTCATCCTATTTGTAATTTGTATTTTTTTTACCATGAAAGCTGAATTTTAGGGTAGCATAAGAAAAGTTGCTAAGAGTATTCGGTTTTGAGTCACATAATGACAGTGAAATATGCTTATCTCTTCCATTGATGTGAGGTTGTCCGGCGACATTGCTACCGTAAATCTTTTTCTGCCACATAGGCTTTTAATTCTTAAGGTAACTTGACGCAGTTCCTTGGTGTGCCTCAACTGCCCTTTGTATTCATTTCTTCCCTCATCTTCACTTATTATTGTATGCATTGAATTCATGTCCCAAGAACACAATGAAATTCGCCTGTTTTATTCACCTGTCACCTCTAATTGTAGGTAAGAGTAAAAAGTGCTGCACATATTATATCGCACGCCACATCAGCTGGTTTAAGTAGAAATTCGAGGAAATGACTGTCGACTTGTCTTTGTTCGAAAGCGCACGTAATAAGGGCTGTCAAGTTGGCCTCGGCAACGGTTCCTCTTCAAATCTTAAGTCAGCTCGATTTAACAGCTAATACGGATTTGGCCGAACAATTGTTGTTCATAAGCAAGCATGCATTGACTCATGAGATCTGCGCCTTGAAACCAATTGATGAATACTGCACTGTTTATTTTTCGAAGAATAACTTTTTTTGATTTTATTTTGCATGACTGCCCATCACTAATAATCCAAAAAAGTAACATGATTACATTGGCAATACTTGATTGCAAACCTGTGAAAAGGCCTAATTTGTTATAACCAATTCTTTAGCAGCAACTTATAGGCGTTTCTTGGACAACTAAACGCAGGAATTTTTCCAGTTTTTTCACAGTAAATGACGATTTGTCCAAAAAATCCTTAACGACAGTCAATCAGGGGTAAACCTAAATTCTCGAATGGTCTTTGAAGTCTTCGGAGGTCGGGGAGAAAATAAAATTTTGCCAAAAAGATATTTCTGATTTACGTCGTGTACGACTACATTTGGCGAAAGTGGATTCTACACAACAGGGAGCACCTCTTCGTTTTTTGCACAGCCTACATTTTTGGTGTGAAAGCTTACTGCATATAATTCAATTCAATACCGAATCAACACAATACCGAAGAAAGGTATAAAGCTGTGTAAGAGCTTTTTCAAGTGTCTGCACAAAACAGTAGGTTTAACACAGACCTGATGTGGTTGGTGTTGGAACAAGTGTACTTTGTTTCCAAGTATGGAAATTGTGAACTGTAAACAAAATTAGAATTTTTTCGTGTTTTATTTCTTATAGATATCGGCGCCATCTTCGGGAAGCGTGGTTACGTTGGTTCTTCTTTAAGACATGATGCACCCTCCGTTGAAGATTTGCTCATTGCTCTAGCTCGAATGTGTGACACCTAGGAATGCAGCAAATACTCTCTTAAACGGCCTTCCGTTGCACGACGAAAGTAGGTTTGCCCGGCGAAGATACATGCATATCTATGAGTAGTCACCCTCAATTGTGCGTCCTTCACACGTACGTCTTTCCCAGCTATGCGGGGAAAAATGCCTATCCACGCCCATCTGTTCGCACGTGAATCAATCTTTGTCGCACGCCGCCGCCAATCTGATGACAGAAATGTCGTGAATTCCATGGAGGAGGCTTGTGAACATGAACTGTTTCAAGTCTCGTTTTAAGCCTGCGGTATTTAATTGAGATTTATTTTAAGCAGCCTCTCTCCACCTCTATGTTACGATTACCGATTTAGGGTCGAATATATATTTATTTTCACACAAAGCACGTGGTAAGGTTCTTTTGAATATTTACGGTATTCATGCCAAAAAAGCGCAAATACTATGTGTCGTATATTTAATTTTTATTTGCAAGCAAATATATTTATAAGTACAATTAAAGACAACCAAGAAAGAACTGCCGTAAAATTCAGTAACTTTTTTTGTAGTTTTTTTTCTGTAGGTTCATTATCATGCCATTAAAATTATTCTTAAAATAATATAAATAAGCATCTTAAAGTAAGGATTCTCTCATGAACGACACTTTCACTTGTACGGCGTATTTTCTTTGGATCTGGAGCATCTGAGAAACTGAGGTTCTATTGTATACCTTGTCGATCAGATAAATGAATTAGTTTGTCCTTGCATTTCTAAGATAAATAATTCCATGACTCTAAGTATACGGGTTCTAATTAGTGACATTGATCATTTACCTGATTTCCGGTCGCCTTTATTTCATAACCTTGGGATGAGTGGTGTTTACATTTAATTCGAAGCCGGTATTTTATTTTGCAACTAATTTATAGGTGTTTGGCATTTATGTTTGTGAATTAAAGTAAAATGAGGGCTCCTCTAGAGAAAAAAGGAGCACATTGACCCTTGGGGTTTTTACATTTGTCTGACGTCATATCACTGACTTTTAGCTACTAAGACTCTCAAGCGGAATTTTTTGAATTTATTTTGAGCTGCCTAAGTCCTGTATTTATAATGACCGAAGGAATTAATTTCTTTCAAATCAGTTATATGTGGTGTAATGTTGACCTGAAAATTTCCTGAAAACTGATGATTTATTCTCAAGAAAATCACTTAGGAAACCCTACGCCTGTTAACAGGTTGATGAGTCATTAACATTTCGCAGAATGCGGTGTTTCTCGGGAAGATATGTTCTTCTAATCCTCTCCCGCCGTTTACTTTTTGTCATCCTTGCCGACATCGCCCAGGAATGAGAATCGATTAGTTAGTCTGCGTCATTAAGGCTGAGCGCCGTGAGTTATTATTATTTCCGCTAGGCTTTAAATTTTACGGGAAATTAATAAGCGGAGGGAGGGCTAGTGGGAGGGGGAAGATGATTAAGCGATGCGTTCGTTAGCCACTGCGAGCCGACTCCGAAAATAGAAGTTGATGTTTACAGACTCGTATACATTCGGTATTGGTATTTTTACCAACCCCATGCATTCCTACCTTTGAAATTCTTACTACTCCATTAATGATAGTGGATTTTTGTAGGTCATCGCCCCTTCAGGCTTATTCTAATGCATTACAAACGCATTCAGCATTTTGTAGTGGTCAATTTTAACACTCAAACATGGAAGATAACATTTCCATATGTAATAAATATGCTGAGTGACAACATCCGATATTCACAAAACATTCGTGATATATTGGACTACAATGCCCTTGTGCAATCAAAATTGAACCACGAGGGCAATTAATGGGAAAGGTGACGATTTATTTTAAACAGATTGGCATTAGTAGTGGTATTATTCTTTCTTTAACATCTGCAATAGGTTTTCGTTAGAAAAGCAACCTTATGCTATCCCTCATTATGGTCTTAAAGGATGTTTATGCTATTTTTACTCTTTATGTCATATTCGCATCGATCTGCCTCCTCCTGATCGGGAAGTGTATCAAAGCGTTGATGAACGACTGAAAGTTCTTATTTAGAAAGTTTTAATAATTTCATTTATTCTATCAACGTAATCAGTTTGTTTTGTGGTCGTGGAAGGATCAACATTTCTTGTAAACCGTTATTCTATATTACCATCCTGTTGCCTGTTTGCATAAATGCCACTAACAGTAACATGGTAACAGTTTAGGAAGGACAAGTGATTTTTTCAGGTAACGTGCTGATTGTGTATCATATTTTTGCAGTCGTAGTAGTGCAATAGCAGTGTACCAGACTCCTCTGAAGAAATCTTCTGCTAATTGGGTGCATTTCATTCAAAGGAAATCGTTCAAGAAAAACTCATCTACTTATATAGTTTCAATTCATTGCATGCCAATATATTTCCTTTAATATATAACTTAAGTATTTATTCACGAAATAAAGTGAAAAGAAGCACTGCTAGTTGAGAACCAGTGCTGTTACACGCATAAAATGCAGAAAGGTTTGGCAGTTCCCGATCCGGTTCAGGGATAAGTTTAAAATCCGTTTCGCTCTCCGGCTTCGCGGTCCCTTAAGTGGCGATTAAGTGCCGATTTAGCAATGACTGGTTCTTGCATAGGAATCGCGCGCATGATTTTCGTCTTATCTTTGTGGAATTTCAAAATGGTAAAATAAATATATCTACTTGGTAATAGTAAAATTTTTCCCCCAACCGGTTTTTGGTCTTGTTGCCATTGGTTGACGACTACAGATTGTCACCATGTCCCTTTGTAAGTTGTTGAAACAATACGAGCGAAAATAAAAAGAGTGCGAAATATTGCTGAGTATATTTACTTAGAAATTTAATGCATAAAATATTTTTTTGCCATCGAGTAATGAGAACCTTGAGGTCGTGGATTTCAGTCCTACTTGGATGGGTTTACATTGCCTTGAGATTTGGTATTTGTGATTTGAAACTTAGTTGGTTGTTATAAAGGGCTATATTATATATTTCCTGAATTTGCGAGGCTCTAATGTCAAATATAATTGAATGAAGTTAAGGAGTTGTGTAAGATGTAATAAGTCATGGAAATGTGGTTCAAATGATATCCTTTACGTCTTGGGAAACCCTTGATATGCTCTTGCTCATTGCTATCCCTCCTTTGAAAAATTATTCTTCTGGCTGGTATTTTCTTTCACCGCTGCTGTTAGGCTAATACCCGATGGAACACCCGGGAAAATCCCAACAAATTACTATAAATTCCTCTATGCATTCCCTGTTCTGTTTCTTGAATTGAATTTTCCTTCGGCGTTAATTCTACACTTTGACCCGATTGTAAACCCAAGAAAAACCCAAAAAATACTCTCCCTCCTCCGAGGTGATACATTCCTTGCCCTATCCAAGTATTTTCTTCCGGCGTTCCTATTGGGCCCTTAAGCGATGGCGGAGGAAATCCCCAACAAATTACTGTCGATTCCTCAATTCATTTCCTGTTCTGTTTCTTGGATTGACTTTGCTTCGGCGTTCATCTTTCACCTTGACCCGGTGGGAAACCTTGGAGAACCGCAAAGAAATTACTCTCCCTTCTCCGAGGCGTTTCATTCCTTGCCCTTGGCTTGTATTTTCTTCCTGCGTTCCTCCCCATCAGTGCCTCGCCGCCCCCTTGTCAGCCATCCATTAGCCCCCGCCCACCCCACCCCCCTTCCCCGAACACACTCGCAAGATGAGCAGCAGCGGGTGTCCACCTGCCCTCCGCACCTCTTGCGATGCCTCTCCCATTTGCCAAGTCACTTTTCATCTTTCTCTATCGCCCACTTGAAATCGCGCCAACAGAAGTAGTTCATGATGTATACACCCACCCACTCGCCTCCGTTTCCTCAGTGCCATCGCAAATATTTGGCGAATGAAAACATTCCTTGTTTACCGAGTTCTATTTTTGAAACAAATCTTTTTGGGGAGTAATTATGAGTAAGCATTTATGCCGAAGCGTTTCATGGAAAAATTGTTTTCGCGGAGAATAGGGAATGCTTAGGGGATTCTAGCAAATAAATAAGGTAGGAACGAGATAAGTATGCTCACGTGGTTCCTAAAAGGAAGAAAACATTCTTGGGATATAGGACTAAAACAGTCGGACGAAAAA